>NW_022589774.1:3302308-3391004 GCF_004348235.1 Phoca vitulina | reverse complement strand
TATATTAAAAAATAAAGGAAGGGAGGGGGGGAGGGAGGGTGGGGTCGCTCCCCCGGGCGAGGCTGAATATAACATGAAAAGGGCAGTGGGAGGCCCATGCCCCCCCCCCCCCCCCGGGCTAGGAGCTACTTGACGGCAGCGAGCACTGAAAGCACTGAGCACATCAGTCATAAACAACAAAGCAGGGACGAGTGGGTGCCCTTGTGCACTCAGGACAGTTGGAAATAGCCTCTCCCTGCCCTCGGGCTATAAAATTCAGATCAGAGGAAAATGTGATACATCAAAATCATCCCAGTCAGCAGCAGCGTCTCTGTAAATGCTCTTAGTCTATTTAATGAAATGTGAACTCATGTTCTACTTAGTGAAATACGAATTCTTTTCCTAAACACTTCTTTCTTCTAAAACTACCCCATTCGTCAGATTTACAGTGTACGTTGTCAGTTTATAAAGACAGATATTTGTGATAATAAAGGTGGACATCTCTGAAACAGTAGAATCGAGGTCCAAAAGCCACTGAGTTTGCTTTGCAGCTGGGACAGGCACAATGTATGAAGTGGGAAGTCCCAGGACAATCAGAAGGCAGCGCTTCTCTCTGCAGCCTGCGCCGACCCGGCCCCGACCCCGACCCCGACCCCAGGGCCTTTCCATTTCTTGGGCCTCGAGCATCTCCTCCAGAGAGACACCTGGCTTCTCACTTCCTCCCTTGCATCAAGTCTCTGCTCAAAAGTCACCTTATTATGCAGCTTTCACCCCTGCAAACACCACCCAGCCCTTCTGTCTCCCTCTCTCATTGTTATTTCCCCCCCATATCACCTCAAATATTTCTCCTATGTGCTTGTTTACTTGTTTATGGTCTGCCTCCTACGAAAATGGGACCTGTGTTTGGTCCACAATGTCCCATACAAAGAGCTCAGTAAATATTTGAACATAGTTCCTTTAAATGAACACAAAGGAAAAATAGAAAGTTTCTGGAATTCAAAACTGCAAATCCCCAACCCCTAGATAGTTCCGTCAGTAGCTAATAGTGTAGCCATTTCAAGTACGTTTTTCTTCATGTAAAAAACACAATTCACATTTTTCACTACACCATTAACTTGAATTACCATTTCCATGCTGTATTTGCCTAGGTTCTTTTTGAAACAAGTTTCTGCTCAATTAAGCTGCTTTGAAATAAGTGTTCTTGAGTATTTAACCAAAACGATAGGTGTTCTCTGTAAAAAAAAAAAAGAGCTTCTGCTTCCTTACTTTTGTGGAAGTTATGTGTTCTAGGTAGAATAGCACTTGTTTTCAAGAATAGAGATAAATCACATTGATTTCCAGAAGTTTTACATTGTGGCCTGTAATCCTCAATGCACTTAACCTTGAAAGAAGAGTTGGTTGTTAAGAGACTACGTTCCTTGGCACATTCCAGAATTGTTTTTCAATGCTGTGGGTTAAAAAAGGAATTGATTTCTTCCAGCATCATGCCCCTAACCTCCTATCCCAGAGAAAATCACACAGGTCCCCAGATTTCAAATGTGAACTGAAAGAATAAATATTTTTGAGAAGTCTGATAAATATGGAGGAGTTGAACTTAAAACCCTTTCTCTTTTCTTTCTAAAGAACTTTTCGATCTTCCATCCGCAATAATTAAGAAGAAAGTTCATTTCAGTGGGGAAAGTAAAGAGAACGTCATGAGGAGTGAGAATTCTGAGAGTCTGCTCACCTCCAAATCCAAGTGCAAAGACCTGAAGAAAAGGCTTCATGCTGCTCAGCTCCGTGCTCAAGCGTTGTCAGATATTGAAAAAAATTACCAGCTGAAAAGCAGACAGATTCTGGGCATGCGCTAGCCTAGCAGAGAGCCCCAGAGCTGTGTACAGTGTTTAGCCTTGCCTACCCTTTAAAGATTGATATTCAACTGCTGTCGCTCTACATACTTGGTTCTGTGAGCCATGCCTTTCTGTAGAGTGAGCAAGATATTTTGGAATTGCTTTGGTTGTTCTTCTGCAACAATTGTACGAAACGTCCACACCTTTAATCTTTCTTTCTTTATAGAAAGAATGACATTTTCTTGGTTGGTTGGGCTTTTAATCCTGTGTGTGATTACTACTGGAACATGAAACATGACATTCTAAATGTTGGGGGAAAATAATGTTAGGAAAAAAGTACCCAGGTATAGCACTTCAAAGGTTTAAACGACTGAGTGGCGTTCTTACAGTTGTGGTGCCCAGATGTAAGGTTTTAAATGTTCTTGAGCTTAGAGAACCTAGTTGGATACAAATCGGCCACGAATACTGTGACCTCTTGCTTTTAAGTGTCCCGTTGGTCTGCGTGGAAATCTGTCACCTTTTGTGAAATTCATCACTGTGATGTCTATATTCTTCCTTTTTATTCTATTTAAGAGTGTTTCAGCTGGCTGTCATTTACCACCTGTTTCTCACTAAATAAAAGCATTGTTTAGTTTTCCTATATTTTGTCTCTTGCATTTGTTGATCTCTTAGTTCAGGGCGTCTGTGTGTGTGGTTCATGGGCACTAGCAGGCAGAGGAGAGAACTCCCATCTGGCACTCACGAGCGCTGTGATGGTATTTTACTCTCCATCTCATTAATCCATCTAAGCCAGTCCTGAACTAGGGGCCACTTTGCCCCCCAGCAGACATTTGGCAATCTTTGGAGACAGAAATTGTAATAGTTACAGGGAGGGCACTTCTTGCATCTAGTGGGCAGAGGCCAGGGGCGCTGCTAAATGTCCTGTGATGCACAGGACCACGCCCACCACAAAATATCTATTAATAGTGCCATTCCTTTTTCTTTCTTTCTTTTTTTTTTTTAAATAGTGCTACTCTTGAGAAATCTGATCCAGGCTAAAACTTGTTGGAACATACCCAACCCTTGAGGGAAACTTAGTTTTGATGGATTCTTTTTTTACGTGTCGGACTTAATATGAATCAGCAGGGCTTGCTGTGCCCCGCACAGTTGTGATGTTTTCCTAGCACTGCTAATCTTTTCGGCTTCATGAAATAAGACCAAATTATGAAGGGTTAATAATAAATGGGAATATTAGCTCTTTTATTGCTGGTTTATTACACAGTTGATAATGCAGTTCCATCAAAGACAAATAATATTATCGAAACAATCAGGAACTAGTTTCCATGGCTTTAGGGTATGCCCACAGATTAAGCTGAATCGGACCACTTTGATATAAATGTTGAATATAATTTGCAGGGCCCAGTGCAAAATAAAAATGTAAGGCTCTTTGACCAAAAAGCAGGAAATAGATACCATCAAAAGTACATGAAAAGCCTTGTCCTTTCTTCCAAGGTCTCTCTGCTTATGGTGTTATTTAATGTTTAAAGTAAAGAAAACATTGTAAATGATCAGCATGAAGTTTAGCACTCTTTTATATTGTGCCATGGCAGTTTTTTTTTTTTTAAGATTTTATTTATTTATTTGACAGAGAGATAGCACAAGTAGGCAGAGAGGCAGGCAGAGGGAGAAGGAGAAGCAGGCTCCCTGATCGACGTGGGGCTCGATCCCAGGACCCTGGGATCATGACCTGAGCCGAAGGCAGCCACTTAACTGACTGAGCCACCCAGGCGCCCCAGTGCCATGGCAGTTTTAAATGCAAATAGCAGATTTAGTCCATGTGTAAAATCATTGACCTATAATTTGTATTTTGTGGCTCATCTGGAAGGGTGCCTCAAGCTGAGCATAAGGGACACACACAGATCCCTGTGACTGGCGTCTGGGGACCCCTGGCTGGGTGCTTGCCCAGTTTGTCGTCCCTCCAGCCTCCTGTCGTCCCTCCTGCCTAATGTCAGGTTGGAGCAGCCCAGCCAGGCATGTCCCCCTCAGGCCCGCTGCCCCAACGTACGGCAGACAGGTCATTCCTAAGCATCCTTACACCTCCAAGCTGGGATTTTCTTTGTACCTGGATAAGGGTTACTGTATCGCCCCTGTCAAGGCCTCCAGTGGGTCGCCCACCAGCCATGCCATGAAGCTGCCAGCCCAGGAGGGGAGAAAGGTACTGGGGGGGCAGTTTCTGTCATGCCCCGCCCTGCGATGCCTCAGGCCACAGGTCCCCACCTCTTCCTTGCCCACGTGCAGGCCCTCTGGAAGCAGAATGTGGCAGTGGGCATGAGGGCACAGGCAGGGAGGGGAAGCTGGAGGGGGCCTGGTGCCCTAGGGAGTGGGGGAGCTGGGAGCGGGAGGCAGGCCCTCGCACGAACTGAGGCTCTAAACCCCTATAGGTGCCATTGTCCCATCAGACTTGACTTTAAAAAAACGTACATCCAAAGATACAATTATTCAAACTTTCAAGATTGCAAGCACAGAGCTTTAAACCCTGGGTCCCGGGCCCTTCTGAGGGGCCTGTGTCTGCACTGGTCTCACACTCATGAAATCGGCCCTTTCTTTAGGAAACTCCCTTCCTACCTTAGGAAAATAATTTTCTTTTCATTTTTAAGTCTGTGATGAGTTTTCCCCACCGCAGACTCCACCTTCACTTGCATTCCTTCTTCCTTCAATCAACAATTATTGGGCACCATTGGGTTTCAGGTGCTGAAGATACAGTAATGGAGAAATTCTGAAATCCTTGCCCTGCTGGAGATTCCATTCAAATGGGGCCAGAGAGTAAACAAGCACATACAGGGTGTGCTAGTGCTAAGGAGCAGAATGACGCAGAAAAGGGGCGCAGAGAGACCCGGGGTGTGATTTTAGAAGAGGTAGTCTTTAATGTGTAGGATGAGGAGGAGGCTGACTGTAGGTTAGGGTTTAGGTGGGGCTGGGGGAGAAAAGGGCGAGTTTTGAGTGACGCAGCGGGGAGAGGGCAAGAACACGCCAGGAGGGAGGGGCAGCTGAGCACAACTGGGAATCGCAATAGGACAGAACTTGAAAATAGACAGGCACTTGGAAATTAAGCACAGACGTTTTAACCTGCTGGTGCATCCCCTGTCCCACTCTAAAGCTAATAAAACCTTGCCTCGTGCTCACCTCTAAAGCTGGGAGCGTCTGGGAGTATTTGGGCAATGACAGCCGATTAGAAGGGGCTCTCTGATGGCGGGAAGGGGAGAGTCCTCCCGGATGTTTCTCTGGCAACTCTAAGACCCTTCTAAGATGCTGTGCTGGACACCAGTCACACACTCACCATTACAGACGTTACGTATTCCAACAATGAGCTCTATCAAGCACAGTCTGCTTTGGAAAAAAAAGGGTCTTTGGATTTGAGGGACATTCAGTCGCTGTTGTGAGGCAGCAGGCCACAAGGTGGCGCCACGGTCCCGTTGGACCAGTCGTCCCGCACTGTCCCGCAGCCTTCGCAGTTGGTCGTTATTGAGAGATTACTTGGCAGGCTTCGGTTAAAGGTCTTATTCCTATTATTTCATCCAATCCTCACAACCCACCCCCCCACCCCGCCGAGAAATAGGCATCATCAGCGTCACATTCGCACGGGGAAGCTGAAGCTCAGAGATCTCAGCTGGGAAGAGGCACAGCTGGTTTCTGAACTGTTTTTGACTCCAAAGCTCATGTTCTTGATTATAACCCTCCACTGCCTGCCTGCACAAGACAGCAAAAGGTCAGTTTTGTCCCCAAACCATCTAGTTTCCCATAATGATGGTAACCGTCCCTGGGCTTTACCCACAACATTTGCATGACGAAGGAAGGGGGTGGGAATGGAACTGGCATGGTTAGGGTCCGGTGGCCTTCCAGATCTGTGTGCTAGGACAGACAGCTTAGTGTTGGGGGACAGAGGCTGAGAGGTGGCTTTTCAGACCCCAGTAGGACCCCAGGCCGAATGGCTTTAGACTAGTTGCCTTACCCCCTTTCCCCAGCATCTTCCATTCCTCCTCCTGGCGCCCCATTTCCTGGAAAGCCCAGCCTAGATGCCCAGCGTCCTCTGCTGCACTCCGGCCCGCCCTCCCCTGAGGTATCTTATGTTTCCAGGTGACCTTCCTCCTTCCAGGACAAAGTCCATTCCTCTAGGCCGGCTGGATCCCTCAAAGACTGGAGGGAAGTCTGCCTCCTACAATGAACTGAGGATGAATGTAAAAAGTGACACAAGGCAGCCGTTTAAAAAAGAATGAGGAGACTTTCTGTGTCCCATCAAGAGAGGATGCTTGTTCATCGTGACTGGGTGGCTGGGAAAATAGGGATCCATCTTGGATGGATGGCTTTCACAGCGAGGAGGATGAGGAGAGCAGCCCTCCCAGGTGGACGCACATGCGGATGGCTAGCTGATGGAGTCTGGGGGTGTGAGGCCGGCCTTCCCCAGCACCCTGGCTCACTCTGCCCCCTCCCCCAAAAGGCTGGGACCGGTAGGGGCACCCTTGCTTACGTCACCGAGGCTCCTCTCCTACATTTCTGAGGCCACAAGTGCGGCAACTCTGTAAAAAATTCTCACAGTACGGAAGTATATATAGTAAAAATTAAGCAGTAAAAGTTCTGTCACCCATAACCCTACTTTCTCTCTTTCTTTCCAGAAGTAGCTGTTAATAGTTTGGTGTTTGAGGTTTCTTTCAAGACCTCTTTCAAGACCTTTCAAGACCTTTTGTGTGTGTGTGTGTATAGGGGGTATTGGGGTGGGATATCTCTGCGTATGGGGGTCTGTGGGGTGTGTGTGTGTGCGTGTATGCATATGACTATGTGTATTTAAAACACACAAATTGGATCTTAATACATACACTGCTTTATCATTTGCTTTTTTCAATTAAAAATATTTTTTTTCTTGTTGGTACATATAAATTCCTTCATTCTTAAATAGCTGCCTTGTGTCATCTTCTGCATTCATCCTAAATTCATTCTAGGAGGGCAGGCTCACTTTGAGTCCTTGAGGGTACCAGCTTGCCTGGAGCCCCCAACAATATGGGGAACACACAGCATCTGCCTTAAGAACGTAGGGCCTTGGGGGCGAGGCAGGCACGCAGCACTGGAACAATCACACGCTCCCACAAAGCAGTTTGCCTCCTCCATCCACAGAATCACTGGCCCCAGCTCTGCCCTCAAGAAGCTTCATGGTCAGTTAACTGGGGAAATAGTGGATAGCATCAACAAGCCTACGCACTAGCATCTGGCTGCTGGGCAAAGCCCCATAATGCCTGGTGGAGAGTTCTAGGTCCCAGGACAGATCAATATGAATCTCTCCTCTGCTCCCTCTCAGCACAGTGTTGGCCCACCTGCCCCGAGAGCCACGTCCACGTGCTTCCTACAGGTGCGCAACTCTGAACACCGAGAGCCGAGACACTGGACTCAGTACTCAGCCGCTGCCCTCGGCTTGCGCCTCGAACCTCTCTGAGGTTCATTTTCCTCCTCCGGAAAGAAGAGCCTGTGATCCTGGTGAAGATTAAGTGGGACGAACCGTAGTCAGGGACCTAGACCTGTATCTGCCTGCGAGTTTCTTCCACCTGGCTTCAGACAAGATTGAGAGTGACTTATAAAGAAAAGATGGGTTTTAAATAAAATGCACATATGAAAAGTCAGGGGGAAGCGTGGAGGCAGGAATGAGCCACTCGTGGGGATCACGCACAATTACACACTTACCATTGTTGGGCCACAAATTTGACTTGAAGCTTCCCAGCGGCCAAAGCAAAAAGGGGGAAGTGCTTAGTTACCCCCTATAGGCCCGTAAGACACAGGCAGGTGCCGGCTTGCTCGGGAAGTGTAGAGCTGTCCAGGCACTGGGTGACAGGAGCTCTCACGCCCTAACAGAGAGGAGGTCCCTCCTCGGTGACATCTCGGCGGCGGCACGTGCAACACCGAGGCCCCAAGCGCTTCCTCGGGTCCCCGACTCCACGCAGACCGCTGGCATCCCGCACGCCCACATCGGCCAAAGCTACCGGAACCCGGGGAGCAGTCGGTGTGTTTGTCTCTTTCACCGTTCTGCATCTTTGCCTCTTTCTTTTCTCACCCCTATGTTTGCAGAGTAAACCTTGGGGAGGATTGGGATCGTTACAGTAAGTACAGGGAGAGAAAGAAAGTCACCATTCAGCTTGTGACATGTGCCGGGCCAAGATTGCTGAGGTCCCATGAATATCAAGACCCAGGACCTGAGGACCAGATCATAGGGCCCGACGTCAGGCAAGGACAGAAAGCGCCCAGGATGCGACAGGAGCAATTCTGCTGCTCAGACCTGCATGGGGCCTGTGACTCACCACATCTTAGCAAGCTCCCAGGTGATCCTGATGCTGCGGGCCAGGGACCGCTCTCTGGTCGCACAGCTGAGAGGGATAGCAAGGCTGCAGCCCGAAGAGCTCCGCCGTCCTGGGCCAGGGAATTATGGGAGGAAGATGGGCCCACATCTGGGATGTGAGTAGCCAGACTCATGGGTTCGGGCCTTCCAGCTCCAGGATGCAGTCCCTGAGTGAGGAGGCAAGCTGAATAGACTGAGGGGTAAGGCAAAAGCTGAGGGTCCTTTGTGCCCTGATGCCCACTGAGAATTCTGGTAGTGCAATAGTTGAGGGCCGGGGGAAGCCAGGCTGGCTTATGGACCAGGCAGATGGCCACCTAGAATGGAGAGCGACGCGAGGGTCAGCTAAGGACCCACCACGACCCTGAGCAATGGCATGAGGATTACTAGTCACATTACTAAGGGAACTGGGAAAGCTGAAATGGCTCATTTGTGTTGAACTTTGAATTCGCTGAATATTTACCCAAACCAGTCAATTAATTAGCCTATTGAATGTTTCTCTCACTGCCCTACCAGGTGGAATTTGTGACGATATTAGATTCATTACAGGAAACCGAAGCCACAATTTTGCTCATCTGGGCAGAGTGTGTACATTTGTTATTGTAGCAGCAAGACAAAGATAATCTGTAATGCTGCCCATTAAATTATCTGTAGGGCCATTTACAAGAACTCATACACAGGCAGCTTCCTCGTGGGATCAGCAGAGACACGGGGACACAGGGCTGAGGCTGCAGAACTGGGAAGGGGTGAGGGTTCCGTTGGAGGCACCCTGGGAAGGTGAATTTTGAGCAGAAGTCAGAAAGAGGAGATACCCAAATTGGCAGAGAGGGGGCAGGGAAGGGTATGAGAAGGTTTTGGGTTTTTTTTTCTTTAAGATTTTATTTATTTGCCAGCAAGAGAGAGAGCAAGCACAAGCAGGGGGAGCAGCAGGCAGAGGGAGAAGCAGGCTCCCCGCTGAGCAGGGAGCCAGGTTGGGACTCGATCCCAGGACCCTGGATTCATGACCCGAACCGAAGACAGACGCTTGACGGACTGAGCCACCCAGGCGTGCCGGGTATGACAAGGTTTAAGCAAAGCCTGGGATAAGGCCTCGTTCATTTGTCCAAGAGTCTTTTCTTAAGCTCTTGTTGTATGCCAGTCACTGAGCCAGGAGCTGGGAATTCAGAAAGGCATTCCATGCCTCATGTGGCTCATTCTCCAAGGAGAGGATGAAAGCAGGACAAGGCTTCCCTCCTACTCTCCACATGGAGAGTGGAGTGTTCAAAATGCTCCTGCTAATCCCCTTGCTGCCCGCTCTCCTCTGCCCTTCACCCTTGGAAAGTGTGGGGTATGGATGGGGGATGGGGGCAAGACCCATGCGGCATATCCCCTCCCCTATTCAGATTTATCCTGGGAAGAAAGGAGTAGCCATTTTTTGTATTTAGAAAGACGTTCCCCAGGTGACATGCCCCCACCCCCACCCCTACCACACACACACACACACACACACACACACACACACAGGCTGATGTGTCTAGAGCCCGAAGTTCAAGCTGGGGCATGAGGTCAGGTGGCCTCAGCTGCTGGGAGCAGGAAGACAACTCGGAAGACCTGTAAAACCTCTTGTAATGGATTTGGGTTTATTATCATATTTTGCAGAATTTTCCAGTGGCAAATTCACTTTCATGGAGTGTAGCCCCTCGTTCTATAGTGTGGACCCCGGGAGGTCAGAGAAGAGAGCCAGCCTGTGGTCACGCAGAGCCAGGACTCACGGGGCCCCTGTCAGCCGGTCCTGTTCTCGATCACTCTGTGCAAGACTTCGCTAAGGCTCCTGGCTGTTCTCCAGCACAAAGGAAAGGATTAATTATTAATTTTTATAACAACCCAGAAACTGATATCTGTGAACCACGAGCCCCGACGCTGCTTTTCCAACATCCAGCCACTTAATCATGGTTTCAGCTGGGTCAGCATAACAGTCTCGTAACCTCAGAAGAAGAACGCCGCAAAGGCCTTTACTGGCCTCTCCTGAGGGCGAAGGCCAAGTTCACGGGGAGCGGTGATGGCTCGGGAGCTGATAATGCTCTCTAAGAAACCGAGATGGCCTCCCCACGTGTCTGAGCCAGACCTCGTCACAGTCCCTTTCCTGGAATGAATGGTCTCTTACCCTTGTGTTACTGAGCCGCGGATTCCAAAGCACTTTCACAAATACCACCTCAGTTGACCCCCAAAAGATGCTATCACTGCATTGGGCGGATATGTTTCTCCTGAAGAAGATAAAGATTCAGAAGTGACTCACCTAGGGTCACACAGACCCGAGGACTTCTGTCCTCGGCACCACCCACCTAGAGGAAACTGTAGCTGGGCTGGCCATCAATCTATCTATCATCTATCTATCTATCTATCTATCTACCTACCTATCATCTATCTATCTATCTATTTAAGATTGTATTGATTTATTTGAGAGAAAGAGAGAGAGCATAAGCATAGGGAGCAGCAAAGGGAGAGGGAGAAGCAGACTCTCCGCTGAGCAGGGACCCCACCCGGGGCTCAGTCCCAGGACCCTGAGATCATGACCTGAGCCGAAGGCAGACGCTTCACAGACTGAGCCACCCAGGCACCCCTGGGCCATCCTTTTAATGCAACAGTGTTAATTACGGTCCTTAAGTCTGTTTGGGGGGGCTGTCCATGAATCCTCTGGAAGTGTTGGCAGCATTGGGGGCATTTTTCTGAAAGTCCAGTTTTGTTTTTTTTTTCACTAGACAGACCCCAAACAGAATCACTGCTTTCAAATAAGCAGCGAAAACCCCTCTGTGCCCCTGCCCGCGGCCGTTGCCACCTGATGGGGCCGCTCCTGCTGGGTCCTGGGGTTTGCCAGACAGTCACGGCCGGGAGCTGAGATCAGGGCTTTGCTGCCCTTGAATGGAAGGCTGTCCATGCAGCAAACACCAGGCCAGAAGATTTGTATGCAAAAGGGCCCATTTACAACAGCAACACCAAGAAGTAAAGTATACAGGAAATGCACAGTGCTCATAAAAATTTTACCAAGCTACTCTGAGGGGCATTAAATAAATGGTAAAACATCACATCGAGAACTCTTAATATGGTAAAATACCATTTGCCCAAATTTGTAAGTTTGATGCAATTCTAATAAAAATATCTAAGGTTTGTAAAATCTGACACAAGGCGTTTGTATGGAACAATTCAGCTGGAAGAATAAATGGATGAATAGTGTCACAAAATTGCTGGGAAGAAAAGAACAGAGTGGATCTGTACTCCCAGATATTAAGATACATTATATATATTGTACACCTGAAACAAATGTAATGGTGCATGTTCAGTATACTGAAATTAAAATAAAAAACTTAATCAATAAATAAAATACACTATAAAGTTTCAGTGATAAAAACAAGGAGGAACAAAACAAGGACAGGCAGCTCAATGGAGAAGAAGAAACCCAGGAAGAGATCTTATATATAAAAGGAAATCAGTAGTATATGATGAATGTGATGAACTAGATCCCTACCTCATCCCATGTACCAAGTTAAATCCAAAATTTGTGTCTTTATAATAAGAAGGAGATATAGTTCCTGCCTGTAGCATAATGAGGGGTTATGCGAGGTAATGTGTATAAAGTTCTTAGCCTTGCGTCCAGTTCATAGTACCTACCTGATAACTAATAATAATAATATTATTATTAGTGTTATGATTAACCTAGATGGGGTGTAATTCAAATGTATAATGACAAAATCATAACATTACTGAAAGTTCAAGCAAATATCTGATCTCAAAGTGGGAATGGTTTCTGGGGAAGCAGAGGGAGAAGCCAGCAAAGGTGGGGTATGCCAAGAGCCTTAGAATGTTCTTACTCCGTGACCCAGATATTGCACTTATAGGAGGTTTATCCTAAGTATGTACTCAGATAAATGTGCAAAGATGGCTATTAAATATTTTTATAAAAACAAAAAGTAGGAACAACCTAAATGTCAAAAAGGAACGGTTAAAAAAAAAGAAGAAGAAAGCTTTCTGTTGAAATACACAATGGTCTGCTAGGCAGCCATTAAAAACTAAAAATCATGTCAATGAACACGAATCGACTGATTTGGGGAAATGCTTAGGTTAGAATGCTAACCATGACCCAAAGTACATATATAGTATGATATCTCCAACACCAAAATATACACCAAAACAGTTATCTCTGTTTGGTGGGAATAATGTGAGGGGCTTTTTTTTTCTTTATTTTTTTTGCAAATTCATTATATGAAACCTGCTTCTTTTATGATTCTACCAAATATCATAGGGTTTTTTTTTTTTACCATCTATTTCACAATTAAAAAAATTAGTCACTGCCAGATAATTTGTGCTTTTAAAAGTTCTCTATTGAACAGAGATTTTACAAAAAATACTTTTCCATCCTTGCCTCTCAAACTGGGGTGTGTTTGGGGTTTTTGCTAATTGGCCATCACAAGAACATGTTCACAACTCACTTGAATAATCTTCCTCTAGGCATTACCTTTTTTTTTCTTTTTTAAGATTTTATTTTTAAGTAATCTCTCTACCCAACGCGAGGCGCGATCTCACAGCCCCCAGGATCAAGAGTCCCGCGCCCGGTCCTCTACCGACTGAGCCAGCCAGATGCCCCGAGTCGTTAACTTTCATGGTGAAAGAAATCCAAACAAATTATGGGAGAAATACAAGATGTTTATAATTTCTGTTTTGAGCTGGAGCGGGAGGCCACACGGCACGGACCCCCCCAGGTGGCGGCCACTTAGAGCAGGTCCCGGCCACGACCTCGGTCGTCTTTCAGGGACGGTGCCCTGGAGGCTTGAGAGAAGGTAAAGCTTGTCTCCACCCCCGGCCGGAGGTGGCCCACCGTGTGCCGGGCGTCCCGAAGAGTTCAAAGTCTCAGGTGTCACAAGTCCCCGGAGCCAAAGATTTCCCTCAG
Organism: Phoca vitulina; assembly: GCF_004348235.1. Lineage (NCBI taxonomy): Eukaryota > Metazoa > Chordata > Mammalia > Carnivora > Phocidae > Phoca > Phoca vitulina. The sequence continues at coordinate 3,377,923 of NW_022589774.1, read as the reverse complement.
GTGGAGACTCGCTTCCCAGAAGCCTCCAAAACAAACAGCGATAAGCAAATGAGACGCGAGGAGCGGGCAGGCAGCCAGCTTGGGGCTGGAGGCCAGGCTTGGGGTGGCGTGAGCCCAGAAGAGACCAAGGGCTCTCACCACACTGGCCTGTCGGGGCAGCTCCTGCCCGAGCAAGCCATGCTCCCTGGGGCCGCCGATCCTTCGGGAACACAGCTCGCCCCGGGGGTGGGGGGCGGAGCCGGCTGAGACTGGGGGGCGGGCGGGGCTCGCGGGAATCGGGGAAGCTGGGGAGCCGGCGCCCAGGGGCCAAGCCTCGTGTCACCCATGCTTTCCGGGTCACTGAGGCCATGGACTTTAGCCCCCGGCCGGGAGAGCAGGCTCGCAGCTCAGGTGCATGTGTGGCTGTGAACTTCCCACAAGCACGTCCCTGTTCTCACTGCTGTCCTTGCCTTGGTTTCATTTAAGAGATGCCTGGACTGAGCGACTGAGGACAGCCTTGGGGGGTGGGGGGCAGTGGTGGGCAGGCCACGGAACAGCCAGCATTTATGGGGCTTGTACTCTCCGTCAGACCTGGGGCGGGCTGTATACATGTAGTCGTTCATCACCATGCCTGGATTATCTCCATTTTTCAGATGAGGAAACTGAGGCTCCGACATGATCAGTGAGACAGAGGAAGGTCACACTGCTCGTGGATTGCTAGCTGGCGGTGGAGGGATTCACGCAGAGAAATCTGTGAATTTCTTGAGCCAGGTTCTCTCCACTGTCCCGGACTCTAGTCATTAGGGAACCCCAGCCCCCCGCCCTGAGCCTGCCCCTGCGGCACTCCAGGCCCGTTCCGAGGCCCACAGGCTGCCCTGGTGACCCCTGCCTGCCTTCCTGGATCAAGTCCTGGGGACCCTGCTGAGCGTCCCCTCTATGGGGGGAGCAGTCACTCCCCCTCTGGCCCTGGGCCTAGCTGGTGGGTGGACTGCTGGCTTCCCGGCTTCCCCCTCCAACACCAGCTCACAGACCCTCCTTCCCCGGGCTGCTTTTTCTCTAGAAGTGAGACAAGCAATCACCAGCATAGCAAGCATGAGGTTACAAAGGTTCTAGAACCGAATGAACTGAGCTCATACCACCGTCCCTGGTGGGTGGTCCCAGACTCACTCTGAGAAGGTAAGTGGAAACCCAGGTGATCCTGAGCCCTGCTTTTATTTCTGAGCCTTGTGTTTGTTAAGAGCCTGGCCCAGTTCTGCACCTGTGTCTCCCCCTCCTCCCAGGGCTTTCAGCCTGTTCTCCAGTCACCAGGGATGGTGAAGGCAGAAGGAGGCCTCTCCCTCCGCCAGATGGATTGTTTACTTCTCTGGGATTTTCAATTCCATCCTCCCCCTCCCCCTCCCACCCCTCACCCCACAGAGGCCAAAATTGGGGCATTTTCTTTTATGACTAACTTTGGACTTATAGAAAATGGGGATCAATGTTGGTGGTCTTAGCATTCCTCTCTTCCAGGCAGTCACAGTGCAATGCCTTACCAGAGGCTTGTTCACAAGCCCAGGCTTCTGGAAGGGGCTGCGACCAGCTGACCCTCAGGTATGGGGACCCTGCATGCACTGTGATGCTTTCAGGCCTAAGCTCACCTCCATCTTATCAGAAGGGAGGTGAGTGAAGCCCCACAGCCCCAACTTGTAGACTCCCCAAGTGGGGAGGTTGTCATCCAAAGACTTGATGAGGTCCCATCAACTAGCCACACAGCTTCCCCATGGAGATCGGCTCCATGTGTCTGGTCTTCCTGAGACAGGAAAGTCACCTAGGTTGCTCTGCTTCATAGTCTTTGACCTTAGTGTTAACAATTCCCTGACTTATTTGCCCTGGAGGTGGGGGCTGTCCCAAGAACCACCTGCACGACGGAATCATGAAACCATAGAAGATGGGAGTTGACTGCTTTAGTTTTCTAAGCCAAATCAAAGATTTGGAATAAGATGGATGTCTCTACCCAGCAAGGGGCAGCATGGTTAGCGTAGAGCTGGTTAGCAGTGGGTGGGTAGTGAAGGGTGCCGAACCACAGGGATCTCAGCCAGGAGCTGCGTTGAGGTCGGGCAGGGTGAGAGCTGGGAGCTTTCACTTCCTCACCTGGAAAAGTGGGATGGGAATGTCTATTTCACAGAGTTGTTAGATAAGTAGGCAGCATTACGTCATGGCTGGAACACAGCCCTGAATTCATGGTAGCTATGATTATCCTTTAGAGTCGCGAAGCTTTGGGGGCCTCGGTCATTCACAGAGCAAGAGTCATGAATGCTCAGAAGATCCATGGACCAGGCCAGGTGCAGGCACCAGGGAGTTGGGGGTGGCAAGACATTGCCCTCACTCAGGGAGTCCAGTGGGCAGACAGACAATAAACAAAGAGCTGGGCGTGGTAGGCACTAAACATATATTTGTTGAACAAGTTGTAAAAATAGATGTGTGATGAGTTTATAATGGGAGCATGCAAGGTGACGTGGGGGAGGGCTAGAGGGGCTCCCCCAGCCCAGGCCTCCCTGTGGAGGTGATGCTGAAACAGAGTCTCATGGATAAGAAAGATTTGGCCAGGTCCTTCTTTTTTTTTTTTTTTTTTTAAGATTTTATTTATTTATTTGAGAGAGAGATTGAGAGAGTGAGAGAAAGCACAAGTGGGGGGGGCGGGGAGGGGAGGGAGAAGCAGGCTCCCCACTGAGCAGGGAGCCCAATGCGGGTCTCAACCCTGGGACTCTGAGATCATGATTGGCCAGGTCCTTCTGAACAACTTTGAATGACCATTTACCAAGAGCTTAGCGGCACTAGATCGTTACTCTTGGTTAGGAGGGTAAACCATTTCCAGTGTTCAAGGCTCAAGGCTCACTGATATGTGGAATTTGAGAAACAAGACAGGATCATAGCGGACGAGAGGAAAAAATGAAACAAGATGAAACCAGAGAGGGAGACAAACCATAAGAGACTCTTAATCTCAGGAAACAAACTGAGGGTTGCTGGAGTGGAAAGGGGTGGGAGGGATGGGGTGGCTGGGTGATGGACATTGGGGAGGGTATGTGTTGTGGTGAGCACTGGGTATTGTGTAAGACTGATGAATCACAGACCTGTACCCCTGAAACAAATAATACATTATATGTTAATAAAAAAAAAAGAAAGAAAGGTGGTACTACTTTATGCATGACCTTGATTTTACTTAAATTGATTTTCAAAAGTAAATAACTCATGAATTTTGATACTATAGTTTTTGGTAACACCTTCATGTCCAAGTTTTTGTGTAGACATTATTTTTCATTTCTCTTGGGTCAGAATTGTCCCCAAAGGAGCTGTAAAGAGCCCTCTCTTGTGAGAAACCCTGAGGACCAGCAGCTGTCTGCACACTGGTGCTCCAGAACACCCCCCCACCCCCTCACCTCCCCACCCCCCGTCAGCCACAGCCAGGGCCGGGGGAGCAGAAACCAGCCCGGAAGAAGCATCCAGAACAGTGTCCAGAGGCATATCAAGGGCTGGATCAGATGGGTGGCTTTCTGGGCGCTGATCTGTAAGGGGCTCAAACAGCACTAAAGTAAGCGTGGGGCCAGTCAACCCAGATTTCTACACATGTCTTTTCTCATAACTGTGATGTGAAAGTTGGTCCAGCTTCTGCCAAAGAAATCAAAGCTACCCAAGAGGAATAAAATATATATTTGTCCCCAGCCTGCTGATCTGTATTGAAATTTTCCCATGGCTGCCTGGTGCGACGTTGCTCGGGTCACCACGCCTGAGACTGACGGTCACCCGAAGTGGACACTAGCATATATAGGTGCTATCTACTGGTAATAAGTAATTTATCATTTCAATTGAAGATGCTTTCATGTATGTCCTGTAGTGCGTGGTGTTGGCTGTGTAGGGCCTTAGCTAAGGGAAGGCTACGCTGCTGGACCAAAGACACCCAAGAATGAGGTAGGGCAGGGGTCGGTAACTTTTCCTTTAAGGGGGCAAAGAGTAAATATTGTAGGTGTTGTGGGTCATACAGTCTCTGTTGCAACTACTCAACTCTGCCATTAAAGGGCGAAAGCGGCCACTAGACGATATGTAAATGAATGAGCATGTGTGTGTTCCAATAAAACTTTATTTATAAAAACAGACAATGAGCCACAGTTTGCTCACCCGGATTGCCCCTTAAAAATGATAGAAACTGGGTGATGGACATTAAGGAAGGCATGTGATGTAATGAGCATGGGGTATAATGTAAGACTGATGAATCACTGACCTCTACCTCTGAAACTAATAATACATTATATGTTAATTAATTGAATTTAAATTAAAAAAATGTAGAAAATTTTTTCTCTCACATGTAACAATGGTGATGTAAGTGGTCCCATTTTTAAGGGCAATTATATAAGGACCCAGATTCCTTCTATTGAGTTGCTTTACCATCCCCCAGAAAATGTTTCTTCCTCTGCGTGGTTGAAGCTGTGGGACAAAGTAAAAAGAACATGGAGGAGGCAGGCTTGCTGCTTTCAGGCTTTGGTCTAGATGCAAAATAAGACCTATTCATATTCCACTGGCCAGTCCTTAGTCCTGAGCCTCACATAACAGCAAAGGAGGCTGGGAAATGTAGTCTGGTCATGTGTCCAGGAGAAAGGGACAATGAATGTTGGAAGACGGCCAACAGTCTCTGTCACACCCACCAGCCTCCATTTTCACTTCCCTTCCTGTCTCCACCCTTCCAGGTAACCCCACTCTCCTCCCTTCCTGGCAACCCCTCCCTCATTTGGTTCAGGGGAAGTGGACTCCGCCCTACAGTGAAGGCTGACCTGGCTAGTCTAAAGATAATCCCAAACCTTTTGTCACAGTGATTAGGTCAGGAACTAGGCCGAAGCCAATCAGCGCAGAGAATTCCTCCCTGCCCCACCCACCAGGATGATTTAGGACTCAGAGAATGTGACCCTAATCAGAGGGCTGATTTGTCAGGGGGCATCTGAAGAAGAAGCATCCTTTCCTTTAAAAGAACGCCCCTCTCTTCAGAGTGGTGGGGATCCTGAGGCCACTGTAGCTATTTTTTTTTAATTGTGGAAAAATATGCCTAACATAAAATTTAACATCTTAAACCATTTTTTCGTGTACAGTTCAGTGACATGACATATATTCACACTGTTGCACAACCATCACCATCCTTCATCTCCAGAGCTGTTTTCATCTTCCCAGACTGAAACTCTGTCCCTATTAAACAATTGCGCCCCCTCCCCCACACCCTCATCCCCAGCCCTTAGCAACCGTCACTCTATTCTTTTGTCTCTGAATTTTCCTACTCTAGGTACCTCATGTAAGTGGAATCACTCAGGATTCATCTTTTTGTGACTGGCTTATTTCACTGATAATGCCTTCAAGGTTCATTCATGTTGTAGCACGTGTCAGGATTTCCTTCTTTTACATGGCCAAATAACATTCCACTGTACGTATGTACGCCATGTTGTTTATCCATTTATCTGTGGATGGACACTTGGACTGTTTCCACCTTCCGGCTACTCACTGCAGCCATTTTACTCCTATAAGATGAACCAGCTCATGCATGAAAGCCAAGGCTTGGAGGAAAACACAGTGAAAGGAATTTGGGGAAATGGAGCTGAGCTACTGGACCCAGCTGATCCTGAAGACTTCCTACATCTGGATGAGCAGATCTGTGGAACGATGGAGTTCTCCATTGTTGAAGTGAGTTTGGGGTTTCTTATGGCCATAAGCCACCTAACTGATGCAGCTCCCAAGACATTGTCTGGTTTCACAACTGCAGAAAAAAAATGAAAACGAGTAAAACCGCAGAAAAGTGGGAAATATTTTGCTGACATGAATGCTGGGAAAAAATTTTAAAGCACATTTTGAAGGAGATTTTGTAACTGTATCTATGCTCGCACTTCTCTCCTGGTGAGTGTGAGTCACCAGTGCTATGAGTGATGGAAGAATTCAATCAAGGCAAATTCAATTAGGTTAGGATGGTGGTTATAGCTAGTGTATGTCACAAATCCCTTCTTTTGACATTTAAAAAAAGACTTTTGTTGAAAAGAAGAACGAGGCTTTCTTAAACTTCGGCTAAATAAATGCTGTGTGGATATTTAGAGAAGAACCAAATTCTGAGCCTGCCCAGGTCTCTCACACGTGCCCTTCTGCCTCAACTATGGATGAAGCTGGAGGGTTGAGACCTGTAGGTCCCCTCTGGTTGGTGGCAAGTTTGGTAGAAATGTCCTGAACTCACTGGCAGCCCAGGGGTCTTTCCCAGTTAAGTGGCCCTGGGAAAATCTAACTTCTCTGGGCCTCTGTTTCCTCACCTATAAAATGGGTTTACTTTTCCTATCCACCCCACAGAATGGGTAGTGAAACTGAGAAGTGCTATACAGATTTAAGATTCCTGGAGGGAAAATATTAACCCATCTTCTGTGCGAAGTTCAGCAGCCTTAGGGCGGGGTGGTAATCCCTCTTGCAAATAGCCGGACCTGCCCTTTAGGCCCTTTAGACTAGTTCAGAAGCTCAGCTGCCTGAATGCGGGTGGAAGCAACTGATTGCATGTGCCTGTCAGGGAAGAGATGGGCTCCCTTCCCCGGATCACCTGCCCCTGGGGCTGGTCACACTCACGTACACTGTCCAGCTGAAGCATCTGCATCTATCCTGGGGGCTGCTCTCCTCATCTGGGCAGCGAACCAACCGAGGCTCAGAGGGTCTACATACCCAGCAGCACACAGCTCTTGAGCGGCATAGAACAGATTTGAATCGAGAACATATCTTGGTTTCTGGAGCTCTCCCTGCTATTCCATTATTCCATGCTGCCTTTGTCTCCAAACCCAGGACCCCTATTCCTGCCACGTCCCTAGGTCTCAGGGGTTCCCTTCTTCTGCTCGCCAGTCTGTGGACCTGGGCATTTTGGGGTGGGGGGAATGGGGGCCTCCAGGAGGAGAGCAGATTCCCATGAGTGGAGACAGGGTTCCAGGGACACGTGTCAGCTCCTGAGGCCATGGCTCTGAGCTCGGTGCTCCTCTCTTTTGATCCTGCCTTTGGAGCTGCCTGTAGGAAGAGACACAAACTCTGAAGAGCTTGGGCTGTGATCATTTTTCAGTAAAATAATTCTCCATTTATTAGTCCCAAAGAAAGAGGACTCCCCTGGAGGTAAGAATGCATGTGTGGGTGGGGAAAGGGAGCCAGAAGTGCCCACCTTCTAGGGGTGCAGGGGACTTAATGGAGCCCTGGCTCTAAGGGCAAGGGTGTTACCTTGATCACCTTGGCATCCAGAGCCTGAGAGATGTCCGGCGCCCAGCACGCGCTCAGTACGTGTTTGTTATCAGGGTGAATGAATGATGGTGCTGTGAATGATCGCCCCATCCTGCCTCTCCTCCTGTGCCCTCCACAAGGCACCTCCCCGCTTACACACCCCCCCAGACACCTTCCTCCATCCCCTCCGAATATCCTCCTGTTGCCCACCTGACCTGCCTGAGTTCATCTCCCTCCTCCTGTCCCGTCTGTGTGTTCTTCCCTCTCCCCAGTGGCCCACCCCATGAAAAAAGTTGTTTAGCTGCCTATATCCAGATAATTCTCCTTTCTGGCCCCAGCCTCTGCTGTCCCCTACCCTGTCACTTGACCAGGAGGGCCAATTTGACTTAACCTTTGTCCTCCCTGCAAAAAATATTAACTCTCTTGAATTCCAGCCCTTACTTCAAGGTGGCTCCTGGAGAGAGTCTTGGGTTGTAAGCCGTCCAGAGGGAGCAGGAATGGAAGGCACTGTCTACACAGTGACCCTTGGGCCTTGCCTGCGCAGAGATGCCACATGCCCGCTCTGGTGGCCTGCAGGAGGCAGCCTGCCAGGCACTCTGCTCTCTTCAGTGGGAAATCCGAGTGAGAGGGTGTCAAATTGCTGCTTGGAAGGTAGGGCACTGCACTGTAAGCCTTCCGCGACTCTAGCCCCTCCCCCCTGCCTGGCCACACCCCTGGCTCTCTAGGGTTCCCATGACCACCCCTGAGAATACCAGAGATGCCTCATATATGTCCCCAACAAGTCCCCTTTGCACCGTTGGCCACCAGCCCCTCCTCCCACTGCCGCCCCACCCCCCACCCCAGGGCTCTCCCCTGAGCTGCTCCTGTCTCCTTCTGAGGGGCCCAGCACCTACCACATCCATTCTGCTGGGTCTCACACTGCCAGAGTCCTTCCCAGGCTTGGATCCTGTTCAACAGAGCTTGAGCTCCACCTGGGTCTCCCTCCCACCTTCATTCCTAAAGTACTTCACCTCTTTCATATGAGTTTCCTCATTGAGGCTTCACCAAATCCTCAAACCACCTTGTGATATTATTAGTGTCTTACGTGAGAAACAGGAACCCACTCAGACCGGCTCCAGGAGGAGGAGAGGTTTGTGGAAAGATTCATCTCTGAGTCCTAGGGAAAGATGAAACACAGCTGGATGGCTTGTGAACATTTTAGAGGGTGTGCAGGGCCGCAGTGGCTGATCCCTACCATGGGGTCGCTGGCACCGCCTCTCCTACCTGCTGCCCTGTGCCGTCCTACGAATTTGCCTCCTTGTGCAGCAGTAGTTGCTCTCCAGACCCAAGTGAATGAGTTCACAGGCTGGTCTCCAAGATCAGTCTTTCAAGATCTTGAAGTAAGAGTGTGATAGACAGAGGAAATGGTCCCCACAGATGTCCATACCCAACACAGCAATTCCACTCCTAGGCGTACATCCAAGAGAAATGAAAACAGATGTCCACACAGAAACTTGCAAACAAATGTTTATAGCAGCATTATTCATAATAGCCCAAGATGGAAACAACCTAAACGCCCATCAGTGGATGAATGGATAAACAAAATGTGGTCTATCCATACAATGGAATAGAGTTTAGCAAATACAAAGGAACAAAGTACTGACACCTGCTACAACATGGATAAACTTTGAAACCATTATGTTCAGTGAAAGTTAGAAACAAGAGACCACATACCGTATGAATACCATTGATATGAAATATCCAGAATAGGGAAATCTCGAGAGACAGAAAGTAGATTAACAGTTGCTTAGGGTAGGGGGCAGGTGTGTGGGAATATAGAGGAATGAGAGCTAAAGGGTATGAGGGTTCTTTTTTTTTTTTTTTTAAGATTTTATTTATTCATTTGAGAGAGAGAGAGCACAAGTGGAGGGAGAAGGAAAGGCAGGCTCCCCACTGAGCAGGGAGCCCAATGCAGGGCTCAATCCCAGGACCCAGAGATCAGGACCTGAGCCAAAGGCAGACGCTCAACTGAGCCACCCAGGTGCCCTTGAAGTTTCTTCTTTAGGTGACAAAATGTCCCAGAATTCACTGTGGCGATGGTGGTACAACTGTGTGAATATACTAAAAAAACAAAACAAAACAGTGAATTGCGCACTTTAAACAGGTGAACTGTATGCTCTGAGAATTGTATGTCACTAAAGTTGTTAAACAAACAGAAAAGGATGTCCGTCCATGTCCTAATCTCTAGAACCTGTGGATGTGTTACTTTACGTGGCAAAAAGGATGGTAGATGATCCTGGATTATCCAGGTGGGTTTAATGTAATGACAAGGTCTTTATAGGAGAGAGGCAGGAGACAAGAGTGAGAGATGGTGACAGAAGCAGAGAAAAACAGAGAGAGAAGAGACTGGAAGACGCTATGGCCTTGAACTTGGAAGAAGGGCCATGAGCCAAGGCACAAAGGCAGCCTCTAAGAAGCTGGAAAAGATAAGGAAACAGATTCTCCCCTACAGCCTCCAGAAGGATGTGGCCCTGCTGACTCCTTGATTTTAGCCCAATGAAAGCCATTTCAGACTTCTGATCTTCAGAACAGCAAGATAATAATGTGTTATTTTAAACCACTAAGTTTGTGGCAAAATGTTACAGCAGGAAATGAAACTAAAACAGAAAGGTACAGAGACAAGGTCAAGTGGTGGTGGGTTTTGAAGCTAGGCGATCAAGCTGGGTCAGTAAATGTCGAGAAAGCAACACTGCCTACTCCAGGAAGCCTTCCTGACCTCCTCCTCCCCACCTGAGACTATTTTGGAGGTCTCCTCTGGGACCCTGCCACACCAGACCTGCTACTCTTCCTGCCTGGCAGCCCTTGATTGATTACTTGTCAGTTTCCCTCCATCAGATGGAGACTTCTCGGGAGGGCAGGGTCTTTAAGATTCATTTTTGTCTCTCCAGTGCTTAGAATGGTGCCTGGCACATTGTAAGTGTTCAAATATTTGATGACCAAATGACTAAGGCCCCCGAAGCTTAGAGATTGTAAAGAATAATGATAATAGCTAGTATTCATTGCGTGCTTACTGTGCTAAGTGCTTTCTATTCATTTACTTACTTAATCCTCCAATCAGTCCTATGAGCCAGGTGCATTATGATCCCCATTACACAGAAGAGAGAAAAAAAGTTCAGGAAAGGTAAATATCATGCCCAGCCTGCCACAGATCTGCCCAGCTCAGGGGCTATGCTCTAAACTTGTGCCATCCAGGGCGCCTGGGTGGCTCAGTTGGTTAAGCGACTGCCTTCGGCTCAGGTCATGATCCTGGAGTCCCGGGATCGAGTCCCGCATCGGGCTACCTGCTCAGCAGGGAGTCTGCTTCTCCCTCTCCCGCTCCCCCCTCTTGTGCTCTTTCTCTCTCTCACTCTCTCTCTCAAATAAATAAATAAAATCTTTAAAATAAATAAATAAATAAATAAACTTGTGCCATCCAATACCATAGCCACTGGCTCCACGTGGTTACTTATATTTAAATTAATTACAATTAAATAAAATTTAAAATTCCGTGCCTTGGTCACACGGGCTGCATCTCAAGTGCCCAAAGAACACCCGTGACTAGTGGTTTCCATACTGGGCAGCAAACATAGAAAACGTTTCATCAACACAGAAAGTTCTATTGCACAGCATTGCTCTAAACCGCCAAGCTGCAGCCCGTCCCTAAATCAAATAAAATATGGCATTTCAAATCTTTGATTGCCTTGAAAAAAAGGAAAGCAGACGCAGCTCGTCATCTTTCCAAGGCAGGAGTGTGGGTTCTGAGGAAAGCCTGCATCTCCTGGGTCTCGGGAGAGGTGAGGCGTCTTACTGGAAGGTGCAGGGTAGATACAAGGTAACTACCCCCTGACCTGAAGAGATCTGATAAGTATGGTCACGCCCACGGGGAGGGTTGTGGGGCTGGATTACAGTGAGGCCTCTCGCAGCTGACAGCTCTGTCTTTTTGAGGTCCTATGATAAAGCGGGCCTCAAACATACCCTGTGTTTGCACAGATCCTATAGACTTGCGTTGTAGCCAGCCCAACACGAAGCTTCCAGAAGCACAGCAGAAAGGGACAGCAACAACAACCACAGTAAAAGAACAATGTAGGGAGTGCGTCCTGTCTACCAGGTACTGCTAGGGGCTGGCTTATAGGCATCCTCTTAGTTAATCCTTGCAAGTAGATATTGTTATCCCCAATTCACGGATGACAGCTGCGGCCTGGCAAAGCTAAGGTCACACACGGGAAGTGGCAGAGCTGAAACATGAACTTGAGAATGGCTGAGAAAAGAAGCCATTTCTGTGTGACGACACGGGCTGGGGAGCCTGTCCCCCAGATAGTTTTCCCTGGAAACTTCGCAAGGAGGAAGCGAGAGGAACAGCCAGAGCTTAGCAAGCATGCTGCCAGCCCTGCGTGTTCTCCAGCCAAGCGCAGGCCTGTGGCTTTGGCTGCTTTCCCCCTGCGGAGAGATCTGAGCTGTTGGGGCTGTGGCTGAGCCGCCAGCAGAGACCGTCCCGCTTGCCCTGCTGCAGAGACGGGCGTGGGCCTGGGACCCCAGGCCCGGGATCGCTGCCAACCCTCGCTGTCCTCCTCGGAGGCCAGGACCCATGGTTCCACCTGCGGGGGAGGGATAGAGGGGCTGCAGGGACCCCTCACCCCCCACCCGCTCTGACCAGAGACGATGCAGCAGGAGGGGAAAATCTCAGGACAGCAACACAGCCTGCGGTTTCTTGGGGGAAACCACAGAAGATTCAGCTTGGGATGGCAAAACCCACAATCCCCACCGCACTGGGCGTGGCCTGGGAGCACCTTGGCTGCCAATACCTATATTGGCACAAGACTCCGCTGGCAGCATCTTCTTGTGGCCACCAGCTCTTCCGTCTATCCGTAACCTCTGGAAGGGGTGGCCGTGCTGTTGGCCCTGTGGAGGGAACCACGGGAGGGTGGGGGCACAGGGGGTGAATACTGAGGAAGAAAGTTTCTGGTTTGCCCTCGGCACGCTCCCAGCATGATGCAGACACATGGTGTCTTACCCCAGAGACGCTCCCAATCTGATGGAAGAGGCCTGCCCCTTCCCTCAGGCCTCACCATCTTTGAGAAGACTCTGAGAGCAAGTTCTGCTCCAATGAGGAAGGCAGGGCACCTCTAGATGGAAGCAGAATTGAGAGCGAATCCAGGCGTCCTTTCTCGGATCCCATCTCCTTTGCAATTTTTGTCAATGGGTCTCACCTCCCGAAGCAAACACATGCTTAGAGCAAGTCCCAGCCCAGAGGATGGAAACAAGCCCTAGTCGCCTATGCATATTGGGACACAAGAAAGGCGGTGCCAAAGGAGACAGTCAACAAAACCAAAAGACAACCGACAGAATGGGAGGAGATATTTGCAAATGACATATCAGGTAAAGGGCTAGTATCCAAAATCTATAAAGAACTTATCAAACTCGGGGCACCTGGGTGGCTCAGTCGTTAAGCGTCTGCCTTCGGCTCGGGTCATGATCCCAGTGTCCTGGGATGGAGCCCCGCATCAGGCTCTCTGCTCAGCGGGAAGCCTGCTTCTCCCTCTCCCACTCCCCCTGCTTGTGTTCCCTTTCTCGCTGTCTCTCTCTCTCTGTCAAATAAATAAATAAAATCTTAAAAAAAAAAAAAAAGAACTTATCAAACTCAACACCCAAAGAACAAAGAATCCAATCAAGAAATGGGCAGAAGACAAGAACAGACATTTCTGCAAAGAAGATATCCAAATGGCCAACAGACACATGAAAAAGTGTTCAACATTGCTTGGCATCAGGGAAATCCAAATCAAAACCTCAATGAGATACCACCTCACACCAGCCAGAACGGCTAAAATTAACAAGTCAGGAAACGACACATGTTGGCGGGGATGCGGAGAAAGGGGAACTCTCCTACACTGTTGGTGGGAATGCAAGCTGGTGCAGCCACTCTGGAAAACAGTATGGAAGTTCCTCAAAAAGTTGAAAATAGAGCCACCCTACGACCCAGCAATCACACTACTGGGTATTTACCCCAATGATACAAAAGTAGTGATCCAAAGGGGCACGTGCACCCCAGTGTTTATAGCAACAATGTCCACAATAGCCAAACTATAGAAAGAGCCTAGATGTCCATCGACAGATGAATGGATAAAGAAGATGTGGTATATATATACAATGGAATATTATGCAGCCATCAAAAAATGAAATCTTCCCATTTGCAACGACGTGAATGAAACTAGAGGGTATTATGCTGAGCAAAATAAGTCAATCAGAGAAAGACAAGTATCATATGATCTCACTGATATGTGGAATTTGAGAAACAAGACAGGATCATAGCGGACGAGAGGAAAAAATGAAACAAGATGAAACCAGAGAGGGAGACAAACCATAAGAGACTCTTAATCTCAGGAAACAAACTGAGGGTTGCTGGAGTGGAAGGGGATGGGAGGGATGGGGTGGCTGGGTGATAGACATTGGGGAGGGTATGTGTTGTGGTGAGCGCTGGGTATTGTGTAAGACTGATGAATCACAGACCTGTACCCCTGAAACAAATAATACATTATATGTTAATAAAAAAAAAGAAAGAAAGGCGGTACTATTTTATGCATGACCTTGATTTTACTCAAATTGATTTTCAAAAGTAAATAACTCATGAATTTTGATACTATAGTTTTTGGTAACACCTTCATGTCCAAGTTTTTGTGTAGACATTATTTTTCATTTCTCTTGGGTTGTACCTAGGAGTGGAATTGCTGGGTTCTGTTGGAAACTCTATTTTGAGGAACCGCCCTGCTATTCTTCACAGCAGCTCCATCATTTTACATTCCCCCCTCTGCCCAGAGGGGATGAGGGTTCTGGTTCCTCCACATCCTTGGACATGGCAGTTTGAGATGCCCACTAGATGTCCAGTTGGGGATGTCAAGCCAGTGTGGAGTTCAGGGAGATCCTAAAGTCATCAGTGTAGAGATGGTGTTCTAAAATTCTGACGTGCTGAGGGGTGAGTGTGGGCCCGACAGCCAGACATTCGCAGGATGAGGAGGAACCAGCCAAGGAAAGGGAAAAGGGGCCTGCACTGAGGTAAGAGGAGCCCAGGACACCTGCTTTTCTGGAAGCCAGGGAAGGAAAGTCTTTCTGGGAAGAGTGAGGAAACAAGCTATGTCAAATACCGCTGATGAGGAAGACAAGCGGAAGAGGTGACCACTGCATTGAGCTACATGGAAGTTTCTGGTGAGCCTCACAACAGCAGTTTCAGCCAGTAGTGGACGAAAGCCTGACTAGACTGGGATCAAGGGAGAACGGGAGAAGTCCTGGAGACAGTGAGTGCAGACAACAAGTGAGGGTTTTTTTTTTTTTTTTTAACAGCTTTATTGTGATATAGTTCTCATGGCATAAAATTCACCCATTTAAAGTGTACAGTTCAGGGGCGCCTGGGTGGCTTAGTCGGTTAAGCATCTGCCTTTGGCTCAGGTCATGATCCCGGGGTCCTGGGATGGAGCCCCGCGTCAGGCTTCCTGGTCAGCAGGAGGCCTGCTTCTCCCTCTCCCTTTACTGCTCCCCCTGCTTGTGCTCTCTCTCTGTGTCAAATAAATAAATAAAATCTTAAAAAAAAAAAGTGTACAGTTCAGTGGTTTTTGATAGCTTCACAAGATTGTGCAACCATCACCATAATCTAACTTTAAAACCTTTCAACACCCTCCTCTCCAAAACTCCTTCCCCTCTAGCTGTTAACCCCTCATCCATGCTTCCTTAAGTAAACACCAATCTACTTTCTGTCCCTATAGGTGCCCCTATTCTGGACATTTCATATCAGTGGAGTCACGCAATATGTAGTCTTCTTCTGTGGCTGGCTTCTTGCACTTGGCATCATGCCTTCAAGATTCATCCATGTGGTAGCAGGTATCAGCACTTCCTGCCTCTTCACGGCTGAATAATATTCCACATTTTGTGTATCCACTCATCCGTGGACGGACAGTGGGCTGATTCCACCTATTATGAATGATGCTGCCACGGACATTTGTGTACAAGTTGTTATTTAGACCTTTGTTTTCATTTCCTGTGGGCAGGAGTTCTGCTATAAAGGGGGAAAGTTATGGTGGCAGCTGGATGGAGAAGTGAGATCAAGAGGAGTTTAAGCTAAAAAAAAAAAAATTTAAGATAGGAGTGTGATCCTGCAGAGAGGGGGAAATAATGATAGAGACGAGGAAGGAGAATGTCCGGAGCCCCATCCTCGGTGGGTGGGGGGGCTCTGGTGCGTTAGCTAGGAACCCCAGTGCTTCATCTCAGATGTGGGGGGTAGGGGGGCAAGGTCTCTGGGAAATGAGGAGGTGGGAGCTTTGGGAAGGCCTCTTGTGCTCCCAAGCCTGTCTCTGTTCTCAAGTGTGACAACCAGGGACACTTTCTCCTCCTCCTTTCTCTGCCTCTCCTCTTGTTCTCTTTCTGCTACAGTCCACCTAACCATAGGAAAGCCTCGAAGTTCCTTTCCTGCTCAGAAACCCTCTGTCTCTCTGCCTTAGGATTTTACCCATTCTCATGACTCTCTTCGAGGCAGAGACTCACTTCTCTCTCTCCCTCCGGGGGTGACCTCTCTCCAAAGTGCCAGCCCCTTTCATTAACCTCCCCGAGTTCTCCATCAGGCTCATGAAGTCCCCCAAACCCCAGTGAAAACTAATTTCTGGTTCTCTATAGCTACTATGCTATTAGGCATCGCTAATTCATTTGTTCATGGATTCAAGCATTCAGCGAACATTTCTGGAGGCCTTTGCAGGTAGGTACCAGGCACTGAGCTAAGCGCTCGACACCTTGGAATCAGTCACACGGTTGGGTCAGTGTTTTCCCCATGTCCCTTGGGCCCTGGCCGATCACCTGTGGATGTCTTCCTGCTCTTAGGCCTAGCCTGTTGAGATAGACAGTCAGGGTTCAAATCCTGGCTCTGCCCATTCTTCGCTATGTGTCTTCGGGCAAGTTCTTAACTTCTCTGAGTCCTTGTTTCTTCATGTGTAAAATGAAGATGATAATCTCGAATTCACAAGATTATTTTGAGGGTCAAACGGGACAATGCATTAAAGGGCTTGGCACACTGCCCAGTGTACAGTGAGCATCAGCTGCCATCATTGTTGTTCCAAGTATTATCATTTCTCTCTTCAGCAACATTCAGTGACCCCTCCCTCTCTTATATAAGGGGGCTCTGGTTCTTTGGCCTGAACTTTGAGGCCCAGGACTTAGCCATGCAGACCCAGAGGCTCCTAAGCCTCAACCTGAGCTCTCTTCTGAGGTCAGCGATTTTCTCTGTTCTTCCCAAACCTGCCATCCTCCTCACTACCTTGACTTTGCTCAGGGTATGGGTGAAAATTCAAGGCTCTCCTTTCTCTTTCCAGTCCCTGCCCCCTCCAAGGCATCCCCACCCGTGTAGGGGGTACGGACTGCTGGGCTGGTGGGGTGGTCATGGGGGGTGAGTCCTCAGATGGGGCTTTTGTGTTCCTTTGGTTTTTCACAAGGCCAGATGACAAACTGAGTCCAGGCTGTAGCAGAGGGTGGAAGTGGGGAATGAGTGGTTTGGGGGTGCGTTGCTCCAAATAGGTCTTAAGGCAACTAGGGGCTTCCGCAATAACATAATAAAAGACATGTATACGTGTGCAAGTTACACGGCTGTGTCTACTGTCGACACTGCTGAAGGAAGAAGGGGACAAATGCTTCCCTGTATGTTTGGACCCTTTCGAGAACATTTTTTTCACTTCATTTCTATAATAACCCTGTGCAGTAACTATTGTTCTCACTTTACAGTGGAGGAGATGAAGGCCCAGAAAGGTTAAGTAACTTTCCCAAGGATACACAGCAAGCAAGTCATGATGCCATTCACTCAAACTCGGGCCTTCGGACGCCAAGCACATTTGTATTCTACCGCAGAGGACTCTGGAGTTCCCATCATGGCTGAAGTGGGGACAGGCATGGGGGTGGGCATGTTCTTCATGATCTGAGGTTTTCTGAAGCCCGATGACTGATCTTGAGCAGGCTTATGAAAGGCAAATGAGACCAGAAGCCTGTGCATAACCTCCCCGAGTTCTCCATCAGGCTCATGAAGTCCCCCGAACCCCAGTGAAAACTAATTTCTGGTTCTCTATAGCTACTATGCTATTAGGCATCGCATCACTTCTGTCCTGACATTCCTGCAATGTGGCGGAACTACAGAATTCTGAAAACTCTGCTACTTGTCTTGGCTTGTCTCTAAGTGCCCAGGACAGAGCCCTTTCCAGCCCTTTCCATCCCCTGCTGAGACCTCTGCTTCCTTCATACCTCCTGGTGCCCCAGCTTCAGGGCCTTTGGGCAACGAGGAAGAGGATGGGCCTCCCTCCCCGAGATGGGAATCCTGAAAGCCTGCCGCACTCTATCTCCCTCCCTGGCTGGCGCCAGGCCGTAACCCATACCAACGTGTGGATGTGTAGCCCCGGGAGCCGTGGTTAAGCCCAGCACCCTCCAGCCTCGTTCTGCCAAGGGCCACACTACGCCAGCCTGCTGAGGTCACCCTCGACCTGGCTTCCCTTTCCGCTGGCTTCCAGGCCCTCCTCTTGGCGGGTTGCCTTCCACGAAGGGTTGTGGCAAGGACCCTGAGCCAGAAGGTAAGTGGAGGCTTGTGTTTCGACCCCTGCTGAGGGGAATCCCACAGGAGGAGGAATGGGCAGCCTACCACTCTCTACTGGCCAGTGTGGGACAGAGGGCAGGCGGCTGGAAGCGCTCTGGCCACTTTAACCCTGAGGCAGCCTGGAGCAGCTCCTCTCAGCTCACCCCCTACCTGCAGCCTTCCCACCCCAGTCCGGTGGGCCTCACTCTGTGGGCTCTGCAGCCCAGGGCTGGCTGGGGGGTGGCAGAGTGTCCACCATAGTGCTCCCACATCCACCCCCCAGAGGTATGTGAAGGTCAGATGCACAGCTTGGTGGCAGCCCTGCCACCAAGACCTGGTTGGGGCGTGGGGAATGTGTGGAGTTTGGGAGAGGGTGTGGTCCTAGAGGTAAACATTTGGGCACCATTGTTTCTGCAGGAGGTTCACATAGAAACCTCCAAATTATGCTTTTCCCCTGAAGCCAAAAATGTTCCTAGTGTCCATTCCCCAGTTATTAGGTCACTGGACACTCTCCAGGGACTGGGCACTGTGGCTTCTTCCCATAAAACAAAGCTATAAACTGTTGTTCGGCCCTCCTCTGGCCACAGGCCCACTGTCCCCAGTGCTCATGCCTCTCAAGGTCAAAGTAAAAAATCACCAATGAGCTCAGCTGGGGAACCTCAGTGGCCTTCACATGGCCACCTTCCCCTCCTCCCCAGCCTGGGCGGGGGTGGGGGGGGGAAGGATGGGAGTGAGGGATGAGCCTGAAGAGGTAGAGGCAATGAAGGTGTTGGAAATCATTCCTCTTGTTTTCAAACAAGGAAACTGAGGCTGAACCGTAGAATGCCCTGCTGAAGAGTAGAACTGACTGCCCGTACCTGACGCTGGATGATACCCACCAGCTCCTCTGTCCCACCCGCACCTCCAAGACACTTAAATCACCAGGTTAGTTTGCCAGGCGAGGAAACCTGGGCTTGGAGCTTTGGGTAAGCTCCTAGCGTCACACAGCATGGAAGGGGAACACGGATCCCACCTCTGGCCAAGAGCTCCCCTCCCCCTGCCTGCTACCCTTGGGAGCATCATCCAAGTGCTTCGAGAATGAATCTGCTCCCACGAGGGTCCAGGAACCACAGAGCCCCTCGGTTGAGGGTCCTCAGAAGGGGACGCAGTACAGACACGCAGAGGGTGGACTCAAAGCCAGTCAGCTCTGGGCTCCTGCCAGCCGTGGGACTTGGGGCAAGTTATTGACCGCCCTAAGCCTCACTCTCCTCATCATTAAAGTGGGTCTAATATTAGTGCTTATGCTATAGGTTGTTGTAAAGATGCATGAGGTCACGTAGGAAAGGGCTCAGTGCCAGGCATCCGTTTCGTGCTCTCCATCCTGGAGCTTTTATTGCTGTCATCCCAAGGCCCGAGGTGCAGGCATCACCTCTCACCTAGTAATCCATCCTGTCCCTTCCCCAGTGGGGACAGTTCAGTTACGAGGAGCCTTGGCCACGGGGGATGACCAAAGGTGGAGGATTTGACACTGATTTCCATTTTACAACTGTGAGTCACTTGTCCTCTCGAGTGGCAGCAAGGCCCAGGCTCCTGGGCTGCCTCCTCCCAGCCCCGGGGAAGGCCGGGCAGCGGTGCATCAGGGCGAGCATCTGGGAGCCCCCGCTCTCCCTCCCATCTCTCCTTAGCCTCCTCTGTTTCTCTTCTCGGTAGCTGCAAACTGTCGGATGGTTGGGTGGGACCCACGGCTGGCACGGGGGAGGCGGGGGTCCCCCAGCTCGTGGAGCCACAGACAGGGGCCATGAGCCCAGCCCGCTGCGGTCGGGGGGCTGCCCAGGAGGGTGTGGAAGGCTCGAGCGAAGCCCACGCGTCCCTTCCCTGAGGCCAGCCTCCCCTCCTCGGGATCCTGACAGCGAGTCTCAGGCCGACAGCTGAGCTCAGCTATTCCCCTGGGTTCCCACCTCTGCCAGAGTGAGGGAAGCCTAGGGAGAATCACTGGCCCCACCGGGCTGAGGAATAACTCTGGGAGTGACAGCTGGTCTAGAAGAAGGCGCACCGCTTTCTCTCCTTTCACCCTTTGAACGGCCCTAGCCTAGTGGCAACAGGCACAAGGGAATTGTTATTATTTTTATTAGTAGTAGTAGTAGTAGTATTTCCACTCGAAATATAATTATAGGAGCTCCCAAAACACAGCCTCACACCCTTGGCACCGCTGGGGAAGTCAGGTGTGTAATTACAACACAGAGTCCCCCACCTCACCTCTCGCCCTCCCTCCTCTCTTCACTCCCCCTCCGGCCCAGCCCAGCCAGGCCCACCTCCCTCCCTCCTCTCTTCACTCCCCCTCCAGCCCAGCCCAGCCAGGCCTGCCCCAAAGACCTTCCCGGGACTTCTCTGGCTCTGGGCCAGCAAGATCATTTCGTCTCCCTCCCAACTCCCCACTGCCTCTCGATGGCCTCCCTCAGGCTCCTCGGTCCTTCTAGAAGCTGAGGAGGGCCACCTCAGGGATGCTGGGCAGGCACTGAAAGGGCCCTGTGGCCTGCCTCTGGCTGGGAAGTCCGGCCACTGCTCCTTCCAGGAGTTGCCCAATGGGGAAGGAGGGGCGCTTGGTTACCAAGGGGCTTCTTCCACCACATTTGTTGTGGATGCCTTAAGTGGCGCAAGGGCTGTGGAGATAAGGTGGCAGCGTCCCCACCCACGGGCCCCCCAGCAGAGATACCAGTTGTCCTGTTCTGGAGGTGATGACTCACGGGCGAGGCGGGGTGGGGCAGGGAGGGTGCCCGCGGCCCCGTCTCTCTGTAGGAACATATCCCAGGAATCCCTGCAGCCTGACAAAGGCCAGCGAGCCCCGGTACCTGCTGCCCTGCTTTTCAGCGGCTCCACTAAGGACCCAAATTCTCTTATGACCAAATCACTTGAGAGCTAGGTCCTTGGCCCTCCTTCCTGCTCCCATTGCGTGTGCTTCTGCTGGGCAAGTCACTCAGGGGATTCAGATCATCTGTAGGGTAGAGAATGCCAATAAGGAGAATCTTGAATGATGAGTAGCTCAGAAGCACAGTTGCTGCTGGTTTTTAGGAAATAATCTTCTCTTTTTTACCATTCACAGAATTAACAAAAAAAAACTGGGTAAGGAAATAAAGTTCTAATGTGACAGCCAGTCAGAGACATACAAAGTCAGAGACTTGCTCTCTTCTCTTGATCCTCTGTCTGTATTTCTGCCTTCTTCCCACCCCTTCCCTCAACACCCATCCTTTTATGTCCTGGGCAGCCCAGGTGTGGGGGGGGTGTTCAATGACAGGCTCCCCCCCACAAGCAGGGGACACAGTGGGGGGCAGAGGAGGGACATGGCCCACCTGCATGTGAGAGTCAGGTGTGAGATGGCCCACAGCGCTGGAACACCGAATTTCAGCATCAGAGAAAGCTTCTAAGAAGTGACATGTGGACTGGGCCTTCAAGGGTGGGAAGTTCCCCAAGTGGACAAGCCAAGGAGGGCACTCTGGGCCCAGGGAGCGCTGCCAGAAAAAATACAAAACATCCAGTTAAACTTCAGATAAACAGTAACATTTTTTAGCACATGTCCCAAATATTGCGTAAGACACACTTAGACAAAAAAGTATTTGTTATTTATCTGAAATTGAAACTTACCTGGACATCCTGAATTTTGATTTGCTAAATGTGGCAACCCTAGGTCCAGGAACCAGCAGGAGCAGAGACAGAAACAGCATTTGAGGGAAGGAGAAGTGATTAGGCTGCTTAAGAGCCACAGGGCCTTGGGCCCTTGGCAGCCATGATGATTTCGTTGGGTAGGTCCCGACTTAGCTTACGATTAGACCACCTGGTGGCAAATGGCAGCACCCAGGCCATTACCCTTGGCTGCTGATTAGCCCTTTCTCCCAGGGCCACCTCATTGCCAGCTAGAGAAATCCAGTTTCAAGTATTCACAGTTTTCTTTTTTTCTTTCCCAGGCTTCTGTATCCAGCCTCTTCCCTTGGATCAATATTCATTCACACTATTCAGCAAATCCTTACTAAGTGTCAGTAGGGGGCTTGGCACTGGATAGACAGTGCCACATGGAATTTACACATGGAATTTACAACACATACCTTTTAAACCCTTTTCTAATAGTATATGTGATGAGTGGGAGTCGATAATAAAAAATGCACATATAAACACGTACTAAATTTCTCCTATCCTCTTTTTTTTTTTTTTTAATACCTATTTCAGAGAAAGGAAATTTCTGAGCCAGAGACCTCCCCTGGAATTCTTAACTCTTTTCTGCATTTCCAGCATAGAGCTGGAACAGCTGAGTCCTCAGAGTATCCCTGGCATTCCGTCTCATGCGCTGGATTGAGAAACCCCCCGGAACAGAGCACTGTTAAAAGATATAGAAAAGAAAGGTGACTGTCCCAGCCCCCAGATGCTGGTCTGATAAGGAACACAGAGTGTACACTAAAAACAAACACCCTACACCCCCCAATGCAAAACCACCTCTAATACAAGTATTTAGTTAGAAACACAAGTCAGTAACAATGATAGTGTTATCTTCCTCAAGGCTGATAATGGCCTCCAAGTGTTAGGTAGGTACTGTGCACTGAGCACTTCTCATGCATCATTCCATGTAGCCTGTGCCCCCAGAACAATCCTGTAGACTCCATACTATTATTAGCCCCAATGGACAGTTGAAGAAATGACAGCCCTGAGAAGTGGGTAATTCACCCAGGGTCCAACTGGCAAGTGGCAGAGCCAGGTCTGAAGTTGGGGCTTCAAAACTGCAGACCTCACAAACTTAACCACCATGTTAAAGACCTGGAGGGACGGTCTGTGCCACTGAAATCTGGAGTTGCCCATGAGTAAATGCAAATATGTGTGCATTTTCACAAGTATGTTTGCTTCTACACCAAGGAACTGGTCTTAGCCAACCCTTTCACTGGCCAAGGACAGCAATTGAGCCAGAAGACTTTAATTAGGTAAATTATCTCAAGGGTGGAAATGCAAACCTTCTCTCATTGTTCATTCCTCCCCTGGAGAATCACCGGTTGGAACCATCAGCATCCCAGTACCTGAGAACTTGATAGAAATGCAAATTTTCTGACCCATCAACAACTTCCACTGAATCAGAAACTCCAAGAGTGGGCCCAGCATCTGTGTTTAATAAGTCCTCCAGGTAGCTCTGATACCCCTTTAGGTCTGAAAACCATTGTTCTAAAAGGACTCTCCAGCCGCCGCCCAGTTTCTAGAGCCTTTGCTCTATTGATGAAGGAAGAGGCAGCCCTAAGGGGCTTGTAGCTGGGACTAGGGTTCACTGGGCCTAGTGCCTGGCACATCAGAGATGTGGATAAATGCATACCTGGCACTCAGGGTTCACATCTCCGTCACCATATCAGGAGGGCACCGTCACTTGGATAATCCCTTGCCTGGACTGCAATATCGGGCAGACCAGAGGCACCCTGAAGAGAGCAGAAAGGTAAAATTTTACTTCCACTTATTTCTCAGGATGAACAGAGACCATGAGAGGGCCTCCCCATGCTTTCGACCTTTGGAGTTTTGAGCAGGAGGTATCACAAGAGTTAAAAGTCACCACAGGGATAACTGGCTTATCTGGTGTTGTGCTGATAAACCAACTCTCTGAGTAAAAGGCTCTGGCTTAGAGCATTTGCTGATTCCTAGGATGTAAATACCTCTCTGCCACGGCCCATGGATACGCAGCAGGCTCTCAGGGCTCCCTCCAGCACACCAGTGGCCCTAGCTACTTGTTTAAAACCATAAGACTCCTTATTTGTATAAAAGTAATATATATGTATGGAAAAATCAAACAGCACCAGGGGCCTGGAAGGAGAAACTACCTGTCACCTTTGGTCTTAGCCCCAGAGAGAAGGGTCTGCAACAATTTCTGGTTTTAGTTCCATAGCCCAGAGGGGAAGCTTAAACGGGCATGCATTGATTCTCATCCCCGGTGTCCCCTGACGCCCCGGCTTGAAGGACTAGGAATCCAGCTCATCTCTAGCACCTCCACTCCCTGCCACCCGCGCCCCCACTTGATCATTTTGACGATATCTTGCCGTTCTTCCATTGGTTACCTTTATGTCTTTAAATAATAGTAGCAGGCACTTGCCTAGTGTTTGTTCTTAGAACAGGTGCTATTAGGGCCGTTTCATGCATGTTAATGGTTGAATCTTCACAGCAGCCCTCCGCGGTAGGTTCTATTTTCAGTCCCATTTTATAGATGAGAAAACTGGGGCACAGAGAGGTTAAGTAACTCGCCCAAGCTAGTAAAAGGCGGACATGGGATTCAAACCCAGACAGGGTGGCTCCATAGTCCGTGCTTTTAAACCTCTCAGAGAAAGGTCATATAAAACTACTCGGTGTGAGGGGACAGTTGCAGGTGAACAACCGTAGAAATATAAATATGTCAGCAAGCCGTAGACTATTTGCTTTTAGTGCCCTTCAAAAAAGCAAGCCGGGGGGAAGGATACTGTCTTCACAAGAGTGCTCCTGCCCTCAGGTAGACGGGGCTGGACCCAGCTCAGGGCCCTGCCCACCCTAAGAAATATGGTAGGTGGGAGTTCGGGAAGGCCTGTGGTCAAAATGTCATTTACATTTGCATATGAGGTCCCCAGTGAATTTCATGAAGCTGTGTCCATGGATGTGGATTATTTTTCCCACCCATTCATCCTGTGGGCCCTTCCAAACTAGAAGGTTTGAATCTTTTTTTCAGTTTGGGGAAACTTTCTTCTCTTAGTTCTTTAATAATTTCTTCCTCTTTAGTTTCTCTCTTGGCTCTTTGGATTCTTAGACTGATTCTCTGTCTCTATTTCTTTTTGGCTTATATTCGGGAACATTGGTTCATCTTTTTCTTCTAGCCCTTATATCAATATTTTATTTTAGCAATCATGGTTTTAATTTCCTCTTTCCTCGTTCTTCCTCTTTCATTGTTCCTTTTCCACATCAACCTATTTTTGGTTTACAGACGCAATCTATATCTTCTCAGATCACTCCGGAAGTTACAAATTAGAATTATCTTAGAGTTCCCTGAATTAGCGCCATCTCCTTTGAGGCCAGTTGTTCTGGTTTCTTATCTTGATTTTTCGACTTCCTGGGTTTTCTGTTCTTGGAAGTCAGCTCCCATTCAGCAATCATTCATTCCAGTTCCTTGCACTGAGCCCCCGCCCTGTGTCTTACTGTGAGGCCTGGGGGTGGGAATATGAGGATAAGTGCCTGCCCTCTTGGAGCTTGCCATTTCACAATAGACAATAGACGGAGACAATAGACAATAGACAATAGACAATAGACGGAGACGGAGTCAGGATATAGCAGAGTCCCTAAGCATTGGGCCATCCTGTGTTTGCATCTTCCACACTGTGCTTGCCATTTGGTCTCTTGTCTGCCAGCCCCACTAGGCTGTGATCAGGGGCTCACATTTTAAAGATTTTTTTAAATTTTTTTTTTAATTTATTTGAGAGAGAGAGAATGAGAGACAGCACCAGAGGGAAGAGGGTCAGAGGGAGAAGCAGACCCCCCCGCTGAGCAGGGAGCCCGATGTGGGACTCGATCCTGGGACTCCAGGATCATGACCTGAGCCGAAGGCAGTCGCTTAACCAACTGAGCCACCCAGGCGCCCAGGGGCTCACATTTTATATATTTATCCCAAGGAGGTCCTTGGTAAAAGTTTGATACATCTTGGTTGAATGAAGCTAAATTTTGTTATTTTTTTTTTAAGATTTTATTTATTTGTCAGAGAGAGAGAGCACAAGGAGGGGGAGTGCCAGGCAGAGGGAGAAGCAGACTCCTCTCTGAGCAGGGAGCCCGACATGGGACTCGATCCCAGGACCCTGGGATCATGACCTGAGCCGAAGGCAGACGCTTAACCGACTGAGCCACCCAGGCATCCTTGTTATTGTTGATATATTTACACACACACACACACACACACCACACACATGTGAATGATGTTGAGATGTTCCACGGGGCCTCTGGAAGGATGGGGGAGACCAGAACCAAACGGCATTCCTCTGGAAGGTTTTGCAGAGGCATGAAAATCAGAGCAACTCCAAGTCCGCTGCCACCTCACCGAGCCCGCTGGGCCATCCACTCACTTTCTGAATAAACCCCACATCGCCTCTTCTCTCACCAGCAGCTACAAACTCTCACTTTCACCTGCCATTTCTGAGCATCCAGCCTTCTGCCTCCTAACGCCTGAAAACCTACAGCTTTATAAGCCTCTTCCTTAGGAGGCTGGGGCAGGCAGGCCGTGGCCAGGGGCTCTCTGCTGCCTCCCTGCCTCTCCCCGCTCTCTGGAGAGTTGGACCCCTCCTTGCAGAGGGCAGTGGGCCAGGGCTCCAGGATCTCAGCTCCTTTGTTCAGGCATGCATTCATTCATTCGGCCCTTAATCCTTTCTTCAGGAAACCTTCTGTATTAGACTTAGCACTGGGCTCCCAAAATGTAAAAAACAGAACGAGATATGGTGCCCTCCTTACCAGTTCCAGGAGCTTACTACAGTCTGGAAGACGAAAGCATTTGACATTTTTCCAGGCGTGAGCAGCATGAGTCTGCCTGCCTTGCCTGCACCCACTCTGTGTTTCCACTGACTTTAACCTCTGCTCCGGGGCCGGCCTCCACACTAGGCTTCTCCTTCCTTAAGCAGGTGTTCAGTAGGGAGGTGTTGGTTGAAGGAATGAATGAGTAGCACGGCCTAGCATGGTGGGCATAGGCCCGAGGGGACGCATTGCTGACTCCCAGAGTGTCATGGAATCCCACTGAAGGTCTGAGACCCTGGGGACAAGCAGAGACGAAAACTGCCTTGAGCCTCCGTCCTCCAGCAAGCACCCACCCCGGGGGAGGAGCAGCCCAGGCGCCAGCTGGGGAGGGTTGTGCTCGTTAAAACCCGGATCAAAGAAATGCCGAGTCTCATTAACAAAGGGCCCAGCCGGTCAGGCCCAGGGAGTGAGGAGGGAAGAGGAGGGCGGGTAAAGGGAGGCTCTAGGGTGCGAGGAGTTGCTTCTAATGAGCTTCAGGGTTAAAGAGAGAAAAACACGTGTTACCATGCGGGCCAGGGCCTGGACCCTGACTGTTCTGAGCTGGGGCTGTGGTCAGCCCGGGGAAGGAGGCCCAGGCGTCCTGGGGCATCCTGCCAGGTGCGGTCACGGAGCCAAACTCAGCTGTGAAGTCGGCGGCCAATGACAAGTAACATTGGAATTCCCCATTTTCCTGCCGTCCCCTGTCAGAGCATAGGTTCTGCCCTTTGCTCCCCAGGTAGTGGGGATGGCTTTTCTCTGAGAAGCCATCAGCCTTCTCTCCACGCTCGTGGGCCGTGGGGCTGGGCTGGAGTGGTGGGCTACGAGTTCTGTGAGGCTGGGAGCCCAGGCCAGGAATCCAGAAGAGGGGCCTTCTTCCTCTAGGATATATGAAAGGGCAGCAGGAAACCACCGACTGCTGGGAGGAATCTGAGGGCCAAGTGAGCCTGCTGAGCAGAAGCCTCCCCTCCCAAGTCCCAGGGCTGCTCTTGGCAACAGTGCAGGCAGACAGGAACAATGGGAGGACAGGAGAGTGTGCAGGCCCAGACGTGGGGGCATTCAAGGCTAGGACTCCGGCCCTGTGAGCGTCCAGGGACAGGTTAAGACCTAGGGGTTCCGTTTGTAGGACCAAGGCTGCTGAGCCTGGGCAGTGTGGCCCGAGCCAAGGGGCACGCCAGGAAAGAGATGGGGTGCTGGGGTGCATGAGTTGCCCAGGGTAGAGGCTGGGACCCGGAGGCCCGGCTGTAACAAAGGTTACCAAGCCCTTTATGGGATGCTCTTGGGAGGCCCCAGGAGGGCAGGTGGCTAGGTTTCCTGGGGCTCGTTGAAAAGTTTAGTGGGGTCTGTTTGCAAAACGCCTGGAGAATTTGGGTCTCTGGCTCATCAGGCTGGAAAGCATTCCACCAGGCTCACGGCTAGGTGTGTGGGCAGCCAGGACCACAGTGGAGATGAGGAGATGCTCCCCAAAGACCCAGACCCTCAGTCCTTGTGATGGAAAGAGAAAGAAAACTGTCTTCAAGAAAAGAGGAGTGGGTTGGGATTTCTTTCCATTTGCATGTTTTTCATACCCCCTAAGAGGTCAGCTTTTCCCCTCCCGAGCTCCGTCTCCTCCCCCCATCCCCCTGCCCAGCCATCCTACACAGCCTTGACCACACTGGGGACTGCAGTGGGGTCCAGCACGACCTGAGCCCCAGGGGCAGGAGGGGCAGAACCCTACTTCCTCCTCACTCTTGGAAACAGCAAGGGACAAGGTCCTGCTGAGGCTCTAGACAGCTGCCTTGTGCTCAGTCTGAGCGAACGTGCGTGTATAAGCGTGTGGTGTGTGTGAGAAGCAAGTGTGAGTGTGTGAGTGTGAACGTGTGTGTCAGTGCATGTGATGTGTGTGCATGACAGCAAGTGAACGAGGATGTGAGGATGTGAGCCTGGGTGGACATGAGTGTGTGCTGTGCGTGTGTGGTGTGGGAATGGGGTGTGTATGTGGTGGGTATGAGTGTGGAAGAGGGCTGGCTCTCCGGCCTTCCGGGCCCTGCACTCTCTACAAGGGTCCCTTTGAGTTAAGCATGATGCTCTCCTGGGGCAATAGTTGATGGGACAGAGAGATCAGGTTTCCAGGTCTAGCATTGGGCTCCCGGGGTGTTTTCCCCAATTCCCTAGAGAGAGAATCCTCTCTGGTTTACCAGACCAATGGCTTTCAGCCTTTGTCTTCCTCCCTTGACCCCACCCCATGATTGTGCGTGCACCTGTGAGTGTGCACGAGCACACAGTGTGGTCTCTGCACGTGGGCCTCTCGGGGACTCCACAGAGCCGACCCCAGTGCACACTGTGGGCATGGGTGGCTTCTGTCCCTGTGGGTGAAGATGTTCTCGTCCACTGTGAGGATACTGGACGTGGCCTTGGAGCCTTTGTCAGGAGCTTGGCTCCAACCGGCACACGGGCCAGCAGGGAGGAAGTTGCCCTAAGTCCGAGGGCACCGTGTGGCCCCCTTAACAATTGAGCCCACTGCCCTGGTCACTGAGGCTTCTGCTTCTCTTAGCTCCACGTGGGATATGTTTGGGCTCTGGGGGTGAAGATGGCCGGCCCACAGAGCCCCTGAGCAGCCGTTGTTCCTTCTTTTGATTTTCCAGCCAGAGGCTCCCCCACATGCCACATTCTTAACGGGCTGGCATGATCCAGGAAGGTCTTGAGCCTCAATGGACCCAAGGGCTGGGCTTCTGGCAGGAGAATGGAATCCCTGCTGGATTCAGGCAAAGTGGAAGGATCTCACTGGGAGTGGGTATGCCTTGGTACTGAAACAAACTTTCAGCCCCGTGAGTCCCTGGAGTTTCTGCTCAACCTCAGTGACCACATGTGGCAGAAATTAAGAGCTCTGCCTCTGGAGTCAGATTGGAGTGCAATCCTCTCTCTACCACTGACCATGTCGTGAGAACTTAAACAAGTCACTTCATTCCTCTGAGCCTCAGTTTCTTCATCTGTAAAATGGGTACAATACTTCTTACATTGTAGAAGTATTGTAAGGAGTAGTCATCTTCAGAAGGCTCAGTTGGGTGATGGAGAAGACCAGTGATTTGTGGGGACTAGTGAGGAAAGGAGCCTCTGCATCTGGAAGGCTCTGGATAACAGAACATTCCCCATGTTCTCTCCAGGGCCCCACCCCAAACACACAGGCCTGGGATGTCAGAGCTGGGAGAATCTTGGAGACCATTCAAGGTGGTCAGCTTCTTAGAGGCCGGGCTGGGACTGGAGTCTGGCCCTCCTGATTTGGTGGGACTCATTCTGGGGAACATGACAGTGATTAGAGCATGACCAATAGGTCTGGAGTCCATCAAGTCTGGCTTCAAATCTTAGCTCTGCCACTCAGTCACCTTCCCTCTCCAATCTTGTCTTTTCATCCCTAAAATGAGATTAACACTGATCCACGCCTTAGAATTGTGCTGGCGAATATAGCAGCGCTTGGAGTAGCTATTGAAATTCAATTCGAATTGAAATGAAGAAAATTCCTGTGCTCAGGTGCACTCACCACGCTCGGCAGCCACACGTGGCTGGGAGCACCGATCGGGACAGTGTAGACACAGACGATGGTGAGTGGGCAGGTGCTGCCTTGGTGGATTGTTGTAAAGCATAAATGAGACAATGCAGATGAAGTGCATACCTCCAGCTGTCACTGTTATTTTTTTTTTATTTTAAAGATCCATTTATTTATCTGAGAGAGAGAATGGGGGGAGGGGCAGAGAGAGAAACTCAAGCAGACTCCACGTGAGCACGGAGCCTGACATGGGGCTCGATCCCACGACCTTGAGATCGCAACCCGAGCTGAAACCAAGAGTCAGACACTCAACCAACTGAGCCAGCCAGGCGCCCCCAGCTGTCACTGTTATTGGAGCCTCTGAGTGGTCTTGCAGCAAGGGTGGCCTAAAGGCCAGGGCATTCCTTGGGACCGTGACTGTGTCTGCACCACAGAATGGGGGGATAGAGAAGTAACCGTCTACACATCTCCTTGAGCCACCCTCCGAGGATGGGAAGAAGTGTTCAAAACTCTGTACTTTGCTGACAAGGAAACTGAGACCCCGAGAGATGACATGACTTCCCCAAAGTCACCTGAAAGAGCGGAGGCCAGAGTACTGTTTCCTGACTACTCACCCAATGATCCTTGCCCCCCGCCCCCCTTCAAGGGCACTCAGAGCCAGTGTCATCAGGATTGCCAGGTGGCTTCATAAAAACTCAGATTTGCAGGCCCCACCTCAGGACGGGGCCTGAGGTCTGCTTTCTTACCAAGAGCTCCAGATGCTTTTGATCCCTAGCCAGTCTGGGGGCACGAGGCCAGGAGATCAGGGTCTGACTGGCTCAGGCCCCTGGTGGGACAAACACGGCAGGCTCGGGGAGCAGCGACCTCCTCCACCCCTCACGCTCCCCTGAATTGGTTTCCCCAGCAGAGCCCTTCTTTCCGCCTCTGACACACATCAGAAATTCTCTGGGTGCCTTGGGAAAGGTGAGCAAGTGAAGACCTTCAGCCTGTTCCCATTGGACATGCCAGGGAAGCTGCTCTGGCCAAGGTGGCCCACACTGCAGCTTGAGGAGGTCTAGAAAGTGCTCAGGCCGTGGCATGGTGCTCACGGAGGGACTGTTTTGGCCTGGGCACCTTGACTTTGCCTCAGGCAGGCTGGCCCAGGAGGGAGCCCATCACTCCAGGCCTGGCTGCCAAGATGGCTGCCGGCCAGCCGTCAGTGTTGTTTGGCTCAGGGGGCCCGCTCTCTCTGACAGGAAGCCTTTAATCTCCACAGTGGTAATCACGAGTTAAGAGGGACCAGCTTCCCATTCCAGGGAGCTCAGTGGGATTGTGCAACACAGCCCTTTGCAAGGAGAGCCCCCTTTCATCTGAGCACACCAAGTGTCTTGTTATCCATGTGGCCCGGGAACAGAGAGAACACTTGTCGGCATCTGTCCCCTGCGTACGTGCAGTTTAGCTGTGGCTCTGGGAATTGATGAACAAAACAGGATCTGGGCGGGGGAGGGGTACTTAGGCTGGGGGTGTGTAGCTGCATGGCCCATAATCATCTGGAGTGGGCACTTTCTAGAAAGTCTCCCTGCTCTCCACACCTAGCTTCAGACATGCCACATTCCAGTGGGGAACCTCCCAAGAAAGGGAGCCCTTTGGAACGGGGTAAGAACTATGTCTCCTTCTTCCTCCGTTCAGGGCTCACTAGGTCTCAACAGGGGGCTCTCTGCAAGCTTCAGCCTCCCTGTCTTTTCCCCCAAAGGAGACTCTCCATCTGGCTGACGCTGAGGAGAGGGGAGGTCAGGTTCGGAGGACTCGGAAAACCAGCCCCCAAAGAAACTGACATGGAGGATACGTACAAATGGTTAAATGACCCCTCGAGCTATATTCACTCACTCACTCACTCACTCACTCACTCACTCACTCATGTATTCACTCAACACACCTTTACTGAGGGCTTCTTATGTGCTCTAGCCTCTGGGAAAGACAGAGTCCTTGTTCTGTGGAGCTTACATTCTTGTGGGGGAGGCTGAGATAGAAAATAAATAAAGTTAATACATAATTAAGAAAAGGGCTATGAAAAAGCTGAAAGCAGAGTGAAGACAAGGGAGGGGAAGGACAACTTTTGCCTGGGTGTTGGGGAAATGGGCTCAGGAAGCATCGACTTCTTCTACCTTTAGGCTGGTCTTAAAAACATCCTGGACACCCTCGTTACTCTTAGAAATCAGAGGTTAAACTACCCCTCGAGACCCTTGGTTTGTCCCCTCACTACCCACGCTGCAGACAACCTCCCTGAGCGCTGAAAATTCCTGTATCTAAATGCATCAACCGCAAACCACGGAACTTCTATGATGTGATAAAAATGGGCAGGCTGATGTTGTATCCGTCCCCTTTACGGCGACTGCGCTCACACCTGCAGCTGACAGTAAGTTCTGCTTACGTCACCAAGGGCTTGGTCTCAAGAAAGTGTCCCCTTTAGGCCACTCTCTTGACTTCCACTTTCCCGAACCAACACCTTGGGCCCTGCCTGGTGCCCCCCCTTTTAGGAGGATGGAGGTGCAAAGGTATCGTTTGCGATAAGGGAAAGTCTGCCTGGAGGCCAGTCTGCCATGACTGATTAGGGCACTCCCACGCCGACAGGTGCTCAGAAAGGGCACACAAGGCCAGTCCTTCCCTGGAGAGGCCGCGGGGGTGGTGGATTGAACGGCAGAGATGCGGCTGGAGTCCCTGCCGCCCTGTGGCCTGGAGGAACCCAGTTTGGGAGTCAGGCAGACCCAGAACCAAGTTCTGGCCTTGCTACTTCCTGGGTCGCCTCAGCCCCTCTAAGCCTCAGTTTCTCCATCTGTAAAATGAGGATCTTTAGCTAGCTTGAAGAACCCGTGCCCGAGCCCCTGGCATGTGGTAGACAGCTGATGAATGACACGGGCCGTGGCTCCCCGGGCAAACAGCTTCATCTCACTCAGCTTTGATTCTTCATCTGTGAAAGCGAGATATCAATACATTGTCCTCCTGGGGTTACAGGAGGGTGAAGTGATGCGTGTACAGTCACCTGCCACGGGGCCTGGGGCTCAACAGTGTGTGTCTAATGGACACTGGGAGCTCGTCCTGGCGCGAGCCAGCATTGAGACAGGTGCACGGAGGGGCATGATACTGCTTCCCAAACCCTCCACATTGCAGAACATGGGCCCTCCTCCTGGCGACCGGCTTAGTCAGGGAAGAGAAAGTGAAGGAGGGGAAGTGAGGGGAAGGACTTTCTGGATGTTTTTGCTGACTTCAGTTTTGGTTTCAGGATTGGAACCAACTTCAGTAACGCACCCGCTGAACAGATCTCATCGCCAAGGGAGGGCCGTGGGGTACGAGGCCAGAGGTTAGAGAGAAGTGCGGTCTCATGGCCTCTACTTCCCCTGCTGGAGAGATAGTTCTGCTTCTCCAGGTTCACCATTAGCCTTTCCATCCGCTGACTCATTCTCACACAGCTCCAGCCCCGGAAAGCTGAGCATGTGGAAGGAGGCCTATTAATAGCCTTTTCCTGGGACACTCATCCTGACTTTTCCTAAGACAGTTTGAATGCAAGCATGGATGCCCTACCCCTCATTCGCCTCCCCACCCCATCACCACTCTCCTCACTGAGTAGTGCCCAGAAGGCTCTGGAGCTTCCATTCTGTCACTTCTAGATTTGTTGGGGTTTCAAAATGGAGACCTGTTCGTTTTGGTCAGAGAGGAAGGCGTGGGGGAGCTCTTTCTAGAGTGTTCCCAGAGGGCTCCACTAGGGTCCCCACAGGGCCTTTAGATGGGAAGCTGTAACAAGCGAGAAGGAGGGCGAAGAGCAAACCCTGGCAAGTGTTCCGAGGCCCAGTGGAGGGCAGAAAGCAGTGTGGCTGGGCTTGGGTGGAAAGAAGTTTTGGGGTCCCTGGGCTCCCGCCCACTCCAGGGTATAGTCAAACCTGGCTTGGCAAACAGGCCACAGAGCAGAGAAGGCACCTGGACTATATGCGGTGTGGGGGCCATGGTGCTGGCCACTACTCCCATGAGCACAGCCCCACAGGGGACAACCTGCTCGGGAGCATCAGCCACCACAGTAAAGAATGGTGACTGGGTGGAAGAGAAGCCATGACAGGACAAATTGTGGCCCCCTGAGCAGATGTGAAGAGATACTAGGTGGTCCGGGTTCTGGGACACCATCTTGGGGACCTGGCCTGCACAGTCTCTGTGGGGGCCTTGTACGGGGTGGGGGGCATGAATAAGAGGCAGCCTCATGGAGCACAGAGCACCGGTGCTTCTCATCTCAGTTGTACTGCTTATTAGCTATGTGACCGTGGTCAAGACACAACCCCTCTCTGGGCCTCAGGTTCCTCAACCACAAAAAGATAGTGTTAGACAAGATGAGATCAAAGGTCTCTTCCAGCCCTGACCTTCCTAGCTAATACTATGTGCCTCTTCAGAAAATGTGGCTCTGTGTGGAACAAAAGAGAGGAACAGTTAAGAGAGTCAGTGGGCAGACTGGTGGGGGTAACGAGGGACCAAGAGGGGAGCGTTGAGGGGGGGTCTTTCCCTCTTTCCCTCTCCCATCCCTTTCATTAGAAAAGCTTCCCCACATCCTGGGATGCCTGGGTGGCTCAGCCAGTTAAGTGTCTGCCTTCGGCTCGGGTCATGGTCCCAGGGTCCTGGGATGGAGCCCCGCATCGGACTCCCTGCTCAGCGAGGAGTCTGCTTCTCCCTCTCCCTCTGCCAGTCCCCCTGCTTAAGTGCTTGCTTTCTCTCTCTCACAAATAAATAAATAAATAAAATCTTAAAAAAAGAAAAGCTTCCCCATGCCCCCTCCCACCCCACCTTGCTGGGAGGTCCCCGGCTACATGGGAAAGCAGAGTCTGTGTATAGCTTTTCTGGGCCCGAGACATGCCTCCACATCAGGCCCTGGTGGCTGAATCTGCTTCCTCTTCCATCCCCGCTCTGGGCCCCTGTGCTTCCCTTTTCCCCAGTGCCTCTGCGTTCCAGTCAGGATTGAGAAGGCTCCTGGGGGCCGTGAGGACTCAAGAAATGACAGTGATGTGAAGGGGGTGTGGGTAATGGAACAGGAAGCTTGGCCTGTTGGGTTGGGGGTGGCGGGGAGAGAGGCAGAGAGAGGGAGAGAGCTTGGCAGAGAATGGGGGTGCTCCCCCCCCACCTGACCCCCAACAACCAGCAAGACCTGTGTGGTCCCAAATGTCTTCTGCCTTCTCTTCTCCATCTTTAAAGTGGGCAAACCTGCCTTTTCTGCTCAGGACGGGGATAGGAATGCTCACATAGCCCTTAGATAGCCTGTTGCTTCACTAGCTGCCAAACAGGGCCAGGGGGCACGGTCACCTCTGTCAGGGGGCTGTCACTGGGGACCTGCGGGTGCTAGGGTGTCAGTACATTAACTGCTGGGGTGGGGAGAGCCCCGGCCCCAGCTCCAGGATCCTTCAACATCATTCGAGGCGAGTCCTGGCTGGGACACTCCCTCCCCTGCCCCCTGAACTTGGCACGAAGGGAAAATGGAAAGAGTGGACACGATTTCCCGGCGCTCCCGCCCGCACGTCTGTCTAGCAACTGCTCCTGCCCACAGAAACCACCTTGCACACGGCCTCTGCATCCAGGTTTCTGCAAAACAGCTCCAGGGAACCATGGGGGAAGGGGGGGCATCTGGCTAATGCACTTGCTTTGAGCCCAGACGGAGGTTTTGGGTTGAAAATGGATTGTCTTTTGCTCTGTGAATATTTCTCTGGCATTCGTTTGCGGACTATGAAAGAGAGGCTTTCTGCCAAAAAGTAAGTCTTTCTGGAACAAATAGACTAGTGAGAACTAACCCAGCACAAAGAGAGGGTATTTTTCCTTTTCGGCACGGTATCCACAATTACAGTAACCACGTAATGAGCACCGGCTGAAGGGGAGCCATGTGCTAAGGGGAAAGATTCTGGAATCAGACTGGCTGGACCCAATCAGGACCTTCCGACTGGATGTGTGACGTGGCCTTGACTTCCTCATCTGTAAATGGGGATAAGAGGTGAGGCTTAGACTGAGGGTCTTTTTTTTAATAAAGCCGTTAGAACTGTACCTGGTACATGGTGAGCGCTCAGTGGCTATTACTCTAACTATTGTTATCTATACTATTGATAACTATATATATCAGCAGTTATTGGATAGAACTGATGTATTGATAACTATTGGTAACTATAGCTATTATTATCATTTTATTGCAGACATTTGGGACCTTCATTTCTATTGTTAAGGACATTTATAATCTAGTTAAATGGATAAGAAACAAGCACGTTCAAATTTAGATAATAAATAATAGTTTATTTTTTTAAAGATTATATTTATTTATTTATTTATTTATTTGAGAGAGAGAAAGAGCACAGAAGGAGAGTGAGAGGGAGAAGCAGACTCCCTGCTGAGCAGAGAGCCTGGCATGGAACTCCGTCCCAGGACCCTGAGAGCATGACCCGAGCTGAAGGCAGACACTTAACCGACTGAGCCACCCAGGCACCCCAATAAATAATACTTTGAATAACCCAGGACAGTAGCACACAAATGGTGTATAGGATTGATTGCCAAATGGTGGTATAGCTTCCTGAAATCTCAGACTGGTTCTGCTGGGCCCACAGTCCATTTCTAGGTGGCCAGGTCTCCCCTCCCTGAACCCTATGGAAGGGGCAGACCAGTGGAGACTACTCAACCTGCCACCTGTCCACAAGTGTTTGGACCAGGGGCCAAGACTTGGCCCAGTAACCACAGGCCAGCCAAGGATCTGGCACGAGCTGGTATGTATAAAACCTAGTTATTTCAATCCAGATTGGGCCCATGAAGAAAATGAGACACAAGCTAAGGGAAAAGAAACTGAAAAGGACACCCCAAGGTAGAAGCGAGGATAAGGGGGCACATGTACCCTGACATTACAAGGGCACAACAGTGACTGAGAGGCTGCCTGTTCACAGAGGTGGGACCAGAGAAGACACAGAGTAGAACACAGCACGCAGTGGCAATCGGGAAGCTCCTGAGGAGAGATGAGAAGGAGCGACCCTGGGAGCTGCCTCAGTTCCTAACGACCTTCTGAAGGAACTTAAGTCAGTCTGACTCTTGGGACCAAGAAAGTGGGACTGTAATTCGGAGAAGGAAGGGACCATGGAGGCTGTATCAGCCTGAGAAGAGGACAGAGGTCCTGTCTGGGAGGCCAGGAGGACATCAAAAGCGCAGAGGGGCTGGAGGAAGGAGCACCCAGAGGACAGTCATGGTGCTGGAAGGGCATGAAAACTATCTGAGGAAACGTGAATAGACTGGTTGGTTGGAGCCAACGATTAGAAGATAAGAATTTGGAAATATTCAGAAAGGTACCTTGTTGTATCAGTTAGGATGTTTTCAATTGCACTTAGAAAACCCCACCCTGGGATGCCTGGGTGGCTCAGTCAGTTAAGCGTCTGCCCTCAGCTCAGGTCATGATCCCAGGGTCCTGGGATCGAGTCCCGCATCGGGCTCTTTGCTCAGCGGGGAGCGTGCTTCTCCCTCTGCCTGCCACTCCCCCTGCTTATGCTCTCACTCTCTCTCTCACACACATAAATAAGTAAAATCTTTTTTAGAAAGGAAGGAAGGAAGGAGAAGGAAGGAAGGAAAAAGAAAGAAAGAAAGAAAGAAAGAAAGGAAGAGAGAGAGAGAGAAAGAAAGAAAGAGAAAGAAAGAAAGAAAGAAAGAAAGAAAGAAAGAAAGAAAGAAAGAAAGAAAAAGAAAGAAAGAAAGAAAACCTGACCAAACCTGGCTTAAACTCTAATGGGAAGAGACTGGCTTGAGTTTGGGAAAAGGCAGCAGGTGCCGCAGGCTTTCGTGGAGGCCCAAACCAGAGTTCAAAGGCCACAGAAAGGACCTCGCATTGATGTCTTTTCCACTCTTATGAAGGAGGCATCATCCTAAACCCATGGCCTGGCTTTAAGTTAATCTGCCAAATGACCAATTTGCCAAAAACATAATTTAAGAAATATTCTTTTTAAAAAGTCAATGAAAATGCATATATTTTTAATTTGATTCAGAAACTGGCTTTCAGCTAATTGGATTTCAGAAAATTGTTTTTAGGCAAATTGCCCTGCTTTCAGCTATTCTTGGAAATGAAGATGGCTGGAGCAGCCCCGGGGCTATTAGCTTCTCTATTCAGGTCCAGCAGGAGAAAGAGCCTCTGTGCCCCAGCCTGACCAGCAGGAATCCTGCGATTCACTCTGATGGGTCAGCTGGGCTCACATGCCATCCCTTGAGCCAATGACACTGGCCTGGAGAGTGTGCTGGCTGGTGTGGACCCAGCTCAGTGGTTTTTCCTGAAGTAGTCATTAGGGCCGGGTGATGGGACAACGTTGGTGGGCTTACGCCATTTGAGCCCTGCTCTTGAGGCTAGGGTAGGTGAAATCATACCCAGGCATATGGCTGGGAGACTCAATGGAAAGACCTTAGAGGTCACAAGTGTTGAGAAGGCAATTAGCAATGCTGGTTACAGCTGGGGACAGTCTTGACCAGCCAGCCAAAGGGATCTGAGTTTATTCTATCTAGGCAGCAAGGTGACATGGGAGACTTTCAGATTTGGGATGTAACCACTTGAGGTGGTATTTTAGGAAGAGGAGTCTGAGGAGGGGAAAGTCTGGCAAACCAGTGGGGTTATCAGAGAATGCAGGAGGTTGGTCAGTGAGGACTGAATTAGGGAACCAGAGTGAGAAGGGAAAGAGGAGGGCAGCTATGAAGAATCTTGAAAGAAGAAGTAATAGGACTTTGTGTTTTATTAGACACTAAGGAAGTGGGAGGATGGTGGCTGAGGGCAGGGTCAAAAATGACCCCAAGGTCCCTCACCTGGATGAAAATTTGGAGTGTCTACCCCATTCCTTAACTGCCTTCTCTGAAAACTATCCCCTCACTCACAGGAAAGGGCCCTTGTCTTGGTGCCCCATTGTGTGGGCAGCTTGGCACTCCTCCCACTTCTGGGAATGGACCCTTCCCTCCTTCTGGGAACTGCCCATTCCCCACCCCTCCATGGTTATTGTGAAGCCTCTGTGCCAACACATAACCCCTATCTAGGGGCACTTGACCCAAGATGGGTCAATGAGAACTCTTCCTCAACTTGGCAGTAGAACTGAGAAAGAGATATCTGTCTCTCTCTGGGAGGTTGAAGATGGGATTGGCACAGCTGGTAATCTGTTACTGGCCTCATTCTTCCACATGGTCTAAGGAGCAGAGGAAGCCAGTCTGCAATACAGAGAAGAACACAGCAGATTCAGATATGATGTCTAAGAGTGAGCCCAAGAGCAGCTGCTGGGA
The DNA here is from genome assembly GCF_004348235.1 of Phoca vitulina. Classification (NCBI taxonomy): domain Eukaryota; kingdom Metazoa; phylum Chordata; class Mammalia; order Carnivora; family Phocidae; genus Phoca; species Phoca vitulina. The sequence continues at coordinate 3,338,819 of NW_022589774.1, read as the reverse complement.
TCCCTGAGGGCTGTCAGCTTTCTGCATGTACTTCCTCTTCATGGGTTCAGCAAGACACCCTCTGGATTCTTCATATACATTTTAAGCACCTATTTCTGAGGAAGGAAATCAGGAGTAGTTGCTGATTCTAAAGAGAAACTATCATTTTGGAACTTATTTGCACTACCAGTGAATTTATTGTAAATATTCAAGCTGGTTCATCACTTAGAGATGTCATAAGGAAATGCCAACACTTGGTGAGCAGTCCGTTAAGTAAAGAAGGAAGCCATGGGAGCAGGTGAGAGCTCCCAGAGAGAAAGAGTAGAGAGAAGTTCAGAGGAACCCTGCAGAGATTTATAGAATAGAAAGTGTAGGGGGACCCAACAGAGATACTGATTTACCAGAGAGTTGGGGGACCTGGGATGGAATGTCCAAAGAATCCAAGGGAGGAACAAATTCAAGGAAATATGGGTGACTGTAGGCAGGCTCTGGAATTGGCTGATTCAGCAGCTCAGTGATGTTACTTAGAACCCACACTATGTCTGCCTCTCTGGTCTGCTGCACCGCGCACCGGCTCCATCTAAGAGTTCACTCCTCCTTTGGCGGAGTAACCAGAAATGGTGGAAGAGAGTGAACTGCTTCCCAGCTGAGGCCGCTAAGCTTCTCTCTGCAATCTGATTGGGCCACTCTAGATCATATGCACACCCCTAGCCCAGTAAGATTCACCAGATAAACGCCATTTACTGATTGGCTTAGACCAATCGGGAGCCACTTCTTCTTCTTCTTTTTTTTTTTTTTTAAGATTTTATTTATTTATTTGACAGAGAGAGACACAGCAAGAGAGGAAACACAAGCAGGGGGAGTGGGAGAGGGAGAAGCAGGCTTCCTGCTGAGCAGGGAACCTGATGTGGGGCTTGATCCCAGGACCCTGAGATCACGACCTGAGCTGAAGGCAGACGCTTAATGACTGAGCCACCCAGGCGCCCCAATCGGGAGCCACTTCTTAAGCTGAAGGTGGGATCAGCGCCCCCGAAGCCCCTAGCAATGTAGTGGATGGCCGCTGTACCCGATGCTCCAGGGAACTTACTCAGGGTTCTGTTGGGGAGGAAGAAAGGGGATCAGAAGTGTCAGGGGCAATAAACAGCCCCCCACACGTGGCCCACAAGGCCCGTATGTGCTGGCCCTGCCTCACCTTGCTTTTTCTCTTTCTGCTTTGTAAAGTTCCCAGGATGCACTAGGTTTCTTTCTCCCTCATGCTCTTGTCATACGCTGATCCCTCTGTGGGGAATAGTCTCCATGATATTTGTTGCCTAATTCCTATTCTTGTATCAAGTCTCACTTAAATGACATTCCTTAAAGAGAACTTTCCAATACTCCTACACTAAATTAACCCCCCTCCCTTTTGTGTCCCTATTAGAATCTAATTTCAAGTTGTAATTATGTTTATATTTTGCTCATTTGTAGCTCTGTGGGGGCAGAGGCCATGTTTGTTCTGCTCACCAATCAGTCCTCAGAGATTGGCACCCAGCAGATGCTCAAGAAACATTTGATGAATGGATGAATTAGATAGTTCACCCACTTCTTTTTCTAACTCACACCTGAGACAGCTTTGGAGTTTACTTGAGTGTAAATATTTTTACAAAATAGTATCTCTTCTAAAAGAATGATGACTTTGAATGAACCTAAAGAATTAGGGATGCTTTGAAAGCTTGGAGTCCAAGGTGTGGGACTTTTTTTAAATCATATATTTTTGTCATGTTCAAGTAATTATGCTTCATGTCAGTTACATAGATAAAGAGAAGCCTAGAAAAAAATTGGTGAACTAGTCCAACACTGTCTTTGTTCCACTCCCTACCTCATTAGTTAATTATATTATCAAACATTTATTGAATTCCTCCTCTGCACCAGCCATTGGGCTGGGCTCTAAGACTGAGATTATATCAGGGTCATTTTATCTGCTAAGGCAAGAACTGAATGAATACATCTTTGGAATGGTGTTTTTTTTTTTTACTACAAAGTTTGAAACAATAAGTTTTTCTGGTTAACCTTTAGATAATCCAATTAACTTTTATTACCAGAACATTCTAGCCTGCTTTGCTAGTCAGAGTTTCTACACAGGAGGGGCTTAAGGGCCAGAAATCTATTAGGAAGGGAGGCAGGAAGCTTGTCTTGCAATCATGTTTACACAGCAAGTATGCTGTTTCTCAGATTGTATGGCTATTTGGCATGGCTAGAGGCGGCTATTGGAAATTATGGGTTAATTAAATCATTGCCTCCTCCCAACCACCCCTTGGAGCTGCCATTAATCCTAGTTAGCTGAAGCATAATTGTATATTGTTTATCAGACTTTCAGATATCTCAGGCTTCAAAAGCCACTAAGATCTCAAAAAGAAACTTTCAAAGGGAAGAAGTAGCAGCGGTCTTCTCTGATAACTTGTTTATCAATTTATTTCCCAGTTGCCCTATCCTTGTCTCCCAGAGGGAAATATGGGTGAGAAACTGACTCTCAGGGTTGATGTCCATAACAGGCTTTAAGATCTCGGCTGATCTCAGAAGCTAAGCAGGGTCGGGCCTGGTTAGTACTTGGATGGGAGAATAATTATTTGGGAGGATGGGGAGTTTTTGACCTTAAAAAGAAAAAAAAAAAGAAGAAAGAAAATGTGGTAAGAATGCCAAGTTAAAAATCTGTAAATTGGCAATATGGAAGTATATATTTACTTTATAGGGACATCATGGCATCAAAATCAGGGGAATGTGCTGTGCAAATACAAAGGATGTAATTTAATAGCTTCCAAATGGCCTTTCTTGTTTTATTATCACCCATCCACTCCTCATGCACTGGAAAAAAAAAATACTTGTTGGTATTTATCCTTCCCACTTATGCTGAATGAACATATTTCACTCAAGGAAAGCAAAACTAGACAGGTCTGGTTTAATTGCACAATCGGTTATTAATATACTGTTTTTGAAGATAAATGCTTTATGACCTCAGAATGAATCAGCTCTTGGGGCAAGAAAACATTTAATGCAGCAGGAGGGACGCCTGCGGTCGGCTCTCTGTGGTGTGCTTGCTTGCCGGGCCGCGGGGGCTGAGCGTCACCGTCGCACATGTATGTACCATAGACAAGCTAGGTTAGCACAGATGTGTGAACTTGGACTTCATTCCCCCGCTCCTTCCTAAATTCTGCTCAGGAAGCTCAGTTTTGTGGTGATGCAATCCGACCGGGTGAAAGCTCCTAACGATAATGACACTCCTAATAATAGCTAACATTTGTTATGCACCAATCACGGGGCTAAATGTTTTCGTCCTCATCTTTGGAGCTGACCCAATACCATTATCGGGTGTATTTTATCATCTTGCCATTTTCCAAAATTATTGGCAGATGAGGACAAGAGCAGAGAGCAGTTCAGTCACTTGCCCAAGATCACACAACTGGGGTTTGAACCTAAGTGTGCCTGCCTCAGAGGCCGACCTCTGAGAAGCCAGTGAGCTGAGCTTTCAGGGTGCTGCACTTAACATGCCCCCTTGCGAGGCCCTGTGCCTAAGTCTGTGTCGTAATTTTGTGTTCTTTTTCTTAAAGAGGCCCCCAAACCGTGTTAGCTGTACTCCCCATAAAATCTGGATTCATCCCTGGCTTGACGGCAGAGCTTTCATTCTTAATCTCCAAGGCATGGTTTCTAACCAGTCACAGGGTGCCTGGGTGGCTCAGTCAATTGGGCATCTGCCTTTGGCTCAGGTCATGGTCTCAGTGTCCTGGAATCAAGTCCTGGGTTGGGCTTCCTGCTCGGCGGGGAGTCTGCTTCTCCCTCTCCCTCTGCCCCTCCCCTCTGCCTGTGCTCTTCTCTCTCACGTGTGCTCTCTCGCTCTCTCTCTCTCTCAAAATAAATAAAATCTTAAAAAAAAATAACCAATCATAAATGGCGACCTGAATGACAAGAACTGTCTTATTTCCAACACAAAGGAGGTGATCAGTTCAACTCAGATAGAACGAAAGCATAGATAGATGACTAAAGAAAGGTCCTACTTGGAAGCCAGGCTGTAGATAGATCACTATTGTGGGCCCAAAACTATGGGGTGGATTAAAAAGCTGGAAAGCCAGAGCACCTTGTGAACCCTTAGAAGAAATGGATTCTTCCCTGACCTGGGGCACAGAGTAGCAGCTAAGCTTTCTCCCATGTAAAAGAGCTCACGGGATTCTTCTCTGGACCCTTTTACTATTGGCAAACCAGGGAGAAGCCCACATCGGTGAATTTGCAGTGACTTCCTCTTTGGAGTCACTTCCATAAGAGACACCTCATTGCACTTAGCTTATCCACTTAACAAAGGGAGACAAACAAATTAAAAGGAAGTCCGTGAGGGGGCCGAGACTCAGTGTGCCTAAGTGGATAAACAACATAATTGGAATCGCCTACCCTGATGAAAGCACCCTGCTCGGGGCTGGCTGTGAACAAGTAGTTCTAGTTTTGCAAGAGTTTGCTAGTGTCGTTTCAAGGAAAGGCTAAGAGGAAATGTGTTTAAAATGTGTTTAAAACAAGTTTTTGGTTAGACATGTAGATGGTGAGGATTGATACATATTGGAAGTAACTAGTGAAGGAAGTTGGAGAACCATATGTTCCTCATGCCTGAATGTCATCTTGTCTTCAAGACAAGACTGGAAATTCCAGTGTCCTAATGGGATGCATTTACCCGATGATTTACCCCGAACTATATGCCAGAATGAGGAGATTCTAGAGGGTGGACTACTCTTGAGAACAACAATGATGGTTCCCAGGATCACCTATGCTTTTCTGGTGACCTGACTCCAGGGTACTCTGCCCACTGGTTTCATGCGAGAGTGCTCACCTGACTCAGAGGAATTTGGCCCACCCGGGATTTGAGGCCTTGCCTGCTAGAGAGATGACTTTGTCCCATATAAATTAAGGCTACAAAGTACTTGCCCTTGTCTGTAAAGGAACAATTAGTAAAATCACAAACTGTCTATCAGATTTGGGGGCTACTCGTGATTCAGTTTTAGGAACTTCTTGCCTTGTTAAAAAGTATCATGACTTAGGATAGGTGGCTTTCTACACAAATCAATCAGCAAATTTCATGCAACTCCACTCAATATTCTAATGGAGAAAAGAGGACAAGGAGGAAGAAGAGAAAGAGGAAGAGAAGACCAAGAAGAGTCATAAGCTAATGAGGCAGCCACTTTCCTTTTCACATATTAATACACATTACAAATGTTCAGATACATATATATATGTGGTTGTTAAAAGTATGACCCAAAATATGTGTTCTGGTAAGCGCTGTGAATTGTGCAAGACTGTTGAATCTCAGATCTGTACCTCTGAAACAAATAATGCAATATATGTTAAGAAAGAAAAAAAGAAGAAGAAGAATGTAGCAGGAGGGGAAGAATGAAGGGGGGGAAATCAGAGGGGGAGAAGAACCAGGAGAGACGATGGACTCTGAAACACAAACTGAGGGTTCTAGAGGGGAGGGGGGTGGGAGGATGGGTTAGCCTGGTGATGGGTATTGAGGAGGGCACGTTCTGCATGGAGCACTGGGTGTTATGCACAAAAAATGAATCATGGAACACTATATCTAAAACTAATGATGTAATGTATGGGGATTAACATAACAATAAAAAAATTAAAAAAAAAAAAGTATGACCCAAAAATTCCACCCCTAGGTAATTATCCAAGTGAAATGAAGACCTATGTTCACACAAACACTGAATATTTACAGCACTTCGATTCGTCATCACTAGAAGCTGGAAGCGACTCAAATGTCCCGCAGTCCGGAAGTGAATAAACAAACTGTGGCACATTCATGCAGCGGAACGCTAGTCAGCAATCAAAAGGAAGGAACCGCTGATACAGGTGACAACGTGGATGGATCTTAGGGACATGATGCTGAGTGAAAGAAGCCAGCCTCAAAATCATGCATTCTGTATGATTCCATTGGTATGACATTCTGAAAAGGGCAAAACAATAGGGACAGAAAACACATCAGTGGTGCCAGGGGTTAAAGGACAGGGGAGGTCTGACTGTGCAAGGGCAGCCTGAGGGCATTGGGGAAAAATTAGTTTATAAATTAAAAAATGAAATAAAGTAAACCAGTGTTACCTGAGTGCAAGTATAGACAGATCTACGGCACATCACAGAAAGCTAGAATGAACTATACATGGTTCATTAGTTTTGCTAAAGACGGCATTTTCAAATGCATGGGGGGAAAGATGCACTATTTAATAAACGGTGTTGGGAAAACGGGTCTTTATCATTATAAAAGATACCTGCTTCATACCTCAAATCAAAATAAACTCTAAAAGGATTAAAGACTTAAATGGGAACAAAAACGAGATGTTTAAAATTAATCTTAGAGCGAGGAAGGACTTTTAAGGATGATTCAAAAGTCAGAAACCGGAAAGAAAAGAAATTGCTTTGACTGTATAAAACATCTTAAAAACTCAATACAACAAACAAAGAATAATTATAAACAAGTCAATAGACAAATGACAAAGTGGAAAAAACCATCTACAACACATATCATAGTTGAAGATACTTGTAGTGGCTGCTGGGATACGCTGACCAGATCCCACCTTTAGGGTTGAGGTCAACCCCCCAGCTGTCAGGTCAGTGTGTTGATGTCTCAGAGCTCACAGCTAAGCTCTTCTCAACTATCCATAGCTGAAAAGAGTCACTCTACCTGGTCATCCCCTCTCCCTGGGGACAACCCTCATCCAGTGACTTGTCACTAAAGGGTTATAAAAGCCTCACCCTGCGATGCCTGGGTGGCTCAGCCAGTTAAGCAGCTGCCTTTGGCTCAGGTCATGATCCTAAGGTCCTGGGATCGAGCCCCGCATTGGGCTCCTTGCTCAGCAGGGAGCCTGCCTCTCCCTCTGCCTGCCATTCCCCCTGCTTGTGCTCTTTTTCCTTTCTCTCTCTCTGATGAATAAATAAATAAAACCTTAAAAAAATTAAAAATAAATAAAAAATAAAAGCCTCACCCTCTTGCCTCAAGGCAGAACTATGAAGCGTCACCCTAGCTCCAGAGCTTCCTGTGGAATCAGCTGAGTGAGGTCTTCTGCCCAATCCTGCGTTTTTTTCATTCCTTCTTAGGTATTGATCCCAAGAGCACTCCCCAATAAACTCCTGCATGGGAATCTGTCTCAGAGTCTATTTCTGGAGAACACAACCTAGGGTAATATCCTTAATATGTAAAGAACTTTTATAAATCAACAAGAAAATTTAAAAATGGGCAAAAGACAAAAACAGCCGATTTTTATATGCATCATATTAAAATTACCTGTACCTTTTGTTGCAACAAGTTCACTTCTGGAATTTGTCATAGAGAAATACTCTCACAAGGGTGTAAAGCTGTATGGTCAAGGATGCCCATGGGAGCATTATGTATAATAGAGAAAGACTAGAAACAATCTTAATGTCCATCAATTTGTTAATAAATGTCATACTATGTAGTTATTAAAAGCAATGATTTAGATAGTTATAAACATGAAACAATATTTAACAATCAAACATATTCCTTAAAATACATTCTATAAAATAAATTGCACAACATATAGCATATATATAAAATAGAAAAACAGCTTGAAAGGTTATAGAAAAACTTTTAGTAGTTAATATATTTAGGATTATAGGGGATGCTTATTTTCTTCCTCATACTTTGCTGTATTTTCTTTAAAAAAATATAATGAGCATTACTTACATAACCAGAAGAAAGATAAAAAGATACAATTGGATAAGCCTTTAGAATGAAATTCAAGCATACTGATTAAAACTCAAGCATATTTTCATTTTCTCATTTCTAATTATTTCAGTTAAAGCCAAATAATTAACCTCAAAATTAACCTTAACAGCAAATCTTAATTTAAGGCTTTGCTGTTCATACTAATCCACGAGAGTCCCATACTACGTGTGTTGGACACCTGCTGTTTCTATGTGTGCTTTGCCTGAGCAGTATCTAGTCTCCTAGTTCAGGTAAGGGGGCCTGGTTTGCCCTTAGGGAGCCCTCCCTCCCTCTCCTGAGGCCATGAGGGTCCTGTGAGGCTGACCCTCCTCTGTGGAGGAGCACATAACCTGTCCACGCCTCCCATCTCTGGCCACAAGGGCATTCAGGACACACATGTCCCAAGTCTATCCAATGAGAGTCAACCACAGAACTTCTGCTGGGACTTTTGGAAAAGCAATGTTCTCTTCTAACTGGGGTTGTTAAGTTGGTCAAGAATAAGCTTGGAAAAATGCTGCTGAGTATGAAATCAACAGAATAAAGCAGAGCAGAGAGATGGAGGGAGAAACATTTCTGAAGACAGTGTTGGTGCCTTTCAACCCAGCTGTGCCCAAAGATTCATTTCTGGACTTTTCAGTTACACGAACAAATACATCCTTCATTTTTGCTTAAGACTGTTTGAGTTGGGCATCCTTTGCATCTCAATGATGTGGTATTACGCACATCCTGCTATAACTCCATGGAAAGCAAAATCAAATGGATTTGTTCCATCTTTCAATCATTCCGTTAAAATGTAAGGAGAAGTGTCTTAGCTCAGGCTGCCATAACAGAATACCACAGACTGGGCGGCTTAAACAACAAAAATGTATTTCTCACAGCTCTGGAGGCCGGAAGTCCAAGATCAAGGTGCCAGCAAAGGTGGGTTTCATTCTGAGGTCTCTTGGCTTGCAGGTGCCACCATCTTGTGCTCCCATCATGTCCTCTGTGTGTGTGCTGAGACAAAAGCAAGCTTTCTGGTGTCTCTTCTCTTAAGGGTACTAATCCTATCATAAAAGCCCCAACCTCGTGACCTCATCTAACCTTGATGACCTCTCAAAGGCCCTATCTCCAAATACCATCAGATTGGGAGCTAGGACTCCAACATATGAATTTTGAGGGGGACAAGACATTCAGTCCATAACAAACACCTAGGACCCACAGTATGCCAGCCACTATGCTAATCCTAGGAATACAGGAGTAATGGCACAGGGTCTGCCCTTAACAGGAGGGGTACACTTGGTGGGAACTCAACCCCAGAGAGTGGTCCTTGGCGGAGCCCCGTTTTCTTCCCAAGAACTTTCCAGCTGACTCTAAGCAGAATGTGGGCCAGCATTTTTATCTCTCTTTGGACATTCTCTCCTGCAGAGTTAGCCCCTGCCTTCTCTTTGGCTCTCTCTGGCATTCCTTCTTTAGACTCTTTCCCCTTGTCTCTCAAGTCAAAAAGGCCGTGGCTGCCCCCACCAGGGAGGCCTGGGGTGGGCAGGCTGGACCAGCTCTGCTTTTGGTAGTGACACAAATGCCTTTTTGCCCTGGCATCCATCCTGCTGCTTGTGCTCTCTTCTTGTTGTCTGGACATTCCTCTCTGCTGGACACAGTGAAATCTGGACCTGGGGGTGACTTAGGGGAAAAGGATAAAGAGAAAAAAGCTGCTTCGTGCCTAAGTCAAAGGGGTTCTGCACGAGCTCCGTCCAGCCTGGATGATGGGCTCCACATTGGGGTTCGGGGCATGTGTCTCAGAGTCAGTCTCTGCTATTGGCCATTGTTCTCTGAGAATGGGTTTGCTTGGAGGAGCTCATGGAGAGGAGTTGCTGGCCAGAGGCCAGGATCTGGGCCTTCCGGGGTTCTCTGGCCAAATGCTACCTTTATTTCATTACCATTCTCAACCCACAGATGCGTACAAGACCTTCTAGGGAAAGTATTCAGACTAAGAAGAGCTGTGAGGGTAACTCAGCTGGACAGTTCTCTCCAAAGTCCCTCGTAGAGAATTTTTGAGGTTGTAGATCACATCTCCAGAAGGGGAAAATAAGCATCCTCAGCAGATTCCTTTAGAATAAGGGTAACCCAGTGAAGTCATGTCTGGTAATTATAGAATTATCTTAATTATTTTTTAATGTATTCAAGGCTTGAGAACACTGGCATTCCCATTATACAGTATAAACTTTCAGAACCAAGCCCAAACACTACCTGGGGAAAGTGTGCAAATGAGCAGTTGAGCCTCCAACCATGCTTGGAGATGAAGTGCCCTAAATTCAGCTAAATGATAAACTGTCAACTTGATAGAGCCACCTACGGAATTGTTTTCTTTCTTCTCAATCTTAGAGAATCCTAGAAGTCACCAACCTCTGAATCTAGTAGTTTTTTTGGTGTGGACATCAGAATCCCATGGGGGAGCTTTTGTGAACTTCACTTGTCCAGGCCCCACTTCTGGAGGCTGCTTCCAGAGGTCTAGTGTGGGGCCCCAACATCTGAATCATCCTGGATTAATCCCTAAATTAGCAGACAGGAGACTGAGACCTGGAGAGAGAAAGCGATTTGTTTAAGGTGACAATAACCATCTGTCAAAGAGCCAGGGCTAGCACTCAGGTTTCCTGACTCGGACCCAGCGTTCTTCTCACTATACAGGTAGAAGTACAAAGACATTGGTATTCTTGCTCAAACAGCTAGTTATCTTCCATTACGCAAGTGCCCACCTTGAAGAATGGAGTGTGGCTCCAGTCTGTGCTCGGGAACACCGCTCAGTAATGTGTACAGACAAACCTGCCATTTGGATAATAGCTGTCAGACCTCTCTGTCCTTCATTTTCCCAAAACCAAGGCCACTTGCCCTTTGTATTCCACTGTAGTAGACAAGACAGAGAAATGTGTGACACGTGGCTCCCTCTGTTTGCCGCGCCTTTACTCCTAATGCCCTGTGGTTTGTGGTTGTGGTTGCTTGTTTACAAAACCTGGGGCTCAAAGTCATGGTCTTTGCTATAGCTTCCCAGAGGGGCTTCTCTGTGCTGCTAGTCCTTCTCGTCTTTTCTCCCAGAGCCACAGAAAGCGAATATGAGCATTTCCAATGAAGGCAGGAGATGGACCCCCACAACGTCAATCAAGAAATAAGTATTTGTTAAGAGACAGTGCATACCCTGCATCATATATATGTTTAACTCATCCGGTAGTTAGAAGGCATTTCAGGGTGTTGGGGAAAAGGAATAGAAGCTGCTTCAGAGCTCCCTTTTGGAAAAAGAAGTCCCTCTTATTCATAGCACACCTAAAAGAATACCAAAATGTATTAGTCCTGGAGGAAAACATTCTTTGGATACTCTGGAAAACATCCACCCAACCTCTCTATGCTGGGCCCGTCTGTAGGAACTGAGCCATGCACCATTATCAACCATCTCAAAAGCACTCCTCGTTTAGCAGAAATCTGGCAACAATGGGTCCTACTGCTTCCTGGACACTTGGACTTGTCACCCGTTACAACCACCTGTGTTTTACAGTTGAGGAAATCTAGAGACTGAGTGATTAAAGCCCAGCCAAGGTCACTCACATGGAGTTCAGAGTACAAGCAGAGCAGAAGGAAAACTTGCTGGGTGTCTAGAATCAAAGGACACTATAACTAGAAGGGATTTCAAGAGATCATTTGGTTCACTTGCTTCGCTGCAGGTGAACAGTGGAACCATCCAAGAGTAATGACTGTCTGGGGGCAAAGGCTTCATAATGCCTCCAACCTCTTGGTTCCTGCAGTTCTTCCTTAAGTCTCACCAAACTCTCTCTTGCTGTTACTCTTTCTACCTTCCCAACCAGTGTTTAATGCAGAGAACAGTGTTTCTCTATCATGAGGACTCACTTGTCCGATTGAAGAGTTGGCTCTGGGGAAGTCTTCAAAGACCCACTAGGAGAGGCTCTGTGGGAAGCTCCAGCAGGCGAAGGCAGAATGTTCTGTATTTGGGGCTCTTTTATGCTCTGCCTGAATGCCAGACAATTGTACTTCCGTGACCCATCCTCTCCAGGGATTAGTTTCCCTGGAGAAGAGAAGGCTGAGAGACAAATCATAGGGGTTACAAATGCAGAAGATATTGAGCAAAAGTGTCCATGACCAAGGCAACTGCAAGGAGGAAGGCTTTCTGGGTGGGTTGATGAGGAGGGATGTTTCTGCTTCTGGCGGCTATTACTGAAGTAAAATCTGATCCAGGGGGATGCTGGGGAGTCTCCTTCCCAGGACGACTAACAGATGGGAGAAGGCTTCACCACAGTGATGATTTCCCTGTGCTTCCCAATGGGAGAAGAAAGATGGAGAAACTTTCCTTGGACTCTTTCCAACTTTGCGGTGGCTCTTCCCCTGGTCTGAAAAAGCACTAGTTCTAAGCATTTGGAAAGACCGGTGTATAAGAGGAAACTAATAAGCAAGCGGCAGCTCAATGAGACTCCCTTTGAATTTGGCTCTCGCCCTGCATTAAACCAGCAGGGACAAGCTGAAAATGAGACGGTTCGTACGTGGCTCCCCAGGCAAAATTTTGAAAGCTAACAACTGACATTTTCTTCTTGATATTTTCCCACCCTACTGCCTCCTTCAATTAGTGCAGTGGGAGGAGATGCAGAGCTCCAAGATTAATTCCTTGTATCGGGTTTTATTTTATTAAGTCTCTTTTGGGGGTAAACTATCCGCTAGCATTTGCACTGATTGTTCTCGAATGACTACCTAACGTGAAATGCTTCAATTGGGAGAAGAATTTCTCTTAAGACAGCTCTTCCTAAAGGGTAAAATGAGGTATTTCGAACTATGCAGAAGAGCTTTAAAGGAAAAAATAGGGCAAATACACCGCCTGTTCTTTACATCGGCACCTTTCAGAACCCTTTTCACCAATCTCTTCCAGTCTACCAACAAGCATGTCCATCAGTTAAGAAGCACTGGCTGAGCCCAGCTTTAGGCCAGCCAATGTGGGGTTTACCCCAAAATATAAGGTTTAGTATCTGCCCTTAACCTGCCCTTAATCCAGGCTAGTTGGGCCACAAGACTAACTCAGACTCACGCAAGGCAACCCACATTTAGGTGCTAAGTGGTGTTAGTGCTTTAGTAGATAGAAGGAGTTAGGAAGCTTTTATTGAAGAGTACACAGCCTGAGCTGGATTTCGAGAAATGCCAGATTTGTGGGCACCTGGGTGGCTCAGTTGGTTAAGCGTCTGCATTTGGCTCAGGTCATGATCCCGGGGTCCTGGAATTGAGTCCTACATTGGGCTTCAGCTTAGCAGGGCGTCTGCTTCTCCCTCTACCACTCCCCCCAGCTCATGATCTCAATCTCTCTCTCACTCTTTCTCAAATAAATAAATAAAATCTTTAAAAAGAAATGCCAGATTTGGGAGAAGCAGAGTGAAAAACAAACAAAAAGAAACAAACGGGTGGGGGGAGGTAAAAAAGCAAATTATGAGAATTTAAACTAATTTTAAAACTTTTTCTTTTTTAGAGAGAGAGAGTAGGGGAGGGACAGGGGGAGAGGGAGAGAGAGAATCTTAAGCAGGCCCCACGCCCCATGCAGAGCCTGACTTGGGGCTTGATCTCACAGCCCTGAGACCATGACCTGAACCAAAATCAAGAGTCGTGCTTAGCCAACTGAGCCACCCAGGTGCCCCCTAATTTTAAAACTTTTAATTATAGATCACTTCAATCATATAAAAAGCTGTAGAAGCCCTATGTACTCATCATTCTGCCTCAAACTTGATCAATTCATGGCCAATCTTGCTTCACCTATCCCCTCACCCACTTTTTCCCACATCCTGGATTATTTTGAAGCAAATCCCAGACATCATATCATTCCATCTGGAAATATTTCAGTATTTTACTAGCATTTTGATGTAAGCAAGAATCAAATTATACAGGTCAGAGCATGTTTCAAAAAACAGCACAAAACTGAAAATCTTGGCACAATAAAAAGATCCCCCAAGCGTCAGCTAATGGCACGTGTATTCCCATTGCTATTTTGTTCAACAACATCCCAACACATCAGAAGAACCCCTAATTTCTTTTGGAGGAACTTGAAATAAAATATATATGTCCAGAAATACGTGCTTTTTGCTATAATGCTCGGACCTTAATGGAATGTCAGAGGCATATGGACAAACACTTGTCCCTGTACGTCTGCTGCAACTTAAGTATATTTCTTTATTCTATTTTCAACATAGATCAGGGTGGTATTTCAGGAAGACATGCCTTTCTTAAACCAGAGTCCAACAAAAGTGGCCAGTGGAATCTGAGGATGGTGGGACAGGCTGGGCAGGGAGGTGAACGTGCAGCAGGGGGGCGTGGGGGACAGGGTGGGGTGGGGGGCCGAGAGGGCACCAACTCTCGGGGCTCTGGTTGGATGTGAAACTGAGTGGGAGGCAAAGAATGAAAGTGGAGCATGGTAATCTTGGAACAAGGATGAGTCATGCTGAAAATGAGATGCTTTCCCACCGATGCTCTGAATAATACCCCTTGACTGGGAAAAGAAACCAAATGAACGCTGTGCTTGATCGTGATAGAGATAAAGAATGGCATCCAGAGCACTTAGTTGAAGACTGGGCAGCCCTCCTGGCTCTTCCACTCTTCTGGGTGACCTGCAAGCAGCCAACAAACCTCTCAGGGTCTCAGACTCCTCGTCATCAACAAAAGGAAAGTGGGGCTAAGTTATCTCTGGATTCCTGGAGACCCGCAATAGTCAACAATTCAGTTAATTGAAATGTATTTTAAAAGGTTAGACAGATGTGAGTTTGCAGTGGCTTTTGGATGGTGTCTGTTAGCCCTAGGAAGCAGAAGCAGCAGTTGAGACAACCCAGACCCTGCACAAGCTGTCATAGGGGGAAATTAAATAATGGTACTAGCCCACGTGTATCAAGTGTTGTTACTCTACTAAGCAGCTTACGTACATTATCTTACTTAATTCTCACAACAGCCCTGTGAAGTAGGTCCTAACATTATCACGCTACAGTGAAGACACTGAGGCATAGAGAGAGTAAGTAATCTACCCAGAAACATCGCCAGTAAATAGGAAAGCCAGAATAGACCCCAGATCTATGTCAATCCCAAACCCTTTACCACTGTACTACATACTCTCCTGTTATGCTAAGGTGCATAGAATAACTATTAAAGTCTCATACTTTATCTTCTAAACAAAATCCAGAAAGAAACCTTAATTAAATATCTATCTGACCCAAGAACCAGTTTGAAGGGGGCTCCCACTGACTAAGTCTGGGACAAATTCAGCACCAAAATTAAGTGCAATGATGAATTATAAACCACTGAAAAATAGGATTCATGAGTTGCCTTACTGATGACAGATGATGATAGATAGATAGATAGACAGACAGACAGATAGATAGATAGACAGATGATAGATGATAGATAAGTAGAATACCGAGGATTAACTGGTAATGTTGGAAAGATTGCTGGAGCTGGAAAATCATCCTTTGGCAATCATCAGAGTAAAGATGGGATTAGGCAGGAACCATCAATATGTGCTAAATCTAAGGGAGAAATGTTAATGAGCAAAACATTTGCATGGTCTTAAAGCATCTCCCCAAAGGCTGCTTATTAGTCCAAGGGAGGAAAAAAAATTAATTGCACAGTAGAGAAAATTGAACACCTTGATGCATGCGAAAAATTTACATTACCGGTAAAGGGTAGATGGACATTGTGTGTCTCCAGCTGTGATACTCTCAGAAGGACAAAATGTTAATTTTGCAATATTCCAGCCAAGCACGTACAAACAAAACATCAGACAAATGCAATATGAAAGTATCTTTAAAAAAAAAAGGTGAGGGAAACTGTATTCTTAAAAAATGTAAACATCATAGGAAACAAGAAAACACTGTGAAAATGTTCCAAATTAAAGGAAGCTAAGGTGGACAAGACAACCAAATGTAAGCCTGACCCTAGACTTGATGCTGCATATAAGTTGAGGGGGGGATGTAGACAATGCTATGAAAGACATTGGGGAGCCTGGATGGCACAGTCGGTTAAGCAGCTGACTCTTGATTTCAGCTCAGGTCATGATCTCAGGGTTGTGAGATCGAGCCCTGCCTCAGGCTCCACGTTTAGTGCTGAGTCTGCTTGGGACTCTCTCTCCCTCTGCCCCTCCCCCTTGCGCGTGGTCTCTCTCTTTCTTTCTCTCTCTCAAATAAATCAATCAATCTTAAAAAAAAAAAGACATTATTAGATTATCTGACAGCATTGGAATATGGACGGTACCAATGTAAATTAATGAAGTTGGTAAATGTACTATGGTTATGTTGAGAATATTTCTGTTTTTAGGCAATGCACATAATATTTAGGGGTGAAGAATCCTGATGTATGTAGCTTACAATCACATGGTTCAAGAGAGAAAAGAGAGAGGGGGCCAGTGCTAAAGCAAATGGGATAAAATGTTAAGAATAGGTGAATCTAGGTAAAAGGTAAAGGGGGGTCCCTTGAAACTTTTCCTAAATTTGAAAATATGTTCAAATAAGAAGATCTTTTTTTTTTTTTAAGTCAGTCTGATATCACATTAGCAAGTGGTGGTCAGTCTGAGTTCTTAAACTGTGTGGAGGGAAAAAAAAAAAAGGAATGACCTACATTGAGTCATGAGAATAATTGTCATCAGATGCAAGAAGCTTAAGGCTGAGCTGATTCCCTGCAGTTTAGGGGTTCACCAACCAAAACAAGGAATTATGTGGGTCACCCAGAAAACAGACTCACGAGTGAACGAATATCAAATGATTCCACCCTGAGAAACTCCAGGAAAACCAACATCTCTGTATGTGTAAGGAAAAGCTTTTTAGGCATGGGCCTATAGCCCACTTACTTCAACACAAGCTACCCAGTAGAAGAATTAGCCTGTTCAAGCTCATCTTCCATTTGCTGCTCCTTGAAATATGTGGGAACTAAAAGGTTCTGTGCTGGTTGGGAAAGGCAGTTGACAGGAGGAGCAAACTGCTAGCATTTACAAGGATATGATAAATGCTAGGGCTTGGGAAAACTCTAGAATGAGTAACAAATTAGTGGACAGCTTTTGACGATGGGATTATTATTCTTGTCATGGATTTGAGTTACTTGCTAGGCCCTGAGGAGACAGAAAGATAAAAGAAATAATCCCTCTTCTCAAGAAGATTTGGGAAGAGAGAGACACACAAAGGTACACCACAGGACAGCAGGTGACAAGTATCAAATGATTGTTCTTGTAACTGTATGCTAGAATTTATAGAATAGGACAATCAGGAAAAGCTACTGTGGGCATGTAATACCAAGTAAGTGGTAGGAGTAGGCTTGCCCTTCTTCCCTCCCTTCCTTCCTCCCTCCCTCCCTCTCTCCTTCCCTTCCTTCCTTCCTTCCTTCCTTCCTTCCTTCCTTCCTTCCTTCCTTCCTTTCTTCCTTCCCTCTTTTGCTCCCCCCTCCCTCCCTCTCTTTTTCTTTCTTCTTTCTTTCTTTCTTTCTTTTCTTCTTTCTTTGAATAGATATTTTTTTCGATAGATATTTATTCTGTAATTGCAAAGTACTGTGCTACTTAAAGAGAACAGTGAGATAAAAAATGATGCTGACAGGAGAAAGGAAAGGCACATTTGGGGATTAACTGATGATAATAATGGCTCAAGATCCTTAATTATATCTTCAAAGGACCCCTTTCCAAATAAGGTAACATTCACAGCAGCCAGGAATTAGGATGCAGGCATATCTTCTGGGGGCCACCATCCAACCCATCACAGGCCCCTTCCATGTGCCAGGCATTGTCCTAAGCATCTTATACGTATTAACTCACCTAATTCCCAATAACCCAATAAGGTAAGTTATTATTTTGGTCCACATTGAGGAAATGGAAGCACAGAGCCATTTGCTAACTTGGAAGCATTACTTAAGATAATTTGGCTTGAGAGGTGGGCTTGTGTTGAGGAGGAGTGAGAGATAAGTTGGGATGAACCAGTTAAGGTCATGTGCAGGATGCCTTAAATACCTAGATAAAAGGCCCTATTCTGTGGGTAATGGGCAGCCACTGAGGGTTTTGAACAACATCATGTGAGCAGTGATGTATGGGAATATTGATCAGAAGGCACTGTGTTAAGTAGATTGGAGGAGGGCAGGAGTGGGAGGCCTATTAGGAGCGCTCACATAATTGCTATGAGAGATATGTAGGCCTAGACTGCAGAGCTGGCCACAGAAACAGAGGATTACTTAATAGCTCATCCTTCTTTTCATCCCAACATGTGGAGCCAGACTCCCTTTTCCATTAGACTTAGCTCTGCCATCTTCCTGGGTGCCATTCCAGGAGGCAACTGGGAGAGACGACAATCTCCATTTGCCCCAGTTTAGCAGACACTGCTTTTTCCATTAAAGGACTGCTCTCAAATTGGAAGGCACCGGAGCAGTGCCTAGAAATGCAATCCCCATAATTTTGATTGCGGTCGCTTTTAAGACAATGGCACTATGGGGACTGAAGGATGTCTCTCTTGAGGTTAAGAGATGGTCAACTCTGACCTTATGATGGAAGAAGCCTTGAAGCCAACTTAAAGCATAAATAAAGTCAATAACAAGGACTCATGGGAATGGTCATCGATGCAGCTACCATGAAGCTAGATGTTTGCTCTCTTCCTCCAGAATCAGCAGACAGGCGGAAGGAAATACCTCTAGTCTTACCTCTCATCTACTCTTCTTGGGGACTATCACTGCTCCTGTATACCCTGAATATTAAACACCCCCTTATTCACTTTTAGTGTTTTAGGCTCCTTCTGATATTTGCTCAGGATTGCCTGACGAAACAGCATTTCCTATTGGATAATAAATGGTTTGAGTCCAAGGGACCCCCAGTCATACTCTGAGTCCTAAGCCCAACCTATTATTCAGACTTCAGGAGCCATCAATGCTAGTCAGAATATCGAAATGTTTCCAGAAGCTCTAAGGTCATTATTTTTTTTTTTCTGCCACAGTGAAAGCAAAAACTGAAATGCCTCTTCACACCTGGAGTTTGATACATCTTAAGGAGTGCTCTCCTACAAGGATAAGACATTTGATTCATTAAAAAGTTTTCAATACAGAAGTAACATCATCCATTACAAAATAAAATTCAACTACAACTCTAGCACATGAATATAAAATTAACAAGTAAAATTAAAACATTCTTCAGTTTGAGGAGACTATCTTAACTCCATGTAATATCATTCCGGGGTTAAAAAAAATTTTTTTTTTCCTAATACATTTGTCCTCCAAAGTGTGGTCTGGGGGCCACCAACATCGGGATCCTGCAGGAGCTTGCTGGAAATGCCAGATCTCAGGTTCCACCACAGTTCTCACTGAATGCATTGAATCAGAACCTGCAGTTTACCAAGGCACCTCAGGTGAGGGTCCGTTTTTCACTGTTATTCCTTTGGAAGGCATCTCAGTTGTGACAGAAAGGGAAAGACAGAAGTGGATAGAAGCAGATTAACTGATGAACTGACTCATTCTACCGAATGATGTGTGAACAGGCCCCAGTTCTGGAACACACCCCTAGGGCATCAGACTTTGGAGTGACCTGTTAAGGAGATGTCACTCACAAATAGGCCACCTCCCCTTGGTCCTTATAGTAATTACAAATTAAAAAGAAAATCCTAGAACCAGAAACTTTTAGAACTGAGATGAACGCCAGAATCTAGAGTAGTTAGTGCACTTTAGGTTTTGAGCCTCAAACTGGGTTTGTTCCCCCCGAATTTGGGTATGAAGTTAAAAATAAACACGTCCTTGGCGCGGTTAGGGCCTCACAAGCCATGGGACCTTGAGCACATTTCTTCATATCTTGGAATCTCAGTCCACAATCTGTAGGATCCACTCGGCAAACTTCACAGAGTCGTCATGTACCTTAAGTAGGGAATGCGGAAGCGCTTTGAAACCTGTGAGAACCTAGAATGTTATCATAGGGCAGCTTTCAAGGCTGAGTCCCAGTTTCACCCAATTAATTGCATCTTGTGTGAGATAACATCACAGCAAAAGTCTGCTTGAAGTAAAGAAGAAGGTGAGCTAATTAATAAGAAAATGTCATGGTGTTTCCAACACTGTCCAGAAGGAAGAGGTGCTCGGATTCTCATGTTCAAATGCAGATGGGGAACCATGGGTTAATGTTCGGGTCCTGTTGACTCAATGCACGAATTACTAAGCTTGAGAAAGGGGCTTTATTAACATACATTCATTCAACAAACATTGACTGAGCCAGGCTGGCTAGGGATATAATAGCGAGCAAAAGCACACACTACCCTTGCTCACAGGGAGTTCACAGTCTAACCAAATAGTGACATGGATAAATATTGTGTCATTGTTCTGTGCCACAAAAGATCAGTTCAAGGAGCCAAGAGCACTTGCACTAGAGAGACTTGACCTGGTCAGAGGTCTTAGAGAAGACCTCCCTGAGGAAATGGCCCTTGAGCTGAGAGCTGAAGGGTAAGCAAGAGCTGAAGTGGGGAAAGGGGATGGAAGAGTGTCCCAGGCAGAGGGAACAGTGTGTGCACAGGCCTTTTCACAGGAGGGAGTATGGTGGTGGGCCAGTCCTGTTAGGTGGTGGCTTGAGGCTGGGGAGGGCAGCCAGGGCCATACCATACCCAGCCCCAGGCACTTGGGTTGGGTTCTTCCCAGAACACTGGGAGGCCTTGGAAGGATTGCGCTGTGGTGGTGGTGGTGGTGGTGGAGGATGTGTATTTTGCAATGACCAGACCTCAGTTTTGAAAAGGTGACTCTGGCAGCAAAGGAGAGTATAACTCAGGGGCAGGAGGACAGAGTGTGCAGAGACAGGCAGGAGACTTTTACAGCCTTGGAGAGAGAGTAGAAATGCTCTCCTCCACAGAAAGCCCACCTGCTGGTCTAGTTCTCTCCTCCCTGGGCAGCCTTGCTTCTGAATGGCCCTGTCCACCAACGGGGAGGCAGGCTGGGTGCAATGGGCTTTCCCTTCTAGACAGAGAAAGTGAACAGACCAGGGATCCAGTCAGCAAATTAGTCCATGTTGAATCCATGGGAATCCGTCCCCCCAGCAGGTGAAATGATAAAAACACAGTTTCTGAGTCTGCAGGTTGAAATGCAGCCCTGGGTCCATGGGGATCCCAAATATAGGTAGCCTGAGCGGGCCCAGCTGAGAGTGTCAGACAGACAGCAGCACCCCCCTTACTTCCTAACTCCAGCAAGAGGCCATCTCTTTCATCCACTCGCCGAAAAGATGTAGAAAGTAAGGCCCGGGGAGGTTTAATAACTTCTCCGAAGTCACATAGTAACTTTTTATTTTTTAAGATTTTATTTATTTATTTGAGAGAGAGAGTGAATAAGGGAAGGGGCAAAGGGAGAGGCAGAAAATCTCAAGCAGACTCCACGCTGAGCATGGAGCCTGACTCAGGGCTCAATCAGGACCCTGAATCAAGACCCTGAGATCATGACGTGAGCTGAAACCAAGTCAGACACTTAATCGACTGAGCTCCCCAGGTGCCCCCGAAGTCACGTAGTAACTTAAAAGACCAGTTCCCTGGCCTTTCTAAAACTCATTAGGGGTGCAATATTTACAAGATGCTCTACTGGTCAGCATCCTCTTTACAGGCAAGTAATAGAGAGAGTCATAGAAACATGCTTTTAAATTAAAAAAAAAAATTGAATTTCTGTTCTTTGTACTTTAATTACAATCTCCAGCCCCTAGAGTAGAAGGGCTAAAGAGAGAACGGGCATTCCATCTAATCCTTAAAACTGACTACCTGAGCCTTCAACAGTTGCTGGTCTAATGTGACACTGCATGCAAGAAATTCACAAATGTCTTTTTTTTTTTTTTAAGATTTTTTATTTATTTATCTGAGAGAGAGAATGGGAGACAGAGAGCATGAGAGGGGGAGGATCAGAGGGAGAAGCAGACTCCCCGCTGAGCAGGGAGTCCGATGCGGGACTCGATCCCGGGACTCCAGGATCATGACCTGAGCCGAAGGCAGTCGCTTAACCAACTGAGCCACCCAGGCACCCCAAGAAATTCACAAATGTCTTTAACGAGCCTTTCTGTATAGGTGTCACTGCTTTTACTTCTAGATTTAATTTCCAGGCATGACTGGAGTACTTTGATCCAGTTTTCAGGTTCCAGGAAAAATGAGCTTTCCTTTGATATTCACTCTCACCTGCCATTCCTTAGCTTAACCAAGTACAAAAAGCTCAGCGATTGTCCTGGGCCTCTCAATGTACATTCTACTTTACACTGTTCCTGTTTCCCCTTTGCTTCCTCATAGGGTTTCCTGCTCTGACCCTTTCTTTCATATGGTTTCCCTTACACCCCTGAACCCTTTTGTGATGTTTCTAGGCTTTATTACTGGATTGTTACTTGTTTATTCTTTTTCTACTGCCTGTTCCCTCAGGGAGCAGCTAGAAATTCAAACCTTGGCCCTCATGTTGTTACTAGAGATTTTACTGTATATTTGTAATAATTATTCAAGTACGTTCCAAAACAAACAAAAAACCCAAGCAGATCCATTTCCCGCATCATTTTTGCTTGAAGATTGAACATTAGAAGTGATTTACTGTCAACCAAAGTCAAATGCAATCTGGTTTTCACATGGTTTTCTTCTTCCCATGGTGCAGTCATGAGTTTTGATAACCGAGATTCTGAGGTGTGTCCATGTGTAGCAGGTTTTTTGTGAGGGTCCTCAGAAACCTACATTGGGATGGATCGTCTTCAGGCTAGCTTCCTGCGCTGGGCAGCTCCAGGTGGGAGGAGCTTGGCATTGAGAGCAGGGAGGGGTCTTTAGGGGCCTTTGAGATTGCAGTTTGTGTTACACATTTGATTTTTCATTCAAATTGGCAGTCTCTTTCCAAAAGGAGCATTATTCTCTCATCTTTAAAGTATGCTGAACCAAAAAAAAAAAAAAAAGTATGCTGAGTTTAGTCAGTTTGGATACTAAGCAAATTATCGGAGAGTTCTCAAAATTTAGGAAGAAAAAGCCAAGCCATTTTACTCAACCAGGGACCACAACCTCCAGGGTTGCTGGTGAGTAACGGTACAGTCTCCCTCCACGTTAACCCACTGCTGGCTGTGTTAACACCAGAAAAGGCCTACCAGCCGACAAAGGACAAAGGACAAATGGGAGTCAAGCTACCAAAGTATTTTGACTACACAGTGCTGGGGGGGGGGGGGGGGAAGAAAAGTTTATTCAACTGAAAGGTTTTGCTGGTATTACTCTTTGTGGAGGGTGGGATTATAACTCCTTACAACCTGGAAAATGTAGCTCCCTCCCCCTCTCTCCCCCTTTACATGTGAGAATAAAGCACATTATGAAATGGCTTACACAAGAGAAAGAAAAGTCTGTACAAAATGGGTTCTCGTAAGTGACTATTGGGTTGAATTGAACCTAAGAGCCTGTTTGTTGGTTGGTTTGTTTTTTAGAGAGAGAGAGAGAGCACAAGTGCCTGGCAGCGCAAGAGGTGGGGAGGGGAGGGGCAGAGGGCGAGAGAGAATCCTAAGTAGGCTCCACAGGGGCTGGGCCGGAGCAGGGCTTGATCTCCTGACCCTGAGATCATGACCTGAGCCGAAATCCAGCATGGGACGTTTAACTGACTGAGCCATCCCAGGTGCGCCCGAGCCTGTTTTTATATGGGTCTAAATATCTTCCCATTCAGTCTGCTTAGTTATTGAAGGGATTGCTGTCCTATTTGTTGAGCACCGCTGCCTTCTACATCTCCTTATTGGTTCCTCTTTGGGCATAAATTCTCACATTTGGAGAAATCCATTGTTGAAATAAAGGGCCATAGCAGCTCCCAATAGGCGGCAGAATGGTCTTCCAACTGCCTCTTGGCCATTTCCATAGGATATCTTGACCCATAAGTGACTCCCCAAGTTCTAGATAGGAGCGGCTGGTTGGAAGGAAGTTTGAAGCTGTGTTTGCACAATATGATCAGTTAAATGTCAATCGTCCATACCAAAGGAGGGGAGATTGTGAACTCCCAAGACCCATCTCCCCACTCTTTTGCACTGTCACCGTCCAGATTTCATTTCAAATTTAGCACATTAAAAACGGGCTATTTCCCCTTAAAATCAGCTCCTCCCTCCACCCTCTCCCCCAGCTTCCTCACTTGTTTAAAGCCATATTTTCCTTATCAGGTTAAAACATTTGAAATATCTTTGTTAAATTCTCCTCCTTAGTTCTCACCCTCCCAATTCATCATTAAATCCTATCAATCCTCCTTTTCTACTGTCTTGGAAACTTTTCTCGTTTCTTTTCTATGACTGCCGAACAGAAATAGAAGATGAGGATCCAGCTCTGTAGTTTGGATAGTGAAATGAGAAACACACCACATACAAATGGGAAAAAAAATAAAAAAACAGAAATAGAAATATTTTTTAAAATGCAAAATAACATGGCTCCAAACTAGCCTTATATATAGATCCCGAGGCACTGGCTAGCACTGCTTTTGTCTTGTAACAATCCAGAACGTGGGGGTTCTTCCTCCCATTCTGGAGCGGTGGTGAGGCCTTTGGGGTCCAGCTTAGGTTACTCTGATTCCAGCCACCCCTCCACTTTAGGAACAGGAAATCTTCACTTCCAGACGAACTAATCTCCACTCAGAGCACAGTGTATATGTATGCACTCTAAACTCGTGTTGGCACAATTTACTGAGTATTTCATCGTAACTTAAACATTTTATATGTTTATATTTTACCTCCACCTGGCCGGAAGCTCATTCTTCTGTATTCTTAACTGCCCCTCCCCTTCCCCATAGCAACCAACACAGGGTTCAGCTCCTTGTAGCCTATAAATAAAATGTTTGTTAAATCATAGAGCCTTAGAATTTTAGACTCAGAAAGAATCTTAAGAGTTCCTCTTGCCCAATCCTTTACTTTATGGGTGAAGAAACAGGTCTAGAGAGATTAGTTGACTCTCCCAAAGTCACACAGCTGGCTAGTGACAAAGCAAGGACCAGAAGCCGGGTTGCTCCTGCTTGACGTCTGTACCCTAAATTGTCCTTAGATAATCAGTGACAGAAATATCTGATGTTACACAAGGTCTCCTAGGGATGGTGCTGAGAGGGGTGGTCTGCTTTACTGAAACATTTTTAAAGATTCAGTTCACGCCCCTTGCAGGACCGCTCGGAAGGTCTAACTCCTCAGCTCGGTGTGCAGCAGCACTCGCTTTATGAACGCGTCGGCTGCACCCCCGGTCTCTCGACAGGAGGGCGCACCCGGGAGCCCCGCACCCACCGGCTCCCCTTCTCGGCCCCTCCCTGGCTGCCGTCCGTCACACAGCGGTCGGGGTCTCTGGTCTCTTCTATTGACGCCGGCCGGTGGACGCCGCGAGAGGGAGGGTCTCAGGACCCTCGCCGGGGCGGGGGGGGCGGGGGGGAGTGGGTCTTGGCTTTGCGGAGAAAAAATTCAAGAGCAAGCCATTTAGGGAAAGGGACAAAGGTGTATCTAGAAGAAAGGGGCTACTCCATAGATAAAGTAGCGGTCTCTCCTCCCAGGTGAGGAAGAAGACCCCCCCCCTTTGCCTCTAACGGTTTTGTAAGTTGTTTTTTTTAATTGGCTGACGTATAGAAAGGGGCTTACTGCTTAACTTTATCATTTACACTGAGCGGTGAGTTTTTCTGTTGTCTTAGGGTTGTGGAATTACCCACAGGGAGCAATTTTAAGAATGTCCAGCCTCTATGACTTTTACTGCCAGAGGGAGTCGGGTCTTGTGGTCTTCCATGAGTGGGATCTTGTGACTCTTTTTATGACCTGCTGACTTTTAGGTTAAGGGTCAGCCTAAATACCAAAATGGCTTTACTTTGGTCAACTTGTCTCCCGAGCCTCCCTTCACCACGTGGACTCAGCTCGGAGGATCAAAGTCTGTTTGCTGCCCGGCCCCCGGAGGTGTGCGGGGCGCCGCGAGGACCCGCACGGCCTGAGCAGCGGCCCGGCCATGCCGGGGGAGCCCGCCTGCCCCTCCCCCTCCTGCTGCACGCGGCCCGCGCCCCCTACCCTCCCCCACGACGCCCGCCGCTGCACCCGGCCACGGCCCCCGGCCCACGCCCGGCTCCTGGAGGGAAGGGCCCCGCCCCCATCTGTTGGAGCCTCGACACCGCCCCCTCCCGCCCCGCCGAGCCTTCACCCAATAGCGAGCGCGGGTGGGCGGAGTGCGGAGGCTGTCGTGAGGGGGTTCTGGCCAATGGGGAAGCGTGCCGGGCCTGGTGGGCGGGGCGTCGGGGCCTTGTCACGCTCGGGTCCGTGTGAAAACGGGGGTTCCGAGTGCAAAGCAAAGTTTTTTTGTAAACCGTCTGCAAAGGCGGGGGGGCGAAGAAGGCGCCGGAGACCGGGCCGAGTGCAGCTGCCGTGGCCGCCGCCTTTTTAGCTCTTCAGGCGTCGGCTTCCCGGCCCGAGCCACAGCGGAGGAGACGAGCGAGGGGAAGACCTGCGCGGAGAGCCCTGCAGATGCTGGGAGCCTTCGTAGCGCGGAGCTGCCCGTCGCCCGCCCCCGCCGCCCGCCTGCTCCTGCTCCTGCTCCGGCTCTTCGTCCCCGGGCTCCGAGAGCCCCAGCGCCCCGCCGCCGCCGCCGCCGCCGCCGCCGCCGCCTCGGCCTCTGCCGCCCCGCTGTGGGTGTGGGGACTGCTGGGGCTGAGCCGGGCCTCCGCGCCGGCTCTGAGCACCGACGCCTGAGGAGCTGCGCGCTGCCGGCCCGCCGGGGACGCCCGCAGGCGCGGGGGCTCGGCGGCTTGACCCCGGGCTCGTCCCCGTCCGGCCGCGGAGGCCACTCAGAGGTTTCCCGAGCGGCCCGGTCGGGCGGCGAGAGCCCCGCGCCGCCCTCCCGCCTCCGCCGCCGGGTCGCCGGCCGCCGGCGACTCGCCGCCACCGCCAGCGTAGCCGCGGGGCCGCGCTCGGCGGGCCCCCTGAGCCGCAGCCATGGGGTGCTGGGGTCGGAACCGGGGCCGGCTGGTGTGCATGCTGATGCTGACCTTCATGTTCATGGTGCTGGAGGTGGTGGTGAGCCGGGTGACCTCGTCGCTGGCGATGCTCTCCGACTCCTTTCACATGCTGTCGGACGTGCTGGCGCTGGTGGTGGCGCTGGTGGCTGAGCGCTTCGCCCGGCGGACCCACGCCACCCAGAAGAACACGTTCGGCTGGATCCGGGCCGAAGTGATGGGGGCTCTGGTGAACGCCATCTTCCTGACCGGCCTCTGCTTCGCCATCCTGCTGGAGGCCATCGAGCGCTTCATCGAGCCGCACGAGATGCAGCAGCCGCTCGTGGTCTTCGGGGTCGGCGTGGCCGGGCTGCTGGTCAACGTGATGGGGCTCTGCCTCTTCCACCATCACAGCGGCTTCGGCAACGACTCCGGCCACGGCCACTCGCACGGGGGTCACGGTCACGGCCACGGTCTCCCCAAGGGGGTCCGCGGCAAGAGCAACCGCGCCGGGGACAGCGACGACAACGTGACCCCGGGCGAGCAGAGGCCCGACCAGGAGGAGACCAACACCCTGGTGTCCAATAGCAGCAACTCCAACGGGCTGAAACTGGACCGGCCAGGTGAGGAGAGAGTGGCCACCGCAGGTGGTTGGGTCAGGGGAAGCCCGGACCCTAGCCTGGCCCTGGGCGGGATGGCCCGCACGCCCCCTGGTGCCCGCGCCGCCGCCGCCTCTAGCCCTCCAGGTCGCGCACCCGCGGGGCACACGGGGAAATAGGACTCCTTTCGGCCGGGTGCTAGCACCCGGGGCGCGCGGCTGGAGGTGGCGGTGGGGACTGTGGTTTGGAAAGCGGGCAGAGGGTCGGGAGGGGGCCGTCAGCCCGCTGCAGTCCACAGCCGCCCTTACGAGTGGTCCTTTCAAGGGACTGTCTGATTTCGGTTTTCACGGAATCATAAGTGCCTCCTAAGTAAATTTCTTGGCCGCCACCCCTTGGGAAACGGAGAGAATCCCCAATTCATCCTTAGTTGTTGGCCATTTGAAACCTTGCCCTGCCCAAGTAGTTCTTGTGCCCTTTAAACAAGTTTCTCAATATTATATTCCGAGCCGTCTAGCCATTGACTCTCCTGAGCTCAAAACCCTGGTTAGAGGTTTCTTTTAAGAATGGCAATGTGTATTTCAGTTAATTATCTAAAGTCTGAGCCTGATCTTGCAAATCCTAGATTTAGGACCAGTTTGGTAGTGTTTAACATTTCACTTAGGACTTTCCAAATCATACTAAAATAAAAGTGATGGTAACTTACTCATCTTATTTTTTACTGGATGCTTTTCATTCTAAATATAATTGCTTTTCATTCTAAATATAATTGCTCTTGAAGGCAATTTGGAAAATGTTGAAAGAAAAGAGCCGGGAAAAGGAATCAACCAAAGCCCAGGTACCCAGGTTCTAATGACGTTAACAATTTAGTGTATTTCCTTCCAATTTTTTTTCATTTACATTTATTTGCTTAGTGGTATGATACTACATAGACAACTTGTTCTTTTTTGAAGATGCAGGATATCGTGTTAATGAAATTGAACTTGTACACTGAAAAGGTTTAATAAACAATTGAATTTCCCCTCACTCCCACTCTGCAAGGTGTTATTCCAAAGAAAATTAAGCTGTTCCGGTGTGTATACAGTAATTCCTTTAAAAGATGGGTACATTTGGTTTAAGAACTGATAGAGTAGATGGAGATCATTTATTTCAACTTTTCCTGAAGTTTATGATTGTTGATGGGTTTATATTTGATCTGTCAGTTTCTAAACCCTCTCCACCAAGAGATTCTGTGGTTTCTATTCATGATAAAAGTTTGAGTGAGCCACACCACCTTCAGGACAAAGAGTGACTGGAGCTGTGGGTCAAATCAGGCATTTGTAGTAGACTTCTCCATAGTCGCATTTAGTTTGTGGGAGATAGCATTCAATTTTATGTTTTCTTTTTGTATATGCCAAAAAGCATAGCAGAATGTTCACAGCACCCCCACCCCCTCACAGAAAAGATGAACTTTTTTTTGGAGGTGGGGAGGTAGGAGGGTGGTGAGAATAGGGAGGCAATAATCTTCCTAATGACTTGATTTAGCCCTGGCCGTTATGCCCTGGCTTGTTCCCAATGTTAGTTTATACTAAACTGCCCTGGGCACATTTTTAAATTACGTTCCATGAAAAATGTTCACCTCTTTCACTAAAATGGAATTAGATGAAGATGTTTGTATAAACACTTTAATGTATTTGATACAGCATTTTTTCTTTCTTTGTAGATCCAGAAAAGTCCAGAAATGATGCGGTGGAAGTACAAGTGAATGGGAATCTTATCAGAGAACCTGACCATGTGGAATTGGAAGATGATGATAAGGCTGGACAACTTAACATGCGTGGAGTTTTTCTGCATGTCTTTGGAGATGCTTTGGGTTCAGTGATTGTAGTAGTAAATGCCTTGGTCTTTTACTTTTCTTGGAAGGGTTGTCCTGAAGGGGAGTTTTGTGTGAATCCATGTACCCCTGACCCCTGCAAAGCATTTGTAGAAATAGTTAATAGTACTCATGCAACAGTTTATGAGGCCGGTCCTTGCTGGGTGCTATATTTAGATCCAACTCTTTGCATTGTAATGGTTTGTATACTTCTTTACACAACTTACCCATTACTTAAGGAATCTGCTCTTATTCTTCTACAAACTGTTCCTAAACAAATTGATATCAAAAATTTGATAAAAGAACTTCGAGATGTTGAAGGAGTTGAGGAAGTTCATGAATTACATGTTTGGCAACTTGCTGGAAGCAGAATCATTGCCACTGCTCACATAAAATGTGAAGACCCGACATCATACATGCAGGTGGCCAAAATCATTAAAGACGTTTTTCATAATCACGGAATTCACGCTACTACCATTCAGCCTGAATTTGCTAGTGTAGGCTCTAAATCAAGTGTAGTCCCATGTGAACTTGCCTGCAGAACTCAGTGTGCTTTGAAGCAATGTTGTGGGACACGGCCACAAGCCCCTTCTGGAAAGGATGCAGAAAAGGCCCCAACAGTTAGCATTTCTTGTCTAGAACTTAGTGACAATCTAGAGAAGAAGCCCAGGAGGACTAAAGTTGAAAGCATCCCTGCTGTTGTGATAGAGATTAAAAAAATGCCAAACAAACAACCTGAATCATCTTTGTGAGTCTTGAGAAAGATGTGATATTTGACTTTTGCTTTAAACTGCAAGAGGAAAAAGACTCCATTGAAATTCTAAGTTTGCCAAGTAGTGTAATTGAAGTCCTTGTCTGGTCACACAGTTTAATTCTATTTTTGTAAGAACATAATGGGACTGCTTAACAGAGTTCTATATTACAACTTTGTGATTATTAGTGCAGAGTACAGCTATGCTGTAACAATTTTGGAAAGCCAGTTTTAACACTATGTTACATTTTTGTTTAAAGTAAGTATAAACCTTATATAACATAATGACATTTGATTTCCAGTTTTTCCATGGTAAAAAATTAATTAGGGGGATAAATAAATTACAATTGTTACTGGAATTTCTCTGCTTTTCTTTCCCCCCAGTGTTATACTTTGTTTTTTAGAATTATAATCACTAAACTTGAAAAATCATCAACAGGTTTGCTTCCTTTGACGTTTTAGGTAATATTTACTTGCCCTCTGAAATCATTACATAGCATGTTTTTCAGAATGACTCATGGATATTATTAGGAGAAGTTCCTTTTTTTTCTTTACATGGGGTATTTGTAATACTAAAGATCAGTTACTATCCTGGATTCTATATTGCTGAGTATTATTCTAAATAAACAGTTGAGATAATTAACAAGTTGAACTACAGTTTACATATAATAGGGCATACAGAGAGTAATAGCAGGGGAGAAGGTTTACCAAATTAAATATTTAGATTGTTGTAAGTTAATATTCAGACCACATTTTTAAATTATTGGGAGAATTTTAACTCATGTTTTCTTTTACCAAAGTTAGTCTAAAATGTGGACATATTCACCAGCATTACTTTCTCTGAAAGATTGGCATTAGGAACATTGAGCTGAAAGTTTACTTATGAAGTATATACGGTAAATATTTTTAAGGACATTAAAGCTAATCTGATAGTTACATGTTAAATGCAAGCTTATTCGTGTAATCTTTCAAATTGTAGATATTTAAGCAAAAATTAGAGTCATTTCATGGTAACCAATCGTGAATGGATTCAAACGGAGATTTTTTCGAGTACAACCAGCAGTTCTTGTGCTTTGCCCGGAGCCATTGACTTAGGAGAAAAAGGAAATCTAATGGTTAATGCAATTTGGATATTAAATTCTTAAAAAACAAAGTTAAGGCAAAATTAGTAATTAAGATTCTGTAGGTCATCCTGTCTTGACATTGCTCAGATCTTGCAATAGTGGCTTATTTTGTAAGATGCCACAGTATCTACACAGGAAATTGTTCTTGGCTATTTCATTGTTGCTAATGGGTTTCGAATCCATACACAAATATTATTTAAGGATATTTAAGTTATATTTTTCTTGACAGAGAGGGGTTATGCTTTGTGAAGAAACTAGATTTTTGTCCTCGTAAGGATGAATATTAATATCAGTTATCATGTATAGCTCTATTTTTCTAGAAATAAGGTATCCTGACTACTTCAGTAACTTTTATAGCTGACTACTTTTGGGATGGCTCTCTTTTGGGATTTGAAATAATTCATTGTTTAATGGGTCTTAAGATGAAAGTGTTGGCATTGGACAGTTAACTTTTTAAAGGGATCTTTTGTGGTAGATGGTGTGTTTTTTTTCTAGTATAAGCCTATTGCTGGCAATGGGCCTATTTAAGAACAGCCGATTTTTCCAATGAGAATGAGGTAATTTTAGGAACACAGTTTGTAAGTTCACATTTGCTATAATGGGCCAAAACCATAACCCACCAATTTGCAATACATCTTGATCTTTTAATACTCTTATCTGATAATTGTGTAATTCAATTCCTAAACTGGAAGTTACTTTGGATTTTGCAGAAAAAATTTTTTAAACATGAAATTCGGGAATCTCATCATATGGGTAAAGGAGAGAGCTTCAAACTGTACTGTATCACGTACATTCCTGATTCAACACTTAAAACTACAAACCATTTTATTAAGATCTTAAAACAATTTATGTTACAGAAACATTTTGGTAATGACACATATAATAGGATAACTGGTAAAATACATTCAGTGGGGTTTTCTTGACAAATGCTTTATTGGGTCTTTCTTAAAGGTTGTATAATGTATAAAACATCAGCTAAATGAGGATTTTTTTTTTTTTTTAATGGTGTATAAGCATGGGACAAGGGCTTTTTTTTTTCCAGAAGTGCTTTGAAGGTAACAGCCTTTAGATTTCAGTTATTTCACTTTTCATAATTTTTAAATTGCTTATATGTAACAAAGTGGTACCATAGAATTCTTTTTTCAAAGGACTTTGTCATAATAGCAAAATCCGTGGGCACTGACTCACCTTTTGAGTTTTAGCAGAGAATTATTTATTTCTTGACAATGCACTTTCTAACCCATTTTTAGCATTATCTTTTAAAAAATGCTTTTATATTTAAATATTGTGGGATTTAAGTGTCATTTCCAAAATAGCTTATTCCTTCCTGAAAGAAAATGAGGGAAATACCCTGAATTTTTAGGAGACTTAAACCCAATATTTAAATATGCTGTTTTATAGCAATGCATCAATTTTAGGAGGTGCATCTCTCCTGCTGGCTCTTTTATATTTGAGCAAGATCAGTGTATTTAGAATATGTGTTTAGAAACTTGTCTGTTGTCTCAGTTTAGTGAAAAGGAGGTGCTGCATGTGCCTGAAATAAAACAACTCCAATTTTTCCAAGCCAAATGCCGCCTTAGTGAGGAGAGATTTCCTTCTCTGTTGCCACCTTTCAGCTTCTGTGATTGTTTAATAAGGGTTTTTTGAAGGGCATCTGCATTGTAAAAATACAGACTAGAACCTTAAAAAAAGTCAAAAAAGGGCAAAAACTTTGGTGTATGAATTTTAGCATTTTAGAAAACAATGTTTGAATAACTAAGGTATGTAATTTGAATAGGAAAAGTTTCCATCAAGAGCACCTTGGAAAAATCTCAGTAGGTAGAAGACTATGTTAACATGTTTGTATCCTGTTAACATGCTCGGTTAATTTTGAATTTTTGAAAGTTTTGAGGGAAAAGGGCCTATGGAACCTAATGTGAAGTATTTAGTAGGCTAACTGGTATTAAGTTGAAGATTCTTTTACTGTGTATAAGCAGATCTCATTTGAATGATATAAATGTCATTTACCTGCTGTCTTAAGATGTTCACACTTATACAAATAGGGAGAATAATTCTACAATATAGAAATATTTATTTTAATAAGTATTCAGTTTCAGTTAAGGCATAAAACAGTGTTAAAACTCTTGGGAAGGTGGAGGTTTTTTGGTTGCTTTTTAAATGGAAAACTGTCAAATACAGTGTTTGGCCATCTGAAACGGGAATTGTAATAGCACTATTTTGATGTAGCTCTACCGATACTATGTGGCGATGCTATTTTGTTTTACTAACAAGCTCTGGAATATTTAGCAGTCATTTTCACTGGCACAAGAGCCTTTTGTATGTCATTCAGTTTAAACTTTTAAACCAAAAATTTTGTGGTCCAGCGTCTTTGGCAAAAAGATGCTGAAGGGAATGTAACATACAATTATTATGTGGCTATATATAAAAAGACACAAATTGCCGTGTTATGGTCCTGCCTTGAAACAGCACAATGAAGTGTATCAATGTATTCTGTGATTCTTTATGAAACTTCCATGTTGTGTTGTTTTGTGTCGACCATAGCCTGTCTTTTGGGCCAGATGTGGCACAGTTAAATGCAACTATCATCTCATTAAATGCAGATGCAGATAAAATGTCCTTTAGTGCTGCAACATTTTACCTAACTTTTTGTATGTTTTATGACCGTGCGTTGTTTTCCAAAGCTGTTCCTACCTCACCATGAGGCTTTATGGATTGTTATGTATTATAAATGTTCTTTATGAGACAGACTACTGTGTTTCTTCTCATTTATTAAAAGTTAAGTAGAAAAATAAACTAATTTTAATATCTGCTTCATTGTTTTGTGCATGTGGCCTCCCCTCCTATACTAGGTTGGGTTATGTAGACTTCAGGTGTTTTAAAGGGAAATTGCAGCTTAAGTGTTGCTAGGTGTACGGGATGACCAGGTTATAGGATAGTATTGTGAAAGGAAAAAGATGGGCAAAAATTGCAATAGAAATAGAAAGGGTAACACAGCAAAGCCTCACTAACATGAAATAATCAATGGCTGTGAAATTTTTTTGTTACAAACATTAACATTACATTATGTAATTACAGGTTAACCTGCTTCTTTTGGTTCTTGCTATTTGTGAGCATAGTTACTAACAAGGATTATTAAATACTTTACAATTTCCTTAAAGAACTTGTGCTTCTGGCTAGGAGATAAGCAGGTAAAAACTGCATAAGAAAAAATCACTTGGCAGTAAATGGCAATAGATAAATAGAATTGATAAATACGTAATACTCCAAAGAAGGGATGAAGATCTTTGGAAGGATTCATGTAGGTTAAAATTGAAAGGAGGGATGGGGGCTGAGAGGCAAAGGGGCATGGAATGGAGGATTGAGGATCAATACGGTGGAACCTTGTTAAAGAGAAGGTTGAAGGGTGCTTGGGTGGCTCAGTGAGTTAAGCATCTGCCTTTGGCTCAGGTCATGATCCTGGGGTCCTGGGATCCAGTCCCGCGTCGGGCTCCCCACTCAGTGGGAACCCTGCTTCTCCCTCTCCCTCTGCCTGCAACTCCCCTTGCTTGTGCTCTCTCCTTGTGTCAAGTGAATAAATAAAATCTTTAAAGAAAAAAAAGGTTGAAGTGCCATGTGCCGTGTGCCATGTCACCCAGTTTGAATTTGGTTTTATAGGAATGGAGGAAGCCTTTAGTATTTGGATAAATGAGAAAGTGGAAAAGGATACAGGATAGATTTGGAATGGCAGACAAAGAAGAGGAAGACAAATCCATTTACTAGGTGTTCAGTGCTAAGAAAATGAACTAGTTCTCAAATACACATGCCCACATCTACATATTCCACATTTCAGTTGATTCCAAATACATCCATTTTTTATACTTTTAACATTTCTGAAATCAGAATGCATAGATAGAATCAGTAGTGTCTTACAACTGTTGGCCAACTTATTTTCTTATTTGGATGTGTCTTACGGTTAAGGATTCAGAAAAGAATTCTCAGGCAATACGGTCTTTCAAGAAGTATTTGCCAACATTCCCTAGAATATAATTTCATGTACTATGCATCGCACATCTGGATGAAAGCTGTTGCTTTTGAATGAGACGAAAATAAAAAGTCGGGGACAACATTGTTTTTTTGAAGAATTTCATAGACATTTCTGTGTCTTCAGAATTGACCATTTTTGCTCCCCCACTGTAGGCTATATAGCCTTTTTTTTTTTTAATCAAGGAATTTATGGCACTTTGTTGCATTTGCTTATTTACAAACTTGTTTCACTTTGTTGAACAAACTTTGTTATAACAAACTTTGTTACAAACTTTTAGACCAAACTGTGAGGTCGGAGTGTCTGTATTTCCTCAGGATTTAGCACAGCGACTGGCACACTCTAGGACTTCAAAGGTGTTTGAATGAATGTTGAGGAATGGTGGGACTGGAAGAAAAACGCTTCGTAGCTAAAATACACTGAGCACTGAAGATACAGTAATAATACTATTAATAGCTATAATATTCTGAGCCCTTACAAAAACATACTAAGGGACACACCCTTTCACTGAATTCTTACAAATCATTAGGCATATTTCACTATTCCCATTTTACAGACCTATTCAGTATCTGACCCAGTCATCTAGCTAGTACATGATAGAACTGGAATTCTGCAAAGGGGTCCACCAAGTAGCTTGCTTTCCCATCACTTCAAATCATCAACAACCAACTTAAGTAGATTGAAAATGAAGAGTTCTCTAATTTTCATCCGAGCAGCAACAGAAAGGCAAAAGAAATGAGGAAAATAGATTTTAAAGCATTTGCTATTTATTTTAAAAAATCATGGTAGTCACCCTATGAAGAATCAGAACTTTTCTGAGTTATTAGACTTTCTTACATTATGGTTTAATGTCATTTTTGTTTTGAATTACGTGAGGGACAGCAATAACAGTCTTTTTTAGAATTCAGGGCCTCTCCTGGCTTTAATCTAGCCTCGTGGACGACTGTTAATCGTTACAAACTGGTAGTATTTTCACCTAAGCTACCATATAGCCTTGTCTCAGGTATTAGCTGCTTCTGCTAGAACACAAAAACTAGAGCTTACATTTCCTTTAATGCTGAAAACAGTGGGTCTTTTGGGGTATGAGTAGCAGAGGTGATTGAATGAAGTCAGTGTGGATGAGGAGACACAGGCAGAGGACCATCTGCTTTTCAACAGGGGTGCTATTAGCATTTGGGTGAGATAATTTATCCGACTCCAGGAGTGTCCCATGCACTGAGTTTAGAGACCCTGGCCTCCTTCCACACAAATGCCGGTAGTTCCGCCCCCCCCCCCCCAACACACCCCGTTTTTTTTTTTTTTTTTTTTTTGATTTTTTTTTTATTGTTATGTTAATCCCCATACATTACATCATTAGTTTTAGATATAGTGTTCCATGATTCATTGTTTGTGCATAACACCCAGTGCTCCATGCAGAACGTGCCCTCCTCAATACCCATCACCAGGCTAACCCATCCTCCCAACCCCCTCCCCTCTAGAACCCTCAGTTTGTTTTTCAGAGTCCATCGTCTCTCATGGTTCTTCTCCCCCTCCGATTTCCCCCCCTTCATTCTTCCCCTCCTGCTACATTCTTCTTCTTC
>NW_022589774.1:3039538-3301908 GCF_004348235.1 Phoca vitulina | reverse complement strand
TCTGCATGTGGCTGTCCAATTTTCCCAACACCATTTGTTGAAGAGACAAGACACCCTGTTTTAAAAGTCCCCAGGGGAGGCAGAATGGCCCATGGGAAACCATAAAAGCTAACCAGTGAGAACTCCCTCCTCCAGCCTCTCCTACACAATCCAAATGCTACATCTAGTCTCCTCCTTTTACATAGACTGGTACCAGAGAGGCTTCCTGTTTTGTTCAAACCTCAGTTTCAGGAACCATGCTTCCCTGCTGCATAGTCACATAGAAAGTAAAGTCTAAAGGTGTGATTTCTAAGACTTACAACCATTGATAGGATCAGGTAGACAGGAACTCCTCTGATAGGTTGAGAAGATTGTTCTCCCCCAGAAAGCAATGCAAATGCGGCCATCTGATTTGGTCATGGAACCCTTGGCTATCTCTTTTGAAATATAAAGTAAAAATGCGTTTCTGGCAACATAAAAGGGGTTAAAACCAGTGCCTTTTGTTAAAGTGCAAATTAGAATATTCAAATAGAAATTGAGAATGATTTCCCCCATTTTCTTTTCCTAATGGTGAAAATGACTAGGACAATGTTGGACAAAACTTATCAGGACTTTTTATAGCCGGAACCAAGAGTGACCTTCCATGACACCTGCCCTGGGCTCTTGCATCAAGATTCCTCTGGAAGGTGATAGTGATGCAGCAGTGTTTATTGATAAAGCCGTTGGGTGTTGAGTTTCTACACATTATTCAGAGTCAATGAGCTGAAAAAATTAGGTAGCATATTATGGTAGAATAATGATCCTCTAAAAATGTTCATGTCCTAATCCCCAGAAGCTGTGAATCTGTGACCTTACATGGTGAAAGGACTTTGCAAGTATAATTCAGTTAGGAATCTTGAGATGGGGTGATTATCTTGGATAATCTGCATGGACCAAATATAATCATAAGAGTCCTTAAAGGAGGAGGCAGGAGGGTCAGAGTTAAAAGATAAG
Organism: Phoca vitulina; assembly: GCF_004348235.1. NCBI lineage: Eukaryota > Metazoa > Chordata > Mammalia > Carnivora > Phocidae > Phoca > Phoca vitulina. The sequence goes on along the minus strand of NW_022589774.1, from coordinate 3,300,936 downwards.
ATGACAGAAATATGGATGGTAGAAGTAGTGTTGCCGTTAGAGAAACTGGAAGATGCTCCACTGCAGGCTTTGAAAATGGAGGGAGAGGCCGCTAGCCGAGGAAAGCTGATGGCCTCTAGCTGCTGGAAAAGGCAAAGAAACAGATTCTCCCCTAGATCATCTGGAAGGAATACACCTCTGCTGACGCCTGTACCTATTCCATAAGACCCATTTTGGACTTAGGGCCTCCAGAACTATAAGGTAATACATTTGTCTTGTTTTAAACCACTAAGTTGTGGTAACTTGTTATAGCAATGAAAAATGAATATACATATATCACTGTGTAACTATAATGTATACACTAAATTTGTGATTTATTATTTTGCTCTCATTGGAGTTAAATTACAGACTAACTTGTAAATGAAATTTTATGAGAAAAGGGCTAGACACTGTAAATGGTGATGTAGCTTTTTGTTGTATGCTTATACAGTAACTGCCATTGGATAAGTCAGTGAATGAAATGTTGATCTGCAATGTTAACGTGAGAAGGAGAGGTTCAGGTTGAATAGGACATACAATGCTGTTTTCTTTATGTATACATGTCGTCTGAGTTTGTATGTTGAGACACCAAGCTTTAGGGATAAATAAGTCCTTAAGGGAACTGGTGGGAGTCCAGACTTGCTCGTGTGTTACCATGAGACCCAATCTGAGCAAAAGGAGAGCCCATGGGCAGTGAAATAACGTGGTATGAATTGGAGATGTCATCCCGAGGCATTCAGCACAGCAGTCCCCCCTTTCTGCTCCTTACATTTCCTCCTTTTGTCCCACTTGGTCTCTCCTCTCTATTCTCTCTATCCTGCTCTTCCTCAGCCCAACCGCTTACTAGGCATATGACCTTGGCAGGTTGGAGACCCCGTGGAGTTTCAGTTTTCACAGCTGTGAGATGGGACAGTGCATCCTTTATGGGGTCCTTGTGAGGATTACATGGGACAAAAACTAAAATGTATCTAGCACATTCTGTGTTCTGGCACTGTGCGAAATGTTTAGCCCATGTAATCCTCATAATCACTCCATGAACGAAATGTTATTATTGTCCCCACTTATTTTTTTTAAGATTTATTTATTTTGAGAGAGAGAGAGAGTGAGAGAGAGCAGGGGGAGGAACAGAGGGAGAGGGAGAGAGAATCCCCAAGCAGACTCCCCACTCAATGTGGAGCCCGACTCAGGGGTCGATCCCAGGACCCCGAGATCCTGACCTGACCTGAAGTCAAGAGTCGGACACTTAACTGACTGCGCCACCCAGGTGCCCACTACCTCCACTTTAAATATGAGGAAACAGGGTGAGAGAATTGAGTGATTTCCATAAACCTGGTGAGTAGGGGAACCAGGACTGAACTCAGCTCTGTCTAGGCCATGTCTGTGCTCTTGGCCACGACATCAGCTCCACGCAGAGTCAGCCCAGTCTCTCACCTCCGGGGAGAGTATGCAGTATGAGAAGCACTGAGCTCTGCACTCAGACGCCCTGGCTTCAGATCCCAGACTCCAGAGCTGTGTGACGCTGGGTAAGACGCCTAAACTTTCTGCCATCGTTTCCTCATCTGCAAAATGAGGATAAGAATAGTATTTCTCTTAGAGGGTTGTTTAAGATTAAATGAATCAATATAAGTAAAGCACTTTGAACAGTCCCTGCTCCTTATTAAGTGCTCAGGAAATATTAGCCAGTTATTTTATTCTCTTCCTATTTCTTACTTCCTCCCTTCTTTCCATACTTCTCTGCCCCTCCCCCCAAACCCAATTTGTGACACTTAAAGCCTTGCTTAATCCCTTTCTTAACTCTTGGACTTACACCAGTTCTCTTCAGTGATACCACATTTCTGTCTTTCAAAGTCATTGGACATTTTCCCCCTTGGGTGACTTCTGTAACAAACACCATCTCAGGAGACAGGAGTATCTGGAGGACAAACAGATGATTACCTAGTGATCTGTTCTATGACTGCTCTGGGGGAAGGAGGGAAGGAGGGAAAATGATTCAGCCTCAAAACAAGAAAGATAATTCCAAGGATCGCATAGGCCGAGGGAGGAGCGGGTGTGAGCTGCTTCCATGGACTCCGGTGTTTGGTGCAGGCTGTCTGCTCTCTCGCTGCGGAGCCTGGTGGCGATTTCTGCTCGGTGCGGAGCTTGGGCCCAATAGTTCTGGGATCTTTCTAGCTGAGATGTGGGGATTTTCTGAGAAGTCCTTGTGAGGGGCAGTGGTATGGCACAGCGAAAAGAGTCCAGGGTGATTTTCCACTGCCCTGGCCCTATCACCTGCAATTCCAGGGAGACACATCCAAAGGAGGTAATGACATTCACTTCCACTCTCCTCCTCTTCCCCTTCCTTCTCCTCCCCATCCCCTCCCCCCTCCTCCTCTTTCTTCTTTTTAAATCAATGGGTAATATAATTTTCACTTTTTTCCCCCTAACGGGACTCTTTGAGAACCTCTGAGTGTGCAGGCAGTGAGCATGCGGGGTAGGTCTGGTGAGCAAACTCCTGAGCCAGCAGCTCAGGCATTTTTACTGAACACCACGGGGGCTGTGGGCGCTTGAGCTGCTTTAGAGTTTTCAGCTGTGTTTTCCCGCTCTTCATTATTACTCAGCGGCAAGTCACATAAGGAACACCTATTTGAAATAGAAGTTAATGAACAGCAAAAAAACAAACAAACAAACAAAACCAATGATTTTGCAGATTTGCTTCAATATCTGCTTCCCTGGATCACTCTGCCGTGGTCGTTTGGTAACTCTTATTTTATAGAGCATCAGAGTGTCTACCCTCTTCCAAAATCCACGGTACAAAAGAGAAAAGATGGTGCTGGTTCCATCCCATGAGGTTTCTCATTTATTGAAAGTCAAGACTGCTCTTGCCCACAGTGTGGGATTTGTGGAGAAGGGCTTGCAAAGAGCAACCTGAAACTTCTCTTACCTCATCGGTTAAAGCACAACACTCGCATTTTGTATGTATTAAAAAAAAAAAAAAAAAGCTAAATTTGTGAAGTGTGTCAATTAGGTTTTGTTAGGTTTTGAAAGCACTTTTTGTCTATTTTTGATGCCGGAACAATATAGTAATATTTCAACTTGTACTTTAAAACTATATACGTGTATACGTAAATACATGTGCCTACAAATATTTTTTCTTGCTTAAATAAATAAAGGTCGGTCAAACGACTTACACCACTTGTGAAACGGCAAAAAGTTGAAATGCGAGATCACATTGAAAAGAGACTTATAGAATAATTTTAGTGATATATTGATTTAAAGTAAAAATATTGTTTCCTGTAAATCACTTACTCTACGCAAAAGTGACAAAGTACCAGGGCCCGGTGCCAAATAAGATGCTGGTGGTTGTGGGGGTGAGATTATGTGCACTTGAATGTGAAAGGCTGCAGCAAGTCGCCAGGCTGGGAAGGGCAGAGGTGTGGGTTGTCCTGGGTTCTTGGCTATCCCGGTTCTTTTTTAGGGGCAGGAGCAGTGCTCAGAGACATTGGTCGGGAACAACTCTGCTGAGGGCTCGGGCCGGAGGGGAAGTTAAGGGACAGTGTAGGCACCTATGGTCCATCAGGGCCCAGCTCTGTATGGACGCAGACCTACTGTACATCGGGTGTGGTGGTTCGTGCATGGGTCCCAGAGACACACAGATGGGGGCTGGAGTCCTGTGACCTGTCCCTTTCCTCTTTATCACCCTGGGCGCATCACTTTGGTCTGTTTGGGGATAACAGCAGTATATGCTGTGTGGGATTGTTGTGAGGATTGAAGGAATAATGCATGTACAGTCCTTGGCACAGGGCCTGGTATTAAATAAATGCTCAGGAAACTATTATTGGGCCTCACTGCAGTCCCAGGAGGCAAACGTTCTCCCTTGACCAACCACAAAATGAGGTTTAGTGAAACTAAGTTTTAATCTAGATTATTTTTTAAAAGATTTTATTATTTATTTAGGGGGGGTGCAGAGGGAGAAGGAGAAAGAATCCCAAGCAGACTCGGCTCTCGCTGAGCCAGATGAGGGGCTCCATCCCACCACCCCGAGATCATGACCTGAGCTGAAACCAAGAGTCCGGCTTAACCGACTGGGCCACCCAGGCGCCCCTAGGTTAATTATTAAACTAGATTAAGTATTCATCTAGGTTAGGCCTACGTTCACATCAGGGCCTCCAAAGCTCTTGATTTTCACCTGAATGCCACACTTAAACCTTGTGGGGGTTTTCTAGGATTTCACCGTTCTCCTCTGAAGCGCAGACTGATTTATTCATTCAACAAATACTGAGCGCCCCTCATGCAGCAGCGAGCGCTGGCGCGGTAGCCGTGGGCACAGACCGAAATCCCTGCCCTTGGGAAGTTTACAGTCTAGTAGAGATAAGATAAAGAAGTGCAATGTATATTAGATTAGCTAGTGATGGATTCTAAGGAGAAAAAAGAAATCCGGGAAGAGCGCTGGGAGAGTTTGGGTGTGTTTGTGTGCCTGTCGGACGGAGGGAGCGTTGCCGTCAATATTTTATTTTATTTTTTTAATATTTTTATTTATTTATTTGACAGAGACAGCGAGAGAGGGAACACAAGCAGGGGGAGTGGGAAAGGGAGAAGCAGGCCTCCCACTGAGCAGGGAGCGGGATGCGGGGCTTGATCCCAGGACCCTGGGATCATGACCAGAGCTGAAGGCAGACGTTTAACGACTGAGCTACCCAGGTGCCCTGGCCGTCGATATTTTAGAAATTCATTTTTAGAAATTTTTAGAAATTTAGAAATTTAGAAATTCAAATTTAGAAATTCAGAAAACCTGAAAGAATGAAAGAGATATTTGAGTAGAGAGCTAAAGGGGATGCAGAAGCCAACCCCTGGTGTTTCTGGGGAAAGAGACTTCCAGGCAGAGGGAATACAAGGGTAAGGCCCTGAGGTGGGAGCTGGTCAGCTTCTAGAGGCCAGAAGTGGATGCCCTTGGGGAAAGATCTGTGCTCCTAGAAAGAATTTATTATTTATTTGATCAGGCTGAGAATCAGCTTTCTTCCCCCAAAGCAGGTTTTTCTAACACTTGGACTTCTCTTTAACAAGCTGCCACCCCTTGGTTGGGTCACCAAAGCCTGGGGTTGAAGCAAGGGGAGGAACAGCGTTGGCTTAGTGGCGGTCTGATTTGTTGTGTAATAGCGGGGACTTCCTAGATGACTCAGCAGGGTTCTGTGCTTGACAGTCAACCCAGCGGATGAGGAGCTCCAGCCCCAAGACTGCCCAGGTCCAGAGGATCCCCCGCAGGGCAAAGGAAGGGACTCTTTCTCTGAGCCTGATCTTGATGTCATTTAGCTGCCTGAACTCCTGGAGCTTTGCGCAAATGCTTTATCCCTGAAACAGAGATCTTCCCCCTTAATTTTGCCTCCCTGGAAAAAAAAAAAGAGAGCCTGCTGAATGCGGTGGGTGAGAACATGGACTTTGGAACGGGAGAGTTGGTTTAAGTGCTGGCTGTGGCAATTACGAGTTCTGTAGCCTTGAGCAAGTGATTGACCTGAAAAATGAGGCTGTTCTTGCTTAAGTCTTAGGAGAGTTCAAGTGCAGTGATGTAGGAAGTGTGCCTAGCACAGTGCTAGCAATTAGTAGAACCTCATTGGATGATCACCACGATTATTCTTACCCTCTTGAGCATTCCCATGCTAGCAAAACAGCCACCCCACTACTCTGTCCAGTTCCTAATCCTTACCCAAATATTGATAAAATTGTGGCCCCTGTATGTCCAGAATCACAACTGAAAATGGGTGGCAGGTTCTCCATATGCAAAGTAAATGTGCCTTGGAGGAACTAAGGTGGGAGTAGGGGTGAAGCCATATCAGACTAGCTGGTTAAATTCAATCAACTTTTTAAAAATTAATTTATTTTTTTTATGTAGTGTTCCATGATTCATTGTTTGTGTATAACAACCAGTGCTCTATTCAATACGTGCCCTCTTTAATACCCATCACCAGGCTAACCCATCCCCCCCCACCCCCCACCCCCCACCTAGAACCCTCAGTTTGTTTCTCAGAGTCGACAGTCTCTCATGGTTCGTCTTCCCCTTGATTCCCTGCCCCTTATATAGAAGGGGTGGGTGTTTTTTTGCCATTTGACCTTAGAATGTGTTATTCTCCTTGTGCCATTCCTTAGGCTCTTCATTTACAGATGGATTCTGGTGAATAGAAACCTGTTTTGAATGTAGCAAGAAAGATCACTACTTAAAAAAAAAAAAATCTACATTGTGTGTGTTTTAAGAATGTAGATTAACTATCTCCTAAGGGTTCAGGTTGCTAATTTTGTGTTTGCAGAATCGTTTGCTATTCATCAAATATTTCTGTGGATATCTGCGGAGTTATAGATCCAAAGGCTTTGCACTAGAGTTTTATTTTCCCCATATATACAGGGTTTGTAGGGGATGGAGGGATGGTCATTAGCCTGGGATTTAACTTGTCTTGGGTGAAACCCGTGTGGGGCAGTGGAGGTCAATGAGTTAATGCTAGTCACCAGCAATTAAAGGCCTCCAGAGACAAGAATTTGCACTCCAGCTGCCTTCCCCTCCGTCCCAAGGCACCTCTGGTCAGTGTGGCCAAAGCCATCCACTCAGCTCTGGAGTTTTAAAAACTAAACTCATTCTTAATTGCACAATTTATACCCAGACTCATTCTCTTAGTAAACAATTCAAATGATACTGACAAGGCTCAAGGACATTTCCCTCCATTTTCTAGGAGTTTTTGAAAAAATAATGGATTTTGAATTTATCAGAGGTTTTCATTTTCTACTGTTCTAATTCTATGGTTTTTCCTTTGATCTAATCACCATCCCCCTGTAATCCTCAATTTGGTGTGTGTTATTCAAGACCTTTTCCTATGTGCATGTATGTGTGTGTATGTATATGTATGTATTGATACCTATGTGTGTGCATATATATGTATTCAATTAATATGGATATCATATTTATATAGGTATTTAAGCCATATTCATATATATGTATATGCATATATTAACATATAATTGATACCTTTATTAATTTATGCAGGATTATTTTCTGTGGTGGTTGTTTCTCAACTGAATTGGTTTGCAACTTACTTCTTTATGCAAAAAATATGCAGTTCATAGAGATTTACTTTTTCATTTGGAACTACTGCATAGTTTCCACTAGTGATAAGTTTATTTGGTCAGGCTCCTGCTGATGAGTATTTAAGGTGGTCCAGGTTTTCACTCCTGGAGACAATTTTGCAATGAATTATCTTTAATTGCATTTCCTTTTGCACATGGGTCTGCCTTTCTAGGAGGCTGATTTTAAGAAGTGTCATGGGGTATATGCAATTTAAATTTATTAGATACTGCCAAATTGCCCTTCCAAGGGTCAGTTTAAATTCCCACCGACAGTGCATGAGAGGACTTGAAAACTTCTCATATTATTAAACTAAGATTCTTGTCAAAAGTTTGTGGTACTTTCAATTTGGTTTTAATTTGCATACATCTGAATACCAGTAGAGTTGAGTATTGTTTCATGTCTTTATTGGCCACTGATATTTCTTCTTCAGTGAATTTCTTATTCAAATTCTTTCCATAGCTTTCTCATTCAGGTTGGTCATCTCTTTTATACGAATTTGTAGGAGTTTTTAAAATATATTCTTGATATTAATTATTTTTTTCTCCTAGGCTATTGCTTGTTCTTAAATTTAGTTTATGGTATCTCTTCATACACAAAGCATTTATATTTTTGAAGTAGACAAATTAATTACATTTTCTCTTTATAATTTTTGCTTTTTGAATCTAGTTTCAATAGACATCGTGAGCCCCATGGTAATGAACATTTGTTATGTTTTATTTTAATACATATACATATATAATTCACATATACATACATATATGTAATTCACATGGAATTTATCATCAGGTATAAAATTTATTTTTTGAAATGAGTAAGGCTCAAATATATATATTATACATATATTCAAATATATATATTTTTTATTTTTGATTATTTTAAAACAACTCACAGATACATTACTCATGATTATTATACACTATTATTTTTTAAAAGCCTTGTCAGTTAAAAAATATATATATTGAAATATTTACATATTCCTAACTCATGAGGCTTTTTTTTTTTAAGATTTTATTTATTTATTTGAGAGAGAGAGAGGGAGCAGGGGGAGGGGCAGAGGGGTAGGGAGAGGGACAAGCAGACTCCATGCTGAGCGCAGAGCCCCACATGCGTCTTGATCCGACACCATGAGATCACAACCTGAGCCGAAATCAAGAGTCAGATGCCCAACCCACTAAGACACTCAGGTGCCCCCTAATTTACAAGGCTTTTAAAAATAAATAACAATATATAATAATCATACCTGGCAAAATTAGTAAAAATGTCTCAATATCATCTAATACCCAGTTCAGGTTAAATTTTCCTTGATGGTTTAAAGATACATTTTCATGTTTGTTTGAACTGGGATCTAAACAAATTAGTTGGGAGGGGGGCTCCTGGGTGGGTTGGGCATCTGCCTTCAGCTCAGGTCATGATCCCAGGGTCCCGGGATTGAGCCCCACATTGGGCTCCCTGCTCATGGGGGGAGTCTGCTTCTCCCTCCCTCTGCCTGTTCTCTGGCTTGTGCTCACTCTCTCTCTGTGTCTCTCTCTCTTGCTCACTCTCTCTCTCAAATAAATAAATAAAATCTTAAAAAAAAAATTAGTAGATGGGTATGTTTCTTGATTTTCTTCTAATCTGCAGCAGTTCTGCCTCCCCTCACCATTTTTATTTCTTTATGAATGGTAAGGAGATACTATTTTATTAGTGATCTTCTTGGCTTCTACATTTTTAATCACTCACACCACAATTCAGACTGCTAGATTCGTTGTTTGGGTGTTTGTTTTCGAGGTCTTGACTTTTTTTTTTGTAAGTCTTAAGTTTTTTTAAGTTTTAGGTTCATAGCAAAATTAAGAGGAATATGCAGATTCCCCATCTACTCCCTACCCCCCAGGCACAGCCTCCTCCAGTTATCAACATCTCCCACCAGAGAAGTACATTTGTTACAATCAATGAATCTACATTGAAGGATCATAATCACCCACAGTCCACAGATGATCTTAGGGTTCATTCTTGGTGTTGTACATTCTATGGGTTTGGCCAAATGTACAATGACATGTATCCATCATTATCCCTTCACTTTTTCATGTGATTAATTTGGTGACAAAACTTGTCATTTATCCTGAAGAGCTTCCTGTGTTCAAGGTGTGTCTGCCTCACAATGTCATTTAATGTTCCTGGCATTTCCTGAAAACTGTTAGTTAGACTTAAAGTCTTCGTTAGATTCAAGTTCAAATGTTTTGGCAAGGATATCATGACATTTTTTAATGGGGTAACTGGTGTATATGAAGGGTAGTGGTTTGGTTCTGTTTTACTTTGTTTATATCTCAATTTTGTATTTGGCCATCTTGCTAAATTTTGTGATCAGTTATAATAGTCTGTCAATTAATTTTCTTATATTCTCTAGACAAACCATTATATCATCTGTTAATAATGGCAGATTTTTCTTTTCCCCCCAACATTTATACATTTTATGTATTTACTGCATTGGAAAGAGCATCCTATAAAATGTTGAAGCATAGAGGTGATACTTAGTCTTTACCCACTTTAATGGGATTGCTTTAGTGCTTTACAAAAATGTGCCACCTTTGTTGTATATTTTGGTTAATGCTCTTTAACAAGTTTATAAATCTTTGTTAGTTTTCTAGGAGTTTATTTAAAAAATCATGAATGGATTTTTAATTTGTTATCTATTGAAGTGATCATCTGATTTTCTTCTTTAATTTCATTAATATAGTAAATTATACTAATAGATTCTCTATGTGAGCTATCTTTGAATTCTCAGTTCAATTCTTTTTAAAAACTTTTTAAAATTTAAACTCAATTAATTAACATACAGTGTATTATTAGTTTCAGAGGTAGCATTCAGTGATGCATCAGTTGTGTATAACACCCTGTGCTCATTACATCATGTGCCCTCCTTAATGTCCATCTCCCAGTTACCCTATTCCCCCAGCAACCCTCAGTTTGTTTCCTATGATTAAGAGTCTTTTATGGTTTGTCTCCCTCTCTGATTTCGTCTTTTTTTATTTTTTCCTCTCTTTCCCTATGCTCCTCTGTTTTGTTTCTTAAATTCCACTTATGAGTGAGATCATATGATAATTGTCTTTCTCTGATTAACTTATTTCGCTTATCATAATACCCTCTAGTTCCATCCACATTGTTGCAAACGGCAAAATTTCATTTTTTTGATGAGTGGGTAATATTCCATTGTGTATATATACCACATCTTCTTTATCCATTCATCTGTCGATGGACATCTGGGCTCTTTCCATGGTTTGGCTATTGTGGACATTGCTGCTATAAACATTGGGGTGCAGTGCCCCTTCGGATCACTACATTTGTATCTTTGGGGTAAATGCCTAGTAGTACAATTGTTGGGTCCTAGGATAGGAACCTCCATACTGTTTTCCAGAGTGGCTGCACCAGGTTGCATTCCCACCAACAGTGTAAGAGTGTTCCCCTTTCTCTGTATCCTCGCCAACATTTGTCATTTCCTGACTTGTTAATTTTAGCCATTCTGACTGGTGTGAGGTGGTATCTCATTGTGGTTTTGATTTGTATTTCCCTGATGCCGAGTGATGTTGAACATTTTTTCATGTGTCTTTTGCCCATTTGGATGTCTTCTTTGGAGAAATGTCTGTTCATGTCTTCTGCCCATTTCTTGATTGGGTTATTTGTTCTTTGGGTGTTGAGTTTGATAAGTTCTTTATAGATTTTGGATACTAGCCCTTTATCTGACAAGACATTTGCAAATATCTTCTCCCATTCTGTAGTTGTCTTTGGTTTTGTGGATTGTTTCCTCTGCTGTGCAAAAGCCTTTTATCTTGATGAAGTCCCAATAGCTCATTTTTGTCTTTGTTTCCCTTGCCTTTGGAGACATGTCTAGCAAGAAGTTGCTGTGGCGGAAGTCACAGAGGTTGCTGCCTGGGTTCTTCTCAAGGATTTTGGTGGATTCCTGTCTCACATTTAGGTCTTTCATCCATTTTGAGTCTATTTTTGTGTGTGGTGTAAGGAAATGGTCCAGTTTCATTCTTCTGCATGTGGCTGTCCAATTTTCCCAACACCATTTGTTGAAGAGACTGTCTTTTTTCCATTGGACATTCTTTCCTGCTTTGTCAAAGATGAGTTGACCATAGAGTTGAGGGTCCATTTCTGGGCTCTCTATTCTGTTCCATTGATCTATGTGTCTGTTTTTGTGCCAGTACCATACTGTCTTGATGATTACAGCTTTGTCTCAGTTCAGTTCTTACTTGGTCTTTTAATACAATGCTGATTACAATGTTGATTTCCCAACATTTTCTTAAGATTTTTGCATCTATCTCACAGTTATATTGGACTCTAAATTTCTTTTCTTTTGCTATCCTTGTTTGGTTTAAGAATCAAAGTTAAGCTATCATCTTCAAATGAGTTGAGTGGTTTCCCACCATTTTTTCCATGCTGTGGAAGAGGTTATATAAGCTAGGAATATTCATTTCTTGGAGGTCTGGTAGAATTGTCCCTCATAATTATTAAATATACTTTGTATCTATAGTCATATATCTTTCATTTTTCTTAATGTTTACTTTACCTTTTGTTTTTCTCTTTCATTATATTTACCAAAGGAATATCTATTACATTGTGCTTTGCAAAGAGACTCATTTAGTTTTAGACACAAGTGCAAATTTGTTTTTAAATTGTTAATATTTAGTTTCAATCTTTTTTTTATTCCTTTATTCTATTTCAATTGGATTTATTTTGTTTCTCTTTAATTAGCTTAGTTTTTTTTAAATTTTAACTCATTTGTTTTTTAACTTGACAATTATTTAATGGGTATTTAAGATTATAAATGTTCTGACTACTGATTTGGCTGAATCCTTGCAGATTTCAATATGTACTACTCTCATTCTGGATCATTTCCACATAATATGTCATCACCATTTTGACTTCCTGTTTAATCCAAAGGTAAGTAGAATTTGGGGAGCTAGTTTTTTTATGGTCTCTAATTTCATTGTATTATAGTTAGTGAATGAGGCTATACAAAGTCAACATTTTAGAATTCGTTGAAATTTCTTTTGTGGTCAATACGTGATCAATTTTGTGCAAATTTCATGTGTATTCCATTTGTTTGTTAGGAGCAATTTGTTGATTTGTGTTATTAAAACCCTCCCCATATTCATAATTATTTTTTGTCTGTTTGGTTAGTCATTTTCTGGGAGAGATGTGTAAAACCCTCCCACTATTGCTACATACTTACCAATTTATACTTGTGACGCTATCAGGATTTACTTTATATATTTTAACCTTGTGTTTAAGCATCTCAATAATCATTGCTATTATATCTTCTTGAGAGATTGCTCCTTTTATTAATACAAAATATTTCTTTTTATCATTTTTAATGCCTTTGGCCTTGAATTCTGTGTAGTCTGACACTTATGTTGTTACAGCTACTTTCACTTCTTTCCATTTACTTCATATATCTTGTTTCATTTCTTCATTTTTCATTTTCCTACGTCATTTTTTTTAAGTACATCTCTAGTTTAAAGTCTATGGCTGGATACTTTTTTTTTTTTAAAGATTTATTTATTTATTTGAGAGAGCGAGAATGAGAGAGAGAGAGAGAGTACACGAGAGGGGTTAGGGTTAGAGGGAGAAGCAGGCTCCTCGCTGAGCAGGGAGCCCGATGCGGGACTCGATCCAGGGACTCCAGGATCATGACCTGAGCCCAAGGCAGTCGCTTAACCAACTGAGCCACCCAGGCGCCCCTGGATACTTTCTAAAAATACAATTCTAGATTCTGTTTTTTAATGGACAAATTTAACCTGTTCATATTTATTGAGACTACAGATTATTTACAATTGGTCATGCCATTTTGTGTATGTTTTATATTTCCATATGTTAATAGTTTTGCTTTTGTTTTTGCTTTCTGCTTTTTGCCCATTTTATTTCCTTTACTTATTAGAAAGTTTTACATTCTACTTATATTTTTGTAGGTGCTTAAATCCCTTTAAATATTTAACATATATTCTTAAGGATACCTTTTTTTAAACAATGGCTAGAGTTCAATCTATTTTTTTAATTGAGGGATAGTTGGCATAAAATATTATATTTGTTTCAGGTGTACATCATAGTGATTTGACAATTATATACATTACAAAATACCACAATAAGTGCAGTTACCATCTGTCACCATACAAAGTTATTATGACATTATTGGCTATATTCCCTGTGCTGTACTTTTCATACCCATAGAGTTCAATTTGTCTGTATTAGAGCCCCTTGAACAGGAAACTTAGCATGTCTTTACTTTTCTCCTCTCTCATTCCACTGCACAACCACCCATGCTAATATTTTTTACAGTGTATGTTTTATTGTGATAAAATATATGTACCATAAATTTTACCACTTAACCATTTTAAGTGTGCAATGAAGTGGCATTGAGCACACTCACATTGTTGTGCAACCATCACCACTCTCCATTTCCACAATTTTTTCATCATCCCAAACAGAAACTCTGTACCTATAAAACTATAATTCCTCTTTATTGCTTTCCTCCAGATCTTGGTAACCTCTATTATATTTTCCATCTCTCTGTATTTACCTATTCTAGGTACTTTATATATGTGGAATCATATAATATGTTCTTTTGTGTCTGGTTTATTTCACTTAGCATTATGTTTTCCAGACTCATCCGTGTTGTAACATATATCAGAATTTCATTTTTTAAAGGCTAAATTATATTCCATTGTATGGATATACCACATTTTGTTTATCCACTCACTTGTTGACGAACATTTGGGTCATTTTCACCTTTTACCTTTGGTTAATAATGCCATGAATATTGATGTGCAAGTATGTTTGAGTCCCTGCTTTCAACTCTTTGGGGGTATATACCTAGAAGTGCAATTGTGGAATCATGGTAATTCTATGTTTAACTTTTGGGGAAACTACCAAAATGTTTTCCACAGTGGTTGCACCATTTTACATTCTTACCAGCAATCCTCTGGGATTTCAATTTCTGCATATCATCCCCAACACTTGTTATTTTCCATTGTTTTGATGATGGTCAACATAATGCATGTGGAGCAGTATCTCACTGTGGTTTTAATTTGCTTTTCCCTAATGACTAGTGATATTGAGCATCTTTTCATGTGCATATTGGCAATGGCATATCTTTTTTTGGAGAAATGCCTATTGAAGTCCTTTGCCCATTTTTCATTTTGGTGGTTTGTATTTTTGTTGTTGAGTTCTGGAAATATATATATATATCCATATATATATATATATATTTGGATTTTTCTCCCATTTTGTGGGTTGTCTTTTCACTCTCTTGATAGTGTCCTGTGATGCACAAAAGTTTTTAATTTTGATGAAATCCAAGTTATCTGTTTTTTCTTTTGTTACCTGTGCTTTTGATGTCTAACCAACAAATCATTACCAAATCCAATGTCATGAGGATTTTCCCCTATATTTTCTTTTCCACTAGTTTTAGTATTCACATTTAGGTCTTTGATCCATTTTGAGTTAATTTTTGTATATGGTATGAGGTAAGGAACCAATTTCATTCTTTTGCATGTGGAGATCCAGTTTTCCTAATACTATCTGTTGAAAAGACTGTCCTTTCCCCCATTGAATGATGTTATTATGGGCTGAATTATATCCCCCCCCCCCAAGATTCATATGTTGAAGTCCTAACACCCAGTACCTCAGAAATAGACCATATTTGGACATAGGACCCTTAAAGAGGTAATTAAAATTAAATGAGGTCATATGGATGGATCTTAGCCTATATGACTGTGTTTGGAGGTAGAGTCTTCAAAGAAGTGATCCAGTTAAAATGAAGCTGATAGGGTGAGTCCTTAATCCAATATAACTGATCAGATGTCCTAATAAGAAGAAAGAGACATTAGGAATATGTTCACACACACACACACACACACACACACACAAAAGAGGCCATTTGAGAACACAACAAGAAGATGGCCATTTGTAGCCTAAGGAGAGAGGCCTCAAGAGAAATCAAACCAAATTTAATAATACTAAATTTTCCAATTCATAAGCATGGGATGTCTTTCCATATCATCACCAAGAGTAATTGTTGATATTACCAGGTATAATTACCAAATTTATCAAGGGTTTAGTTCTAGAAAGTTTTGTTTCTTTTTGTTTTTTTTACAGTAAACATTTATATACACCTAAATATAGATATAACACAAAAAATATACATACATGTACTTTTGTGTATGCACACACACATGTATTTCACCTCACTACTTCTTGAAACTCACTTATTCCTCATGGACTCATATTTCTTCTTATTGGAAACATCCTTAATTATTTCAGAGAGTTTACTTTGTCTGGACATGGAATTCTAGCTTCTGTTATTTCCTGTTAACATTTATAGAGGTATTGCTTGTCTTTTTTTTTTTTTTTTAAGATTTTATTTATTTATTTTAGAGAGACTGAGCATGCACAAGCCAAGGAAGAGGAAGAGGGAGGGAGAAGCAGAGTCCCCACTGAGCAGGGAGCCCAATGCAGGACTCAATCCCAAGACCCTGTGATCATGACCTGAGCTGAAGGCAGATACTTAAGATTGAACCACCCAGGTGCCCACCCCTATTGCTTGTCTTCTTACATCCAACGTAGCTGATGAGGGCTCATGTCAATCTGAGTTTCTTTCCTTTGTAGACAATCCTTCTCTCCCTGGAAGGACTTAGGATTTTCTCTTTGGTGTTCTGAAATTTTGCTACCATGTGTCTAGATAGAGTTGCCTGAGAGAGGAGGAGTAGGGAACAGGATATGTAGGGGTTCAAGCCCCTATATGCCTTAACTGCTTTCAGTATCCACCTTCTCCAAGGATGGGATTCTCTTGGTAACCACCATCTCTCTTCTTTTGAGAATAGTGACCTTCTCCATAATCTCATGTACTTTCTGCCTTTTAGGGACTCCACAAAATTTCTGGCCCAGAAGAGTTTCCTCTTCTTGTTTTTGATTGATTATAAATTTATTTCATTTTTAAATTGTATTTTTCAAATATAAGAGCTGAAACAATAAAACTTTTGGGAGAAACATAAACTATCTTTACCATCTTAGGCTAACAAAGATTTCTTAAATAAGACACAAAAAGCATAAACTATAAAAAATTGATAAATTTTACTCTATCAAAATGAAAATATTTTGTTCTTTGGAAGACATCTTCAAAAAAAAAAATGAAGAAACAAGTCACAGACTGGGAAGATATTTGGGAAACACATATCTGATAAAGGAATTATGAGCAGAATATGTAAAGAATTCTTACAATAATTAGAACCAAAGAGTCCTTTTTTTTTTTTTTTAATGGGGAAAAGATGTGAGCAGACTTTTCATCAGAGAAGGGGTCTGGATGGCAAAGAGACACATGAAGAGATGTCCGGCATCATTAGAATTAGGGAAACACAAGTTAAAACTACAATGAGATATCACTACACATTGGCTGGAATGGCTAAAAATAAAAAGTGCTGGCGAGCATCTAGAGCAACTGGAATTCTCATTCATTGCTGAGAAGAATGCAAAATTGTACAGCCACTTTGAAAAAGAGTGTGGCCGGGCGCCTGGGTGGCTCAGTTGTTAAGCGACTGTCTTCGGCTCAGGTCATGATCCTGGAGTCCCGGGATCGAGTCCCGCATCGGGCTCCCTGCTTGGCAGGGAGTCTGCTTCTCCCTCTGACCCTCCCCCCTCTCATGCTCTCTGTCTCTCATTCTCTCTCTCTCTCAAATAAATAAATAAAATCTTAAAAAAAAAAAAAAAAGAGTGTGGCCATTTTTAATGAAGTAAAATATATGCATATAGCATACAAGCCAGCAGTCCTACTCCTAGGACAGTTTCCAGGAGAAATGAAAACATGTCCATGCAAGATCTGTGTGTGAGCATCTACTGCTGTCTTATTTGTAATTGTTCAAAGCTGGAAACGACCCATGTGTCCATCAGTTGGTGAACAGACAAGCAAATCCCAACACTTTTATGCTATGGACTACTACTTAGAAATCAAAAAAGAGCTTCTGACACACACACAACATAGATGAATCTCACAAACATTGTGCTAATTGAAAAAAAAAAAAAGCCAGATACAAAAGTTTCACATTGTATAATTCCTATCAAATGACATTTTGGAAAAGGCAAGACTGTAAGGACAAAAATCAGATTTGCTGTTGGTTGCCAATGGCTGAGGGTTGGAGGAAGGGAATGGATTGTAAAGGGGCACAGGGGGACTTTTGTTGGGGAGGGAGCAGGGGATGGAAGTATTTTACATCTTGATTGTGGTGGTAATTACATGACTGTATACACTTGTCAGAAATCATAGCTATACACTTTCAAAAGGAGTGAAATTTTTATTTTTATTTTTTTAAGATTTTATTTATTTATTTGAGAGAGAGAGAGCACGAGTGGGGTGAGGGGCAGAGGGAGAAGCAGATACCCCACCGAGCAGGGAGCCCGATGCGGGGCTCGATCTTAGGACTCCTGGATCATGACCTGAGCTGAAGGCAGATGCTTAACCGACTGAGCCACCCAGGCACCCCAGGAGTGAATTTTTTTTTTTAAGACTTTATTTATTTATTTGACAGAGAGAAACACAGCGAGAGTGGGAACACAAGCAGGGGGAGTGGGAGAGAGAGAAGCAGGCTTCGATGTGGGGCTCAATCCCAGGACCCTGGGATCATGACCTAAGCCGAAGGCAGATGCTTAATGACTGAGCCACCCAGGCACCCCAGGAGTGAATTTTTTATATGTAAACTATGCCTCAAAAAATTCTGACATTTAAAAAAAGGGGTTTTTTTCTGTGATTCCTAGGATTTGAGCCAAAAGAGAGAGTGGAAGCTTGTGCTCAGTTGGTCATCTTGAAATGACACTCAGCACAAGACTTTTAAGCAGCACAAGCATCAGCATCCACTTCAGAGCTCCCTGGGTCAGTCTTGCTCTCCTAGTAAGGTGGTGATGTCTGTGAATGCATGGACCAGGGGGACCGGCCATCCTGGTTTGCCCAGGATGGAGGAGGCGTTTCCTGGGACGTGAGACTCGAGCGTTAACACCCTGAAAGTCCTGGGCAAATCGGGAGGAGTTGGTCACCCCAGCCAAGGACTGTTTCAGATTCCATTTTTAATCCACCTACAGGACCTAGCAGGGGAAGAGGCACAAACTTGTTGACTGATGTGTTGTTGAAGAGATGTTCAACAGGCTAGTGGCCAGGTTCAGGTGCCACACAAGGTGTGTGGCCCCTAAGGTCATCATGAGTCAGAAGCAACCTTGGCAAACCCCGAACTCCTGCATCCTGCCAAAGAACCATCCCTCTTCGCCCACATGCCCCCCCCACCCCAACAGACTCAGTGTGGGGTCCTTTGTCAGCCCTGAGACATTTCCTCTGTTGGCGTATAACCTAACCTCTTAGCAGTTCAGTTTCTTCATGTACTAACTCAAGTTTGAATTAAGAGTTGAGTTTGCTGCATCTTTTTTCTTTTTTTTTTAAAGATTTTATTTATTTATTTGACAGAGAGAGAGAGACAGAGCCAGAGAGCACAAGCAGAGGGAATGACAGAGGGAGAGGGAGAAGCAGGCTCTGCACTGAGCAGGGAGCCGGATGTGGGACTTGATCCCCAGGACCCTGGGATCCTGAGCTGAGCCGAAGGCAGACGCCTAACCATCTGAGCCACCCAGGCGCCCCAGGTTTGCTGCATCTTATTTAGTCTTTGCAAAAGCCCTGGGAGGAAGGCACAGCTATCTCCGTTTGACAGGTGTAGTTACAGAGGCTCTGAGCCCAAAACCACACAGTTAACTCACGGCAATGGGATCCGAACCCCAGTCCTGCTTGTTCTAAGCTCACATACTGAGGCGTTTTCTGAAATACCAGGCTAACTAACCTATGAAAATGGATAGAAGGCATTCAAGTATTAGCTTTCTGTCTCACCTTCCTCTTCCTCCCTTCCCCCAAAACAGATGGAAACTTTTCTCCCCACAGGTGACTCTATCGGCCAACAAATACAGTTCACTGTATTTAGATTTTCCTGATAAGAACGAGGGAAAGAGGAACTTTCTTGGGGGCGGGAGAGAGGGGGAAATGGTGGATAGTCGTGACTGCTGGGCTGGGAGACAGAAGGTCAGGAGAGGGGCTGCCCTCAGTCTGCGTGGCTGATTCTCTGCTAGTCTGGCCCCGCGATCTTTCAGGAAGCTCTCTCCTGTCTGGTGTCCTCTGCCACCAACAACCCTGTACTTGCAGGATGCCTGACCTGGGATCGGCCTGTAACCTGGGGTTGGTGACAGAGCAAACTTGGCTGCCCCAGACTCAGCCTGGTGCTCTCCCCGAGGCCCTGTAGCCTCGTTAGGCGGTCTGTGCCTGGCAGGGCCCCTGGAGCAGGACCCAGGGGGCCAGCAGCTGGCAAGCATCCTGCAGCCCAGCACACGAGAAGGTAGGAAAGAATCCCAAACTCCCAAGCGCCTGGGGATGGAACATTCTGCCTTGCTGCCTGTGATTTTCCTCCCCCCTTCCTTGGCAAAGCAAAATAATTATGTGCATCTCGGCAGCTAAGTCAAAATTAATTTTGCTTCCCTCTGCAATGCGAGTCCAGCTGAGTTGGGCAGGGAGGGGCCCTGGAAAGGTATTTCCACCTTGGCTTGACTTATTAGGTTAGTAGAAATGGACTTTTTGTTCTTACTGGTAGGTTATTAAAACCCTCAAGGAATGTGCAGAAGGCAAATTTAGTTTGAGGAGCCCAGTGGGCCAGAGAAAGGCTGAATAAATTGTGCAGCTGTTTGGATAGCTGGGGTGTTGGAGAGAGGGAGCCTTTGAGGAAGGGCTGCCCCGGGGCCACATCTCCTGCGAGGCTCCTGGGGGCCCCACCCTGAGAGGGTCTGCAGGCCGAGTCTGCTCGCCCTCAGCCCCAGTCCCTTCCCCCAGGTGAGTGGCTCCTCGCCTACTCCCTGGAGGCCTGAGAAGCTCATTACTTCTTGCCCTTGGACTTGATCGCCACTGAAATTTCTCCCGGTTGAGGGGTGCAGGAGGGCAGGGAGAGGTGACAGGGGGTGAAGGGGGAGGTGGGGAAATGCCACATCCAATAGGTTCTGACGCTCTCCGGAGCAGCGAGCCCTCAGTAGAGTGAAGCAGGCTCCCAGTGCAGGAGGCTTGTGGCACTGCAACCTGTCACTTGTAAAGAGCTCGCTTGAGCTGCTGACTCAGAGGTGCAGGGCTGATTACCTATAATTACAGCCCTGTGTGCTGTTGCATCTTGTCCACATGCAGAGATCTCTTTGGCCCCAGAACCCTCCTGCCCCTTCTAAGGTGGGAAAGGCATTTCTAAAACACAAATGCTCATATCTTCCCACACTCAACTGCACAAAGGCAAGAATCAGCTTTCTAGAAGAGGTGTGCTCCCTCCTGGAGCCCAGGGGAGCTTTTCTAAACCCGACGGTGATCATGTCAGCCCTCCTCCAGATCTTTAGCAAGACCGAAAAGCCCTGCTGATCTGGCTCCTGCCCACCTCTCAGCCCCATGTCTAACAGCCGTGATCTCCACGCCCAGTCATTCCATTAGTGCAACAAATAGTAGTGAATGCCTACTGTGTGCTAGGCATGCTCTTGGCATTGAGGATGTTCATGGGAACCAAATGAAGTCCCTGCTCTCATGGCATTTATATTCTAGAGGGGGAGTCAGGCAAAATTTATAGCAAGTTGGCTGGCAATAAGTGCTAAGGAGAAAAACAAAACAGGGAGGGGACAAGGGGGTCCTAGTTCATAAGGATGATCAAGGAAAGTCTCACTTATTAATGTGTCATTGGAACAAAGGTCTAAAAGAAGAGAAAGGTTGAGGCACCTTGTGTGGCTCAGTCAGTTAAGTGACTGACTCTTGGTTTTGGCTCAGGTCTGATCTCAGGGTTATGAGATCGAGCCCCACGTTGGGCTCCACACTCAGCATGGAGTCTGCTTGGGTTTCTCTCTCCCTCTCCCTCTGCCCCTTACGCCCCCTGCCATGTGCACATGCTCGCTCTGTCTCTCTCTCAAATAAATAAATAAATCTTTAAAAAAAAAAGAAAAGAAGAGAAAGGGCAAGTCAGATATCTGGGGCAAGGACATGCCAGGTAGAGACCAGCACATGCAAAGGCCCTGAGGTGGGAACATGCTTTCCATCTCCAGAACAAGGAGGACAGTGTGGCTGTAACAGACAGAAGATGAGATCAAAGAAGAACCAGGGAGTTTGCACTTTGGTTCTTATTCGAAACCCTCGAGATGGAGGGTTTCGAGCTGAGTAAGGGTATGACTCTGCCATATTTTAAATGGATCCTCTGCTTGCTTTGTTGACAATAAAATGAAGGGGGGCAGCAGCAGGATCAAGGAGAGCAGTTAGGGAGCTCTTATAGTGATCCAAGAGAGGGGTGAGGGAGGCTTGGACACAGTCCTAGTGGTGGAGGTGGTGAGTGGTGGCCAAAATCCAGACCCACTTGGCAGAGCTGTCAGGACCGAGTAAGACAGAAACTAAGGAATCAGAGATGACTCCAAGTTTGGGGCCCTAACAACTGGAAAGATGAACTGACCACTTACAGAGATGTCAGGACTGCAGAAGAAGCAGGTTTTGGGGGTAAGAGCAGGACTTTGGTGTTGGACATGTTAAATTTGAGATCAGTATTAAACATCCCAGAGAAGGTGTCAAATAGGCATTTGGATATTCAAGTCTGGAATTCAGGGCAATGATCTAGGAGTCATCAGCTGTAGGAGGTATTTAAAGCCATGAGCATAGTTGACATTGTCCTTATTTAAATTCATGACTACCCACCTCACCACAGAGAAGTCCAAGGAGAGAGCCCTGGGGCACTTCAATAATTTGGGGTCAGGAAGAAGAAAAAGAGCCAGCAAAGGACCCAGAAGGAGAAGCCAGTGAGGCAGGAGGAAAAGCAGGAGAGGGTGGTATCCTGGATGCCAGGCGAGGAGAGTGTTTCAAGAACAAGTGACCAACTGGGTTAAAAAGTCCTGAGGGGCCAAGAGAGATGGGAACTGAGAATCAATTACTTGGCAAGTAATTGGTCACCTTGAGAAGGTGTGTTTTGTGGAGAAGTGAGAGAAAAGGGCTGATGGAAGTGGGGTCAAGAGAGAGTGGAGGATAGGAATTGAAGACAGTGAGTACAGGTACCTCTTTTGAAGAGTTTTGCTGAAGAGAAGTAGGGGTAGGAGCTGACAGGGGACATGGGACTAGGAGAGGACTATTTCTGAAAGACAGGAGGAATACTATTATATCTGTAGGCTAATGGGAGTGACCTGATAGAGGGTGAAAATGTGATGATGAAGGAGAGAGACGCTATTGGACTAAGGCCCTTGGGTAGACAAAAGAGGATGGACTCTAGTTTCTAAGTAGAGGGTTTGGCTTCAGATAGGAGCATGAACAGTTCATCCACAGTAACAGGAGGAAAAGTGCAATATCCGGATCCACACTTGAGTTGGCAGATGTGATGGGAGCTTATGAAAGTTCTCTTGCAAGCCCTCTTGGATAGTGGGAGGGCAAATGAACAAGGGAAATGAAGTAGGACTGCTGGGGAGCCCTAAGTGTCCACTTGACCTTAGTTGGCTGTGAATTTAGAGTCAGGTCAGTTAGCATGGTTGATGTTTTCTAGGCACGTTTAGCTGTTGTGGTAGAGGTGTTAAATAGGTGGAGAGCTAGATTTAACCAAAGTTGGTGTTTTTCTAGAAGAGTACAGTGAAGGAAGAGGGGGCAGGGGAGTTGAGGGCACGCAAAAGAGTGGCTATAATGATTGACCAGATCATCTAAACTGGGTGAGAGGGGCATTGAGGAGGTGGAGGGGAAGGGAAGGGTAGGTAAGTTTCAGGAGATGCAAGAATTGTTGGAGTTTGGGTACCAGAGGGAGTGAACTGGGAAGATAGGAGTGTGAAATTGAGATTATGGAGTTAGTGGTAATAAGAGCTCTGGGGCATGACCATGAGGGTGAGCACCGGAAGTGAGGAGGAAGACAAGATGACCAGTAGTGAGGAGGCAAAGAAGAGGCCAGGTGTGCCAGATTGCCTGTTGACTTCAGTCTCCCTTCCGCTCCGCGCTCTCCCCAGTACTGCTGGGGCTAGGAGCGAGAAACTGCATTTCCCAGAATCCCCTGCCAATAGCTTCTGAGTTTGGTTCCACAAACCAGGAGGCACTTATGAGAGAGTTGGAAGTAGAAGAGAAGCAGAAATATTATTGTTTCTCCAGCAGGGCAGTGGTGGACAAGTACATGAGCTGTGGGTTCATCGATAGAAGATTTGCAGAGGTCTGTGGGTGCCTTCTGTCACATCACCTGCCTTCCTAATGGAGTTAGGTCACTGTGGAAAGGCCCTGTGTTTCTTGTAACTTCCTGACTCTCTGAAAGCTGGTATCAAATTAGAATTCTATGGCAGCTTCCCTGACTTGTCTTTCAGCCCTTACTTTTTTTTTTTTTTAAACATTTAACTCCCTGTATTGAATACTTTAGTGCTTGAAATACCTGGAGGGGTTTCCGGTTGCTTTCTTTCTTTGTTGTTTTTTAATATACCAGATTCCTCCTGCCAGAAGGTTTTTGTCTCTGCTGCCTTCCCCCCAACCCCCCATTCGAAATGCTCTGCTCCAATGCCCCTTTCTTTACCTACCTATCCTTCAGCTCAGAGCTCAGTTGATCCTTCCTAGTCAACCTTGTTCTAATTATTTATTGCTGCGTAATGAACTACCGCAAAATGTATAAACAACAACCATTTTACTATGGTCAGGAATCTGGACAGGGCACAGCAGGAATGGCTTCTCTGTGGTCCACATGTCTGGGGCCTCAGTGTGGGAGGTGTGTGAACAGCTGGGGTGACTTGGATGACTGAAGACTGGAATCATCTGGAGACATCTTAACTCACATGTTCGGTGCCTGGACTGGGATGGCTCACAGGCTGGGCTCAGCTGGGACTGCCAACTAGAAGTCCCATGGCCCTGGGCCCACATGAGGCCTCTCCACATGGCTTGGACTTCCATACACCATGGTGGGCCCAGGGCCATTGGACTTCTTACATGGTAGCTCAGGGTTCTGGAAGTAAGAATTCCAGTGAACAGAGCAGAAGGACTTTTATGTTCTCACCTCTGAAGTCACATATTGGCACTTCCATAGGACTCTGCTGGCTGAAGCAAGCACGAGCCACCCAGACTCAAGGGGAGGGACATAGACTCTTCTTCTCCATGGGAGGAGTGTCAAAAACCGAGTATTTGTCTTTTTCAGTATTTGGCTCGTTGTTTGTATATATTCACTATGATGAGAACATAAGTCAGGGCTTGCACACTCCAATGAACGGCTCCCACAGCCACTGGCCAGGTGTAAGACACATTAAGGGCTAGTGAACCAGAGAATGTCTGCACTCTTGGAAGTAACCAGCCACCTCTCGGCACTGGTTCATTATTGTCCCTAGGGAAGGCATGCCCAGTGCTGCTAGAGCTTCCAATTTTTCAAGAGGATCTAGAACTCAGGGTGTTTCTGTAAAACTTTCCAATTTTAACAAGGCTGTGCAGGCCACCTGCCTGGAACCTAGTAGGCTCAATAAATAATTGTGGAAGAAATAGAAAAGTATCCCTGAAGTCCTCTCACACACCCGCCCCCATGCCCACTGCCATTCCTATCCTGGGTTTCTGCTGACAAAGAGAAAAAAGAAAATATATCATAATGTGAGGAGTGTGGGTGGTGCTGTAAGAGATGATGGGGCAAGACAAGGAAACTAGGCTCCTACGTGGGCCTGGTGCTTGGTGTGATCCACAGAGCAGCTCAAGCGGCACGCCGCTGTGCTTCTCCTCTGCTTTGTCTTCTAGATGCTTAAAATGATCTGACATACATAAGTGACTGTCTGGCTCCTTTCACACAACAGGTTCAATCTCTTTTGTTATGTTCACTCTGTGTCCAGGGCCTGGAGAAGCTCCTGCCACAGAAAGTGCTTAGTGGATTCTTAGTGAAGGGATGTCAAGTGGACGTTAGGGGTAAGGCCCAGGGAGCTAAACACCTGGGGATAAGTCCCCAGGTAAGTGAGGAAGCTGGGATTAAAATATACACGTACACACACGCACACACAGTTTGGTACAAATATGACTCCCGTTGATGCTTTAATATGGAAGATGTTCCTTATACTCTAGAGCCATGCTTTTTTTTTAAATGTATTTTTTTTAAGATTTTATTTATTTATTCATGAGAGACAGAGAGAGAGGCAGAGGCAGAGGGAGAAGCAGGGTCCCTGCAGAGCAGGGAGCCCGATGCGGGACTCGATCCCAGGACCCTGGGATCATGACCTGAGCCGAAGGCAGAAGCTTAACCGACTGAGCCACCCAGGCACCCTAGAGCCATGTTTTTGAACACGCTTGTGCAATTTAAAAATGCATTTGTTAAAATCAGATTCCCTATAGGGTATTATAGGAAAGCAGGGGATTAAGAGATTTCGGTAATCCTTGGGAAACATTACAAGCTTCATGATTCTCGTCTATTTCAGGCAAAACTGTGACTATTTAAATATGTGATATAAATGCAGAGCCTGGGGATGGAGAGAGTGAGGAGAAGAGTTTTGGAAACCAAGCAGGGGTATGGAAGGGCGGCTTGGCTTCCCTAAATTTGCCTGGAGGTTCATAGCAGCAGAGACTATTCTGTTTTCCCTTTTTTTTTTTTTTGGTTTGTTTTAAAGACATTTGGAAATTTTGATCTTTTTCCAGGCGGAGCCCATGTAGCTCAGCCAGCCGGGAAGCCAGAAGTTCTGTAGTGGCACGAAGGTATGGGGTGTGGTGCCGGTGAGCGTGGATAGAGCGCAAAGTCACCTCTTCCGGAGCCGATGGCCTCAATCCACAGCTGCTCCCCGGTGGCCAGCCATCCTCCCCCACTGCCCACTGATGCCAGCAACACTGGCAATGCAGAGGTGGCAGCCTATTGGGACATCTGGCAACAGCATGTTCACAAAAGATCTGGAGAGAGAAAGCCAGCCCTACACGGAGAACTGAATATCCTTCCAGTCTTTTTTCTATGGAACTGGGCTTTAAACCGGACTTGCCTGACCCCAAACTCTTTCACTCTCCGTGAGTTTTACAGATAAGCCTCAAGTCTTTTTACACCACCAGTGGATATTGCTCCCTAATAAATGTTACTCATTTCGCAGACGGCAGAAAGTGAGGACAGTCTCTGGGGGGTCCCCCCACCACCCGGCCCCAAGTCACACACACCGTGTCATCTATCCACTCACCATCCAAGGCAGAATTCCAGCAGCAGCTCTGGGCCGCACCTCCTCAGCTTGATGCTGTCCAGGAAGAGGGGTGCTCTCCCCGAAGAGGGGTGCTCTCCCCAACCCCACCCCCCGGGGGGCCGCAGAGCTGCCCGCCCCTTTAACAGCACGTGGTGCAGGGTGGCCACTCAAGAAGTGGGTGTTCGTGGAGGAGTAGCCATGATTTAGCACCCACTGGGCGCCAGGTGCAGGGCCGGCTTCTCTGCCAACATATTCTCTTTTAACCCTTACAGCAGCCCGAAAATGCAGGAGCAGGTCCCACCTTACAGATGAGGAAATTGAGGTTTTAGGAGCACGGTAGACTTGTCCACACTCACAAAGCTACTTAGCAGAGGAGCTAGGATTTGAATGGCATTAGTCTGCCTCCATAGCAGTTCCTGTGGTATAAACCATTGGGGGCGGAGGCAGCCATGTGGTGGCGGTGCGGGGAGATTTAAGGTGCCTGTCCCCAGTACTGAGGGCATCCAGATCAGAGCAAGCAGCCATGTGCGGGGTGGACCTGGGGAGGCAGCTTCCCCTGGCAGGGAGGGGTTTGCCAAAGCTGTGAGGAGGAGGAGTGAATGAAGGGAAACAGGTCAGGGCGGTAGGGACAGGCAGGGTGACAGGGGCAGGCTGGATGACTTGCTCCTCTGGGCCCCTGGGGTTTGGAACAGGAGGGCGATGAGGGCGGGGCCACGTGCAGAGGTCACGGCTGGGCTCAGCCAGACTGAGCAGTCGTTGCTGTGGTTGTTTTTAGCAGGACCCACCAGACTTGCCCTAGCAGGTTCCTGGCTTCCTCCGGCCTTCCCTGTCTCGTTCCTAAGTCACTGGGCTAAGAAAATAGAACGTCCACCTGGCCAGCTTCCCAGCTGGAGCCTCAAATAATTCTAGCACACAGACAAGTGAGAGAGGAGAAAGGAATAATCTGTTCATTAAGTCATCAAATATTTATTGAGCCCCTCCTAGATGCTGGGTGCCACCATCGAGACTTGAGATCCGGCCGCAAGCCAGAAAGACAGACACCTCTGTCCTTATGGAGCTTCTCGGCAGGGACCGGGGAGACAGTACATAATCACCACAAGAAATAAGGAAATTAGATCTTAAAGACTGTGAGATAAAGACAAAGCGAAGCATAAAACGGGGGAGCAGTATTGTGTGCGACCGGGTCTTGGGTTGATTCTGGCTGTAACCTTAACATGGTGGTCAGAAGTGAAAGCGTGACCCATGTAGTTCCAGGGGAAGAGTATTCCAGGCTGAGGAAATGGCCAGGTCAAAGCGCTGAGGCAGGACAGCCCTGCGTGTCTGATAGAGCGGGAGCTAGAGGGGAGGGGGCGGTGGCGGGAGCAGCAAGAGTTGAGGATTGGCAGATCCGGGCAGAGAATGGAGGCTAGCTCCCAGCCGAGACTGGATGTGATCTGACGTCTAGGTGTAAAGGCCCCTCCCACGGCAGGGCAGGAAGAAGGTAGAAACAGAGACCAGCTAGAGCCCTGGGGGATCCCAAGGCAGAGGTAAGGGCGGCTTGGAGCAGGGGGGATGCAGGGGAGGTGGGGGAGGAGGTTGATTCTGGATGTAGTGGAGGGAAGAGCCAGAGGGCTCTCCGACAGATTGGATTTGGCGAAGGAGACAAAAAGAAGAAGCAAAGAAGGCCTCGGGGGTATTTGACCGGAGCCGTGGGAGCTTCCGGGGGCTGACCTGGGGAAGGACAAGGAGGGGCAGGTTCTGGAGAGAGCCGGGAAGAGCTGGGGTACAGCCTCAGACCTGCTAATCTTTGAGATGGCTGTCACTCCGGCTGGACGGCTCAGGCAGGCAGGTAGGCATGTGAATCAGAGGCAAGAGAAAGGTCTGGACTAGAACTGTGTTTGAGGTGTCGTCCTTTAGACGGTGGCCGTGAGCCTGAATGAGGTCGTGAAGAGTGTGAGTGCGGACCGAGGAAAGGACGGGGAGCTGGGCCTCGGGGACTGCGGTGTTGAGAAGCCCAGGAGAAGAGAAGGAGCGAGCTGGAAGGGAGGAGGAGAGCCAGGAAGGCTGGTGTCCTCGGGGCCAAGTGAAGGGCGAGCTTCCAGGAGGAGGGGAGGACCAGCGGCGCGGGGCCAGCGAGCTGCCATTCCCCTCCCCTATGCTAGAGCTACAATAGCCACTCCTGGGGGTTCAACGAGGATGAAGTGAAATAATGGACTGAAGGAAAGGGTGTTTGGAAGCTCTCACCGAACGGGAGTTGCTTCCTGGAGGAGAATTCACACACATAATAATGATAAGAAAAAGAAAATTATAATGACCATAATGATGATGTTGCTTATTTACGGCTCAGGAAAGAAAGGTCTAAGGAACGCCCTTGTCATTAGTAGTAGGCGGTGGGGGGGGGGGACCCCGTGGAATAGCGGGCGGCCAGCAGCACCTGCGGGACCCAGGCTGGAATGGAGAGGCCCAAGGGCCAAGGAAGGGCTTCCCACTGTCCGAGACTTCACAGATGCTGGTCCCTGGGCTGGGTCCACAAGGATGGGGAGATTTAGGTGGGTGGAAGGGAAAAGACATCCACGTGAAGGGAAGGGCTGCTCGGAGGTACAGAGCAGGGAGTAATGGGGACCTGTTTGGTTAGAAGAGCTTGGATTGGGGTGTGTGTGTGTGTGTGTGTGTGTGTGTGTCTTTCTCTGTGTGTGTCTGTCTGTATGTGTGTCTGTGTGTGTCTGTGTGTTGGGGGAACAGGGACAGTGGGGAAGTTATTGGCAAAAAGGCAGGGCAGCATCAGATTACACACACAGTGGCCATATTCTGTAAACCAACCACCAGGCCGCCAAAGCCTAGGTTAGCGCCCAGCCCTGCGTCCCAGGACGCCCCGAACCTTCCCCCAACAGCCTCCATCCGTCGGAGCTGCAGTAGCCTGATTAGTCCTCTGTCTGCCCCCGGACTGCAGGCTCCCCGGAGGCAGGATGAAGTGCCCGTGCAGGCTGAGGGAGAGGGTCCCCTCAGGCCACCTCGCCAGTGAGACCCCTGCGCAGCGCCGCACGCAGCCCTCTCGGGCACGGGGTAACTGGGAACAGGATCTGTGACCCCAGTTCTGACTGGTCTCAGGCCGGCCTCCGTGTCTTTGGCGCCTGTCGTTGGTTCTTGCAGACGCCCGGCAGGAGGGGTGAGGCCAGGTGCCTGGCGGCCCCACTGCCCTGCCAGCTCTGGGGCAGGTCCCAGCACGGGAAGGCCAGGGAGTCCCTGCACAGAGCCGCTCCCGGCAAGACAGCGCCCCACGGGGCACGTTCTTCATCCTCTTCACCTCCGGGTGGTGGAACCCTTCCAGCTCCTGTTGGCTCTGGCCTCCCTCGGGCTCAGATAAGGAGCTATTTTTGCCCTCCCCCCTCCCCCATGGGCCCCTCCTGTCCGGTCCGCTGGGCCTGAGCGGGGCTCTTGGAAGGGGATTCCTGAAAGGCCCCACACTTCACGGGACAAGGAGGGGCCACCAGCTGTCAGGCAAGGAGAGGATGGGACAGAAGCGAGTGACTCAGAGGAGCCAGCAAGAGGGAGAGAGAGAAACAGGAAGGAGCAGGTGCAGGGAGCTGTGGGAGTGGGGGTGGGGGAGCAAAATGGGACCTGCAGGTTGGTCAGAGCGGGACTGGGCAGAGACGAGGAGGAAACGGAGGAGGGCCGAGGAGAGACAGGGAGGGAGGCAGAGGGCAGGCCCCCAGCGGCACCCAGGCTGAGCCCGAGACTGAGAAATCACTGCATGAGTGGGCAGCTCAGGCTGGGACTCACAGGCCGCCCAGATTTCCGGAGCAGACGGAGCCCTCAGCCCTGCCCCTGAGCCGGAGGTCCTCTGCTGCCCTCCCTTGGGGCCCCGCGGGCTCACAGATCCAGCAAAGCATCCAGAGATGACAGGGGTCACGCGGAGCCTTTCTGTCCCTCCCCAGCAGGGGTGGGGGCGGGGCCTCCCTAGCTCTGGATCTTTGGGGGTGTTGACGGGGTGCAACAAGCAAGAAGTTCTGGGCCGAGAGAGAGGGAGAACAGAAGGGATGCAGAGGTCTAGAAGAAGGGGAGGTAGAGGGATTCTGAAAAACGGCTAATTTTGAAAAAGAGTGAAAATAGAGATTTTTTTAAACTTCAATGTCCGCTACTCACTGGGGCTCCTAAGTAGGAGGCGTTTACTGCAGCATGTGCTTTGTGGGTTGGTCACATCGTAGCTGACCTGTGAGCTGCTGACTGTGGAGGCAATGAGGAGGGGTGAGGGTGTGAGCGTGTGAGAGGGGGCAGGATGGTGTGTATGTGATTGTGAGTGTGTGATTGCGTGTGAGGTACGTGTGTGCGATTGTGTGATTGCGTGTGAAGGTGTGATTGTGGGGGGGCTGAGGGTGTGCGTGTGTGTGCACGTGACCCCTCAGTCTGGCCGTCGTGGGGTCCCGTGCCCGGCTGACGGGCTGCCCTGCGCAAGTTTTGCTCCAGTCCCTGCAGCTGCTATGAGAAAGACTCACCCCGGGAAGGAGGTGGGTAACAAGTGGCCTGCCGCCCATCAGGGGAGTGGACAGCCCAGCCTGACACTCTCTGAGCACTAGGAAGAGGGCTCCAAATAAAACGGGCAGATGTTCCCTCGAAGACTCTGACCCTCCAACCAAGCATAAGACCAAGGGGAGACGTCGCAGTCCAGAGCCCCTGACGCCCCAGCTCCAACCAGTTGGCAGCATCGGCTGGTGGCATCCAGTGGGGTGCTCAAGGGAGGCAGAAGCCCTGGTGGGGGCATCTGGGGGTGGGGGCAGGCGATGGGGGGGCGTGAAGAGTTGGCAGAGGTCTGAGGCCTTGTCAAAAGGAAACACAAGAAAACTAGAAGCCAGTGACATTGTACTGTGGTCCGAGCGCACAGAGCATGCAGAGACGGGCGGGGGGTTGGGGGGAAGCAGGTACACACAGTAGGAACAATTAAACACAATCCACTGTTTTTACTAGACTAACATCTCCTGAGACCCTGGGACCACTACCATGAACTAAACAGCGGCCTGCCCGGTCCTTAGGAATCCACCACCCGAGGAGTAAGATGAGCATCAAATGCCGTCATGGATCATTCTCGGGCAGCATCTGATAATGACGATAATGAGGACCCGCAGTCCCGCACGTCCCAGGCTCTGTCGTAAGCATTCTGCACATACTCAGTGCTGGGGCTGAGGTCCGGATGAGGCACGGGAGGCAGCCAGAGACGAGCCCTTGCCGCAGCCCGGGGCCCAGGGGCAGAAGTTCATCGTCCTCACTCTTCACCTCCATCCTGAGGAGAAGCTCCTCCTGAGGAGACAGCAGTATTTTCCGCAGGGTTCTCGCACAGGTCACGGAGGGCATCTGAACTCCCAGCAGCGGTCACTCCCACCGCCACCTGGACCAGCTGCTCTCCCTCGTTTGGGGCTGGCTGGATCAGACTTGTCTAGACCAGAACACCCATTACCCGATCTCTCCAACCCATCTCTTCCACGGACTCCCTCGGGGCCTCCTGGGGAAAGCAAACCTTGGGAGGACAGGGGAGGTCACAGGATAGAGGCCGAGTGAGGCTGAGGGTAGGGATGGAGGGGCTGGGGGGTGGCGTCCAAGGCTGGGAGGCTGGAGGCTCCCCAGACGGGGAGAGAGGCCGAGCCAGCCAGCCCCCTCTTGCCGCACTCAGAGCAGTCCTTTTGGGGAATGCAGGGCCGGCAACTCAGAGGTGGGTGGGGACAGCAGAGATAAGTGGGAGGCCCCCGGTATTTACAGGGCTCAGCGTAGGAGAACAAATGTATTCCCAGACGGTGGCCCACCCACATTTTCTTCCCATTTCTGGTTCTATCCTGTATCTTGGTGGGGGAGGGGACACCAGTGTCCCCAGTGCCGGTGTAGACACCCCCTCCCGCACGTGGACACATCACCAAACCGCAATCCCTAGCCGCTCCTCGGGCCCAGGAAAGGGTTGTCATGTTTGGGACGTTCTTATACTAAAACACTATTCCTTGTGTATCTGAAATTCGAATGTAACTAGGCTCCCTGTACTTTATCGGGCAGTCCTAACCAGCGGAGTCCCCCGCCGCCCCGCCATAAAGCCGGCCCTCAGTAGGCCCACGGCAGAAACCCTCACAGGCCCTGTAAGCTGGCTTAGGGCCCACCTGGGCAGGGACTTTCAGGGTCCCAGTACTAGAGTGTGGTTGGGGGACGTAGGCTCTGGGTGGGCACATCTTGGCCCTGTAGACTTTTCTGGCCATTGAAGAGTCAGATCTGGATCTCCGAAACCTCAGGAGCTAGAACAGGGGCCCCTTTGCCTACTTACTGGCTGTATGGGATGAGCCTCAGCCCCCCTTCAAGTGAGAGCTCACCTCAAGCAAGAGGTGCCCCAGGACCTTTATTGGCCTCCTTGGAGCCTTTACCTCTTAGTTTCTCCAATGTCTCTGGGAGGCAGTGACCTCCGACGCTGGGAGACGTGATAGAGCGGCTGAAAGCCAGGCCTGCCCGATAAAATGCAGGATGCCCAGTTACCTTTGAATTGCACATGAGCAACATAATCAGTTTTTACTATAAATATGTCCCATGCAATATTTGGGGGAGATTTGTACTGAAAAGTGATTTCTTGATTATCTGAAATTCAAATTAATCCAGTGTTCCGGCTTTGATTTTGTTTTTGTTCGGCGTTCGCACATCAGGCAACCCGTGACTGACAGCTGGGACGTGGGAGTCCCACAGCGAGGTTCTGGCCCTGGCTTCTCCACTTGTCGCCGCTGCGTGAGGCTCACTTTCCTCGTCAGCACCCCCCACCCCCCCACCCCCCCGCCGGGGTGGCGGAAGGATGATATGATAAAATGCTTGGCTGGGGTAAGTGACAACTGTTATTGTTGTCCCTGGCTGAGGTCCCACAGCCAGAGGTCCCGGGGCTGGGATTCACCCTCCAGACTCCAGGCTCCGGCCCTCCGTCTCCTCCAGAACACTTGCAGCCCATTGCACACTCCTTGGACCCAAGACCACCCAGCCTGCAAGCGTCCCGGGCAAGGGTGCCAAGGCCATAGAAAGGTTTGAGAAGGAAGGATGCTCTGGTCTGGATATCTCGAGTTCCCTGATGACTGGAGAGGGGTTCTATGGGATACAAAGGGGAAGGGAGGGGCTAACATTTATTCTGGGCCTAGTGTATGCCTGGCATTTTGTTTTCTAATTTAATCCTTGCAAGCCTGCTTATTTCCCTTTTGCAACTAAAGATGCATTCTTAGCAGCATAGGAGGAGGCCCCCGAGGCTACTCTGTATGGACCCCAGTTCCTCGGGCCCATGGTCATGGCTCATTCTCACCTCCTGCAGGTCTGGGCTCACCTTCCCCTTCCCAGTGAGCCCGTTCCTCCACTTACAATGGGAGCCCTCCCCACCGGCTTAGAACTTCCTTATTCCCCTTTTCTGCTGCCTTTTCTTTCCCCAAAGCGCCCTCATCAAATATATTAGATAGGATGCTTATTTGGTTTGTCATCCCTCTCCCCTTCCAGAATGTAAGTTCCAAGAGAACAGGTTTTCCCAGTCCATTTTGTTTACCGACAGGTTCCCTGTGCCTGGAACAGAGCCTTGTACATACTGGTTGAATGAATCAAAGGTAATAAGGACAGTAACAAGCAACATTTATTTTGTACCTCCTTTGCCCCAGAAATAAGTACTTTACATATGTTCATTTACATATCCTCATCCTCCCAACACCTCTCTGAGGCACAGAGCCAGCACAGAGAAGCTAAGTAACTTGCCCAAGGTCACACAGCTAGTGGGCAAGATGTGGTCTGGTTGGCCTGAGTTCCTGGTTGACAATCTCTTACGCACTCCACAGGTATCCGTGACCCTGGCCTCTTGTGTGCATCATGGCCCCGTGGTGGTGCCCCTCCCGTCCCTCTGACTTGCTGGATGACCAATGTTTCTGCTTGTTTACCGCTGACTTCGTCTCTTTGAGGGCAGGGACCAGTCTCCTTCATTTTTGTGCCCTCGGTGTTCTGTACGGTGGCCAGCCCCTTCTAGGCCCTACACTCCGTGTTCCTGATTGGTCTGTACTATAACCCTGGGAAGTGGGAAGCACAGGTATGATCACTCCCCCACCCCCATTTTCCCAGCGGAGAAACAGGCTCAGGGAAATGAAGTGATCTGTTGCAGCGGGAAGAACAGAGAGTAACCAGCCCCCAGGTCGCCGGCCACAGCCCGCTGGGGTGGGGATCCACACTCTAGAGCCCCACGGGTTCTGGCTACTGCCCAAGGCTTTGGTGGGCACCTAACCACATGTCAGAACTGGGCAAAGGCAAAATATCGGTGTGGAGTGTGTGTTGGGGGGGTGGACGGGGGGATCCAGCCAGGCTCTTTCAATGGGGCCGCGTGGGGGCTGCTTCTTGGAGCTGGAGTGGGTGGACGGGTGAAGTACAATTCCAGGGCTGTGATGCATGTCTGCCAGGTGCGCTTTAGAGCAAACAGGATGCAAAGCCGGGTATATTTAGCCCGTGGCTCTAGCCTGCTGCCCAATCCCCCCTGCTGGGGAAAGCCCTCTGGAAGCTGTTCTTCTGACTGAGGAATGTGTTCTGCAGAGTCGGTGGCAGGGCGTGTGTGTATGTAAGGCAGGGGGTTGTAACGGACAGAAAACCCAAAGACTCGTGGCTCAACCAAGAAAAGGCAACAAGCTCCCAGGAAGAAATACACCTCAGCAGGAAGCAGACCGTCTTTATGTCTGTCCTTTTCCTCGGTGCCTGAGGGTGCTCTATGGACGGATTCATGCTGAGACCAGGGAATGGTGGGTAGAGGCTGTATTCATTCATTCATTCATTCATTCACTCACTCATTCAAGTGTTTATTGCACTTCTATTATGCACCAAGCACTGAGCTAAGTGCTGAGAATATACTAGGGAAAGAATGTACCTGTTCTCATTGAACTTTCAATTTCAAAGGAAATGAGCATTAAAGGAGTCTTGCTGGTACTTAATCATTCTTAGCTGTCAGTGCTCTGAAGGAGAATTACCAGATGCCTTAATGGGGTAAAATAAGGAATTTCAGTCTGGGAGTCAAGGAAGGCTTCCTGGGGGGAAGTGGTGTTTTAAGCTGAATCCCGGAGGGTACCTAACAGTTCATTTGGCAACTTGCTGAGAATTGAGGGTCAGAGAGGGGCAGAGCAGCAAGCCTTCCAGGCCCTGGCAGTGGCCCATGCTCAGACCTTGAAGTGGAAGGGAGTGTGGCCTCTGCAGACCACACATCAGGGACTCCATACTGGCTGGTGTCGGGATCCTAATCTGATCGGGAAACACAGCCCCTGCCCACAGGCATCTCCTTGTCTGAGGGGTAAACAAGGGAGTTCAACCATGAGATTAGCTTTCCACTGGCAGCAGAGATGTGCAGGTCTGAAGCGGGGGTATTTGCCACGAAGGAACGAGTTCGTTTGGGAAGCCTTGCTGAAGACGACGTGTCTCTGGTTTTGAAGGTGGGAAGTATCCTAATTTGGCAGAGGGTGTAGGAGTTTGAAGAGCTGTGTGCAAGGCTGAGGAATGGGAACACGCATACTTTAGGTTGGAGTAGGAGGTGGGTGAACGATTCAGTTTGGAGGCGTATGTTCTGTCTCTCCAGTTGATTTTAATAGCTACTACGAATTTCCCAATCACTGTGTGCCACAAAAGCACTGATCTATCTCATTTTATCCCGACAAATAGCCCTTGGAGGTAGATACGACCATCCTATTTTACAGATCAGAAAACAGAGGCTCAGAGGATTAAGTGACCTGCCCACCGTGACCCGGAGAAGAGGCAGTAGGACCAGGAATCAAACAGAATGGGTCTGCTCTGTAGCTCATGAACCTTTCGTTGCATTTGCCTTCCTAACGACCTGACATCTTAAGGATTGTCCCTGACTGCTCTGGGGAGTCCTTTGTACCTTAAGAATGGGCTGAAACCATGGTTAACCATTTGCAAGCATTGATCGGTGACATGACTGTGGTCACCTGACCCACCGGTGCACATCCCATCCCCTGTCCAGCCCACAGAGGAGCAACTTGGAGCTCTTCATTGCAAAAGGCAAAGCGCAGGAGGAGGTAAGGCCAGCCCCAGATCCCAGAGCAAGCTGGGGAGAATCCGAAAATGGTCTTTCCTCCATCCTATAATCCACAAGTCTTGACTGGTATCACGAGAACTGTTTTTTTTGGATTTTTGTCTGTTTTATTGCTGTATCTCCAGGCCCCAGAATACAGGATGGCACACGGTAGGCATACAATAAATTTTGTTGAAATCAATCTCTGGGGGCGGTGCGGTGTTAAGGGGAATTTGACACATACAATCCCTGCCCTCTGGCGGTTCATCATCTAACTAAACATAATGTAACAGACGCGCGCACACATGCGCACATGCACACACGTACACACACTCACACATGCATGCACACACACACACACGCACATGCACACACGTACACACACTCACACATGCATGCACACACACGTGCACACATGTACACACACTCACACGTGCATGCACACACACGTGCACACATGTACACACACTCACACATGCATGCACACACACACGCACATGCACACACGCTCACAGGAAGCCAGTCTCTGACTTACTCTCTACCTGGCCATATACAATGAAATAGTATTCGTCTATAATAAGGGGGACTTAAGTGAGACATGAGCCAGCCAGCTGATTTTTCCCAGCGGTGAAATTACTCAGAAACCAAGACCAAAGTAAACCAATACAGTATCATCTAATATGTTTAATGTCTTCTTTTTGGAGGCTTTTTTTTTTTTTTTTTTGGAGGCGGGGTGGGTGAAGAATATAACTTACATAATAAAGTTTACAAGCCTCAAGTGTCCAGCCAGATGGATTTTTACATGTCTAATGTATGTATACACTTGTGAAACCTCAACCCGGATAAACACAGCGCATTTCCAGCACCCCGGAGCTTTCTCACGCACCCTCCCAGAAAACACCCTTCCCCCCCGGCAGAGGTTACTGCTAAATTTTACTTTGCCTGTTCTTGACCTTCACAGAAATGGAATCATATGGTAAGGACTCTTTTGTGTCTGGCTGCTTTAGCTCAACCGAATGTCTGTGAGGTTCATGCTTGCTGCTACGTGTAGCAGTTTCTTCTTTTTAATTGCTGTACAGCATACGTAATGTCATAGAGCAGATGTTATATAGCTATCGATATGTCAAATATGTAAGTAATATAAAACAAATATATAAAGTTGTATGTATTAATTATATATACACATAATCAACTCATTTATCCATTCTCCTTTTGAAGGGCATTTGGGTTTTTTCCACTTTGGATCTACCATGAATAGAATTACAATGAACACTTTTGCCCATGTCCTTTGGTGAGCCTAAGCACTGATTTCTACTGCTTACATACAAGAAGTGGTGTTGCTAAGTAGGCTTATGTTTACCTTTAGTAGATTTCTCAAAACGTTTCCCAGGTTGTACCAATTTATACTTCTACCAGGAATATATGAGAGATCGGAGAGTTTTTAAGGTCAGGAATGTGACCTCATCCCCATCTAACTTTCCTGCTGTTCCCCACAAGACTGGACTAAAATACTGGGTAGGGTATGGGAGCCAGGATCTCCGTGTTCTCTCCCCAGACCTTAGGGGATCAAGGATTGCTTGCGGCGCCAGGGAGTCTGGGGGTGGGAGGCTGGGGATGGCCAGTGGGCTGGGTGGGGATGGGATCTGCTGGGTAGGGTTTCTCCATAGTTGGCCCATGACACAGTCCAGGTGTTCTGAGAACTGCTCTGTGACGCCCCAGTGGACTGTGCTGGTGTCAGGGTGACATTTGTCAGGGGCAACATCTCCAATCTGCCCACAAATAAAAGGTAAGTGGTACTATTTATTCTGGAATGAACTTGGTTCCCTCTTCCCCCATTCTCCACTCAGCTCCCTACTTCCCCCGTTCTGTCAGAATGAGTAGCTGCATCGACACTGAGGAGACGGGTCGACCACTCTGGCCCCGGGGAGACGGGAGGGGTGGGCAAGA
Organism: Phoca vitulina; assembly: GCF_004348235.1. Lineage (NCBI taxonomy): Eukaryota > Metazoa > Chordata > Mammalia > Carnivora > Phocidae > Phoca > Phoca vitulina. The sequence continues at coordinate 3,262,693 of NW_022589774.1, read as the reverse complement.
TATTCGCTATCTGTTGCCCCACTGGAGAGGCCGAAGGACTAAAATTCGTGGAGTCCTGTGAGAGGAAGCAGTAACCAGACAGGGAAGGACTGTGGAGAGGGCTAAACGGAAGAGGGGCTTGCCCCAATTAATGTTAAGAGGTGTCTTCCCCTATTGTTGCCACTGCTGTGGTGTGATGTTGCCCATAATGTGTCCACAGGCAAAAAAAGCAAAGGTCAGTGTAGTCCTCACTCGGTGGGCTCCCTTCGGCCACTATGACCAAGGAGCACTTGGGAGAACGAAGTAAAAGGTCCCTAAGGAGTCAATCAAATGTGCCTTCCAGTCCTGGTTCTGTCCTTTACTAACAACGAGGCCTTGAGCATATTGGAGCTTTCCAGGTCTTATGTTCCTCGTCTGTAAAATGTGGCTGGTCTGCTGCTTAAACGGGGCGGGCACAGACAACATTAGCAAAGGGCACAGGCTGGTGCGCACAGGCGCTCCTTCTCCGGGAGGGAGGAGAAGTCAGGTGTGCGGAGGAAGCCAGATTCCCTGGGAGCCCCTGCCTGGGCTCATCCAGGAGGCGGTCGATGTGGGCCGGGGGAGACCATCTGCCTGACTTTATCAAGACGCCTTTCAGACTCAGCATTCTCTTTCCCGAGAACAAACAGAAAAAGGGACTTGGAGGCCAGCCGAAAGGACCAGAGCTAGACATAAATTGGAGGGTGGGCACCAAGCTAAGCTGCAGAGTCTCTTTGCAAGGAAGTGAGAATTTCATCCCTGGCATTTGGGGATAGAGTTTTAGTTGTTGCCACAGGAATGACATACTGAAGGGAGGGTCACTTAGAGCCCCTGGTCTCCAGGCCCTGGAGGCCAGGCCATGAAGAAGGTCCAGTCATCCATAAGTACTGCATTCAGGGGCAGACCTGGGTCCGGCTCACTGCTCACTCTGGACTTTGTTGCCCAGCCATGCGAAGGGTCTGCGATCTTTCCCCCAAGCCTCCAGGCCTGACATTCTCATTTATTCCAGCCCCTGGAAGGCATCGGCCTGCCCTGGGGACCCACTTCAAGTGGCTTCCTTCCCTTGGCTAGAGAGCCTTTGAAACTGGCTGAGGCATTTCCTGTCCCAGGCCGAGTCAGGCGAACGGGTGGTCAGGCTTCCTCCCCAGCCCGCTGCTGGGGCAGGCCTGGTTTGAGCCTGGGCCAAGCTTGGGAAGGCAGTAGGTGTGGGGGTCTTCCTTCCAGTTCAGGGAAGGGGCTGGGGAGGAGGCAGGGCCGGGCTGAGCATGTCCCACCGGGATCAGGTACGGGGACAGAGGCACGCAGCCCAGTACTTTGAGAACAGGGCCACAGAGCTCGGTAACTGTCCCTCTAAGGCAGCCCGGGATCGCTCCCTGTGGGTGCAGGACCCACGGCAGCTCACTAAAAGAACCAGCGTAGGTAGCTTTAAGCAACTGCTTTACATTTAACTCTCCAAATGCTAAGTTCTAAATTTATCAGGGCTGATACCCACTCGGCTGCTTTGTTCTGTTTTGTTTTGGTTTTGTTTTTGACAAATAAAAGTTGTAAATATTTAAGGTGTACAATGTGACGTTTCGATAGGTGTATCCATTGTGAACTGATGATCACAATCAGTCTCCACTCTGCTTCTTCATCATGAATCCCACTCTCCAGGGGCTCCTTCCCTCATGATAAAATAGCAATAGCAGTATAATCATAATAGGGGTTCGGCCAGGTGATCCCACCAGAAGCAGAGAACGCCCTGCCACTCCCTGTCTGGACAGTCTTTGGACTTTCGCGCAAAGTGCCAAGGGGATCTAAGGCTGGAGGGTGGATTCCCAGGCAAGGCATCTCCTCTTTCCTTCCTCCCCATCACTGTTTTAAGGTCTGAACCCATAGAGAGGCCCCTCCTGAAGATGCTGCAGCCAAGGCAGCAAACCGCTTATTTCTCAAACTACCAAATGTCAGGTGGTGCACCTGCGGGGGTGGGGGTGGGGGATGGGATGAGGGAGGATGCGGTGAGGGCTGGGGGAGAGAAAACAGAAGAAAGGTTGCTGAGGCTGTGAGGTGGGGAAAAGAAGCCAGCTTCCCCCTTCACGGCCTAAAGGATCATGGGACCCTGGGGTGGGAGTGGAGGGACAGAGGATGAATAGGTGAAAGATGTGCAGATTTGCATGCTATTTTTGCACGGCATTTGCATGCTTTTCATGGACTGTCTAGAGTACAGCCCCAAGAGGTGCCCCCCGGCCCCATTCTCTCCCCTCCTTCCTTCCCTAAGGTGCTGGGGTCTGCAAGGCCCAGAGGGGAAGCCGTGGACTGGGCTCCCCCTGCACCATAGCCCTGTCTGCTCATGAGCCCCATGGTAGGGAAGCCAGGGCTAGGAGAGAGCCTGTGGGGGAGGGGGAGCACCCCTACCTGGAGGAGCAGGGTGCAGGGATGCAGGGGGTCTGAGGATGAGGAGCTTTCTGACTCCATGCTTTTTCCTAGACCAGGGCCCCAGAGGAAGGAAGCCAGATGAGGCGTCTCCTCCTGAATTCTTGTGATTTGTTTCTTGCAGCAAAGCCAGCTTTGACATCAAATGCCTTTCTTTTCCAGGGGTCCTGCTTCAGCCTCAGCCCTAGACCATCTCTGTATTCAACCCTGGGGCGGGGGGAGGGGAGAGCAGGCAAGAGGGAGGGACCATCAGCGACCCGGCCCTGTGCCTTCGCAGGGGCTGGGTGGGCCCATGATCAAACAGGAACAGGGGTCCTGAAAGGGCTTTTGGGTGGGCCTGGGGTGCCTGAGCCCTAGCTGGCTTCTGACTGTTCAAGGGTGGCTAGCTCCTGAGTGCCCTGGGGCAGGACTCTGGGTAACCTGGGAGGGATTCATCCCCACCCCGGGCTGTGAGGATCCTCCCTCTTTGCACTTTTTCTTTCTGTCTCTCAGTTTTCTTTGCTCCCTCTCGCCATCTATGTGATTTTTAAATCAAGAACATATAATTATGACCCTGTAGCCCTATTAGCCTCCCCAGGGCAATTCCCCACTGATAATCCCAGCCTCTTCACCTGCTGCTGACAGGCTCATGATGTTCGGGGTGGGGAGGGGGGACATCTACCTTCTACCTTACACTCTTGGAAACACGGCTCCACCGCCTGAGGAGCAGACAGGGGCAGCCGGGCAGCTGGAGGGCAGCAGGAGAAAGCACTCTGGTTGGGGAAGGCTTGACACACTGGTGAGGCCTCCATGGGCCCCAGAAAGCAGGGATGGTCAAGCCAAGCCTAGGAAGAGCGTCCCAAAGGCTGTTGATTCAAATCCTGGGGAACAGCTTGAGTTCATCTCTCCTGAGGGAAGACCTGCCTAGAAGAAGCAGGAGAGGGGGCGCCCGGGTGGCTCAGGCGTTAAGTGTCTGCCTTCGGCTCAGGTCATGGTCCCAGGGTCCTGGGATCCAGCCCCGCATCAGGCTCCTTGCTCAGCGGGAAGCCTGCTTCTCCCTCTCCCACTCTGCCTGCTTGTGTTCCCTCTCTCGCTGTCTCTGTCAAAAAATAAAATCTTAAAAAGAAGAAGAAGAAGAAGGAGAAGAAGAAAGAAGAAGAAGAAGAAGAAGAAGCAGGAGACAGTTTATTCCACAAAACAAACAACCTAGCTGCCTGGCCCAGAGCTCTTTGCACACACGCAGTCTGGAACGCTCACGGGCTGTGTGCACACTCACAGGAGCTGGAAGGCATGCATGGGATCTGTACACACTTGGGGGCTCTGTGTGTGTCCACAGTTTAGAAAACACCCACAGAGTCTGGCTAAGTCATGCTCCAGGGTTGTTTGTCTTCAGGTGAAGTTCCATCCTGTCCTAATTTGTGCACTTAGGTGGCCCCCCGTGCTACGGTGCACCTTGGAGTTCACGTGGCTCACCCCTCTTCCATTTTACACCTGACAAGAGGTAAGCCAAGTGGGATCAGGTGATTTATCTAAGGCCATTTAGCTGACAAGCAAATTTTCTTTTGAGTTACAGAGTAGAGTTTGGAGGTGACAGAGATTTGGGGGGTGACTTAAAGCCGGGGAGGACTTGTAGGAAAGGGGCACAGGCTTTTGAGTCCTAAAGGCCTGAGCTTATGTCCAACTCAGCGTCTGTCTAAACGTGTGTCCTTTGACAAGTTACTAAACCTCTCTGAGCTCCAGCTCCCTTTGCTCTACAGTAAGAGTCGTCAAACCTACCCTGCAAGGCTGTCACCAGGCTTGCGAACCACATACATTCAAAGCCTGGCGCATAGTAGGTACTCAGTAAGGGGTTCTGCAACTATTTGATAAGGTGGTAAAGCAATCGATCACAACGCTATTTCATGACACCTAGCATGGGCCAGGCTCTATGCTTGTTGCTGGGGAGGCTAGGGCAGCTGGGGGGGTCTGGGGAGGTAGCCCATGGGGTACGATGAGAAAAACTGGTGTGTCCTGTGACCGGAGTCATAGGGAATGCAGAAGAGAGGCACTGACCGGAGATGGTGCATGTGGGGTTCCGGATGGGGCACTGAAGATTTCCTAGAATTAGAAGGATGAATAAAACTTACCCAGGCAAGGAGAAAGGGAAAGGAGATTCGATTCCATTGAGAGAACAGTAAGGACAAAGACCCGGGGGCCACGGCGAGTCTGATGCAGCGGATGTGGCTGGAGGGGCCCGGAGGGGCCCCAGGGAGGGGACTGGTGTGGACGAAGGAGGGTGGCTTTGGCCTGAAGGGCCGGGGAGGCTTTGAAAATAGATATGTGCGCTCACCCAAAGTTCTCAGCAGAAAAGCAAATTTAGAAAATAATGAACTTTGCTTCAGTTGACTCTTTTCTTCTCAAAGTGTTGCTTCGTTGTTTGCTAAAAATCCTTTTGCCTTTATAGGCTCCTTGGTGTAAAAGGAAGAAATTCAAACATACCTGAGAAATGCAAGTACCTACCCATTTACTAACGGCTTAATAAATTACTGCTTTGGGCCTTTGACCTGCAGCGCACCCCAAGCCCTCCAGCTGAGATTCACCCCCATTGTGTCATCAGTGTATCGAATGCACCAGGGTAGATGGTTGCCAAAGCCATGCTTGAGGATAGCGGGTGGGGAAGGGGGTTTTCAAAGTGTTTCATTCATTCCGATGGATTCAACAAATATTTGCCTGGCACCGTTCCAGGTGTTTGGGGATGAGGGCGGAAATAAGACAAGGCTCCTGCACTCCTCAGGCTACAGTCAAATTAAACTGGCCCTTTGTGGCTGACACCAAGTTCTCTGGTGAGAAACACTCAGCCATGCCAACAATGGTGGCGGAGTGGGGAGAGTCCGACATTTCCAAGTCAGACCACATCTGGGCTCAGATCCCAGCTATTGGAACCCAGGCCAGTGAGTTCATCTCTTTCAGGTCATCAGGAGTAAAGTGGGAGACACTGATTGTTGTTTTCCAGGATGAAATGGGATAAAGAAGGTGCAATGCTCGACATCAAGACTGATACATGAGAAGCCCTCAGTAAATGAATCACTAGTATCGGTGATCTTTGGGACAAACTCAAAAGCTAAGTGAGTGAGCCAAAAAGAGGCTTTACCACAGCGAAGAGGCTGATAATAAAATTTAGGGGAAAGTCGGCCAGACCATACTTCAAAACAATTAGAAAGAAGGTGTCTCCAGGGCCAGGAGGGGGCTTGTTCGCTCATTTTATATCTCCAGTGTCTAAGCACGTAATAGACATTACTAGTGAGCCCTGAATGAACGGTTCTTAGCTCTTGGCCAGCACCCAGGAGAGAGTTGGGTGGCAGACAGTTCCAGGAAGACACTCTTCCACGGGTTATTCTGGCCAAGAAAGGGCAACAGAACCTGGGACATCATCAGGAACTGGGTCATTTGTGAAATTAGCAAACACATGGAAACCCAGCAACACATTTCTGGAAAGAGTACAGAGAGCAGAAAGTTCAGGAGAGACCAGTCTGGGGGCAGGGAAGGGGAGGAAAACCTTGGGGGAAGTGCCCTGGAGGGTCTGTGGCAAGAAACATCCTTGTTCCACAGTTTACGCCTTTGACCTTAACCTTCATCAGAGAATCTGTCTCACTGTGTACCAGCAGCTTATGTAGTTCACTCTTGCATTCAAACAAGGACGAGGGGCTTCCCACTCAAGAAGAGGAATCCAGGATGCTCAGGATGGTCTTCGATCTGACCAGGGAAGGGACAGCCAAGGTCATAATGAGAACTTCCCAATGGCCAGTCTAAGAGAGCCACGAACACTCCCAAAATTGGAACACTTCTTTCCCTGGTTTTGTTTGGTGGTGGGGGCGGGGGGAGGGAAAATTCAGGGATGTTTGGGCAATGCTTCATCCTCATATGCCCACAGATTCAGAGAATGTTATAGTTGGACGAAGCTTTGGACTGATCAAACACTGAGGACAGAGTCCCAGGGGCAGGCAGGGATTTGATCAGTGAAGCTGGGACCAGAACCCACACCAGCTGGTCATCTCAAGGGTCAGTGCACACAATTTGCAAACGACTCACAGATATTATCTCCGAGCTCCTGACTGAGACATCCAACTGCCTACCTGACATCTCTTTTTGAATGTCTTAAAGGTTCCTCCAACTCAGTGTGTCTAAGACTGAACACTTAATCTTCTCCTCATACGGGTTCCCAGCTCCGTGTGTGGTAGCTCCCTACCCAGCTGAGCAAGCATCCCACACACACTCTCTTTCTCATACCCTTTGTAACCCATTGGTTACCAAGTTCTGCTGATTTTATCTCCTAAATACTTCTTTAATCCCTCCACACCTTTTCTCCACTTCCTACATCATTACCGTGATGCAAGGTACCCTGACCTTTCACCTCTTAACTAGTGCAATAGCCATCTACCTGCTAGGGGCACCTGAGCCCATTCTGGACCATTCCTCACGATGCAGTCACATGACCTTTACAGAGCACAGACCTAGTCATGTCATGCACACACACCAGCTTGGGGAAACCTCAGGGTCTTCCCTTCATCTTTAGGATAAAGACAACTTATTAATGTGACTTCAGAAGTCCTACGTCACCTGGCTCCTACTTGGCTCTGCCCACCTGCTCTCGTGTCATAGGACACATGCTCTTCCTGTCTCCACACCAGCCACACTGACTTCAGACAGTCCCGCACCATAGCCGTTCAAGATTATCCACCTGTTCCTATGCACGAAATGCACCCCTTCCTCTCTTGGCCTGGCTAACACGTTTTCGTCCTTTAGATTCCAGCCCGAACTTCATTTGTCTCAGGAAACCCTTCCTGAGTGGGTCAAAGCCTCCTATGTTAGGTTCTTGAAGCACCTGTCACAGCTCACGGTTTATCTGTGTTTTGTGAGCATTTGGCGAATGGCGTTTCCCCCCATTCCCGCCGTGTAAGCCCCATGAGAGGAGAGACCATGTCTAGTCATGCCCTAGGCACATAGTTAAGTGCCTGGCACTTAGTTACCTAGGCACTGAAACATTTGCTCCTTGGGCGAGGGAACTAATGAATGCTCCATTTCTCAGATTTTCTCCAAAGATGACCCAATGAAGAAAAATCACCACTTTCTGTCCACAGATGGCCTCCTGTGCCTCTTTCTTTCTTTTTTTTTTTTTTTAAGATTTTATTTATTTGACAGAGAAAGACACAGCGAGAGAGGGAGCACAAGCAGGGGGAGTGGGAGAGGGAGAAGCAGGCTTCCCGCTGAGCAGGGAGCCCGATGAGGGGCTCAATCCCAGGACCTTGGGATCATGACCTGAGCCGCAGGCAGACGCTTAACGCCTGAGCCGCCCAGGCGCCCTCCTGTGCCTCTTTCTGAAACAAGATGGGAGGTTAGATAGTGAGATGCATGTGAATTCGGTTGTGCCACTAACCTTACGTCCTAATAGGTTCCTTTATATGTTCCTAAAGAAGATCACCATGTTCTGGTAAGCGGGAAGAAAAATAGACCAAAGCGATATGTACATTAGGACTCTACTGCCATTTTTAAACACACTGAAAACGAATAGCAGCAAATCGTGGGATATGAGTGACCTTCTTTCCTTTTTTCTTTTTTTGGTAAATTCTCCATTATGTATTACTCGGGAGAGAAATAAAAAGTATTAAGAACTTTTCTGAATGTATTCACACACACACACACACACACACACACACTGGTTTAAAAAATGGAAGGTCATGTGTTCACATACCCAAGAATGGAAACCATATTTCCCCTCAGCCCAGAGCCTTTCTGAAAGTAGAAACCATTTCACTTCCCCTCTTTATTTCTCCGTGCACCATCCCCCCCCCCCCCTTTCCGACAGTACTCTCGGTTCCAAGCGCCAGAAAACCCACTCAGATTGATTTAGGCAAAAAAGGAAATGTAGATGCTTCCCTAGCTGGACAGTTCCAGGCATGGTAGCTCTCAGAGCTCAAGGGATTGGTCTTTCTCTGCTTCTTGCCTTGGCTCTCCTCCCAACGGTGGCGAGATGCCCACCAGCAGTCCCAGATTCCCATGTCCTACCAGCAGAGAGTACCCCTACACCCTGGCAAGTCTTGATGCCCATCCCTGCACCGATAGCTGTGGCCAGGGTGGGGGCGGGGCGAAATCTCTGACTGGCCAGGCCTGGGCCAGCTGCTAACTGCTGGCCATGGGACTGGCAGGAATCTGACAGACTACAGGTGAGTGGTTCAGAATTGGAATGCTTTGGCCAGAATAAGGGGCAAGGGGCAAGGGGCGACAGGCAGGCAAAACCAGCACACCCTGAGCACCCAGCTCTGCCCGCAGCACGTGCTCAGCCCACAGCACGGACCGGCTGACCTCACCCTGGAACCATCTGCGGAGGGAGGTAAGTGGAGGGTCGGGCAGCAGGACCTCACTAGGTCCCACATCAGCTGCTGAACCTCCATCTACTTCCGTCTGTGCCAACAGTCTCAGCTGAACATCCAGAGGGAAGGATTCTGAGTCTATGCACGTCCCAGAAAGTGATGAGGAGGTGGAGAGCGATGTTTGCCAAGTCGCATGGAAAATTGCCCTTGAGCTTCTCCAAACACCGTATGCCCAGGAGACCCAGCTTGACAGCCAGTAGAACTGGGGCCCAGACTGGCTAAGCAGGCCACTCAGGATGGCTGGGAGTACCTGGTGGCCTGCTCTCCTCCCAGCAGGCCAGGCCCATGGGCTGGCAGGGCTCGGTAAGGGCAGATCAGGCTCAAAGGGATAAACCTCTTAGCCAACCCTCTTCTATTGAGGTGTAAGATGAAGAGGACACATGATTAATGTGTTTGGGAAATTCCCAGCCCGACAAGAGAAAAGTGACAAGACAAGACTGATGCTGTACTTTGGGGCCTCGGGCTTGATGCGTCGGTCCCTGTCGGAGGGAGAGCATGCGAGCTAGTTACCTCTGTGCCAGGAACTGGGTTTGCCCCCCACCGTCTTTGCTTGCCTTGTCCATTCGATTATTTCTGCCCTAGTGGGCCCAGCCCATTTTGACCACACAGCCTGGGTCACAACCCACTGCCCCCAGGAGCCTTGGCACGGCGCCTGCCCCCGACAAGAGACCCTCCCTTCTCACTCTGGCCCAGCCCCTCATCTGCCTGGAAGGCACCATCAGGCGAGGCCGGTACAAGCTCTCTTGGTGGAATCTCTGCCGGAGGGAAAGGCCCCGGGAAGCCTGAGCCCAAAATGAGGAGTAAGGTTGGTTCCCACATGGGCCTCCTGCAGGGGACGGGGCGGGGGGGTTCTTCTGTAGGCGGCACCATTTCCAAACACTCAGCAGCGAGGCTGGGAAAAGGCCTGTGCAGGAGAAAGAGACAGACAGAGAGCCGGGGGTGAGGAAGTAAGAGCAGATGGAGGCCCAAATCGGAGAAGACAGTGCTGAGCAACCCCCGAACCGCCGGCAGATTTGGGGATACCAAGTCCCACCCTGCTGGACCCTTCTCTGGCAGCTTCCGGGAGAACCCAGGCCTGGCACTGTCTGAACCAGCAGCCCACCAGTGGGCTCCTGTGGCCTGATGAGGCCACCCAGCTGAGCCAGCCTCCCCCTCCTCCTCGCCCCTCTTCCTCTGTGCCCCGCTTTGTAGTACCCTTCTCCCTGCTCCCTCCTGGGTCTTGCCTTTGCCTCCTCCCCCGAGCTGGCCTCTGCCCACACAGAAGAGGCTGGTACCAAGCCTGTTTGCACAGTTAATTGTCAGTGCTTGGTGTTTAAGACCGGCAGGCGCTCCCACGGGGGTCCTTCTTGATCTTTCTGCTGCCACCAAGAAGACAGATTGTCCTGCTCCAAGCAAGTTCTTTTTTTTTTTTTAAGATTTTATGTATTTATTTGTCAGAGAGAGAGAGAGGGAAAGCACAAGCAGGGGGGAGCAGGCTCCCCACTGAGCAGGGACCCCGATGCGGGGCTCGATCCCAGGACTCTGGGATCATGACCTGAGCCGAAGGCAGACGCTTAACCGACTGAGCCACCCAGGCGCCCCTGTTCCAGGCAAGTTCTTAATAAACATTTAATGATGAATGAACACATTAACAAATGAACACCTGTTATCTGATTTGAACCCCACAGCAACCCTTTAAGGCAGCCCAGAGAGTTACCATTAGTGCCATCTCCAGCTGGGGGAAACTGAGACACAGAGAAATTACATGCTACACAGAGGTACGCAGTGGCCAGCTGGGGTCAGAATCCTGTTCTCCCAGTACCCGCGACTGCGCTAGTCCAGACCCACAGCCTGCCCCTTTCACCCCCCCGCACCCTCTCAGCCACTCCCTGGGGTTCAGAGAGCCAGCCTGCGGGAAAGCACAGGGATTGTGTGGGCTGATCTGCACCCCGCTGGCTCCGGGCTGTGGGGACAGTCGGTCTGGGCTGCTCTCTCTGCTTGCTGTTAAGGCCCCCTCCCTGGGTCCACAGCATCCTGCAGCTCCTCTCCCTTGGGCTCAGCCTGCCCGGCGCCATCACGTCACAACCTCCACTGCAGTTCCAGTGAAACCTGGCTGGACATGGCAGTGACCTTTGACCCGCTGGCAGGCAGGGGCCAGATTCAATGTTAAGTGACCTCCTTGACTTCAGGACTGTGGGGGAATCAGAGAAAGTAGGATTCCCTGGGATTTGGAGGTGGGAGACACTAGAATACTTCCGCATCTCCACTGGTGGTCATATGCAACCCCCCTCCCCCAGGACCTCTTGTGGCACCCAGAAGACTTTAACCTCCGGAGTGGACTTCACCCAGGACAGCCTCGCCGTGCTGGGGAGCCTTCTGTCGCTCCAAAACCCACTACCATTCCTGTGCACCAGTTCCTTTGCCATGAGGCCCCGAACCTGGTGGAGGAGGGTTAACGAGGTTAATTACATGCTTCTCATCGTCAACTAATTTCTCTGATCTTTTCCAGAACAATTGCGGGGGTGGGGGGAGCTGACGAAGGAGTGATGGTCTATGACTAAAGCTACTAACCACATGTAGCAATTTCAATTCAAATTCATAAAATGAAATGAAATACAAAATTCCTCAGTTGCACATTTTGAACAGCTAGAGTGCTCAGTAGCTACTGTATTTGACAGCACAGATACAGGACATTTCCGTAACTGCAGAAAGTTCCATTGGGCAGGGCTGGGCAAGAGGCTGACCTTGCCTCCCTGAATAACCTCGCAGGCCCCTTTTGGAAACTGGGCATGTCCAGGGCGGAGGGTGGGCTATCGGGGGATAGGGCTCGCCCGGCCCAGTCACCGCAGCGGGGAGGGTTCAGGCTTTGCGGGGAAGGCACCGCCTCCCCACTCACTGTCACCCCGCCCCGGGCCCCGTCCAGGCGGGCGCCCCCTGCCGGTTGGGAGCCGCAGGGCGACGGAGGCGCGGCTCGGCGGGTGAGGGGACCCAAGGATGCCGGCGGGCTGAGCGCTCGGAGCCGGGTCCCGGGGGAGGCGGGCGCTGCGTGGAGCTGGCTGAGGCCGAGCACAGCGCAGAGCGACGGGACACCTGCGGAGGGCGGCCTGCGCCCCTCTTTCCCCGAGCAGGGAGCACCCTGCTCCCTCCGCGCCCCAGCCGTCCCCGTTAACCTGGCGATTAATTATTAATTTTTTCTCCCGGCTAGAAGCGAAAGTTCCACGGGACTCCGACGGGGAGGGAGCCTCGGAAGGGCACCAGCCGCTCCATTTTGCCGCAGAAAGCAGAGGCCAGGGCAGGGCGAAGTTACCGGCGCCAGGCGGCGGCCTTGGGAGTGGGGGGGTGGGGTGGAGGGGGCGTGGCGGCGGCGGGGGTGGGGGTTGGGGGGGAATGGAATGGTAATGTTCTTTCCTCAGCCCCGAACACCGCCCCCTCCCCGGTGCCCCCCTCCCAGGCCACCCCGCCTCGGGGCGCCACTCGCTGTCCTCCTCTTACCGACAGTCCATACGGCGCCCGCTCCCTGTGCCAGACTCCGCAGACTCCTAAATGGCTGATTTCGTCTTCCCCCTTTGCCGGATGAACAATCTCAGAATGCTGCAGTGAGGTGCCCGAGGTGTCACAGCTCAGGGGCAGAGCGCAGAACCGAACCCAGGTCTTGCAGAAACAGGCCCAGCGTCACTTTCTGTCCCCACAGCTGCCCGACCCCAGAGATGCCCACACCCCAGTCTACCCAGTGAACAACCACAGGAGTAGAGGAAATCAGGGGCGGCACTGTCCAGACCTCCAGGCTCCCTTCCCCACTAGCTCACAAGCCCATACTACAACCTTAATCAGTCTGAAAATCCTGCCGAGGATTCATGTCAAGCTCCATTATAAAATGCTCCTATGGGCTGAAAGCAATTGTTAAGTGAGACACTGCGTCCGAGAAGTCCCTCTCTGACTCCGCAGCCACCCCATCTGTGGCCGAGACTTCAAGGTATTGGTTCACAGGTGGAAAGACCAGGGAAGGAACTCATTCCAAAAATGAGGTTAAAAGTATTCTGAAATGAAGCTGGACGTCCCGGGAAGCAAGATTAGGTCTCCCAGGCCCTAGGGTACAATGAGGCACGCAGGCGCCCGCACACTCCGAGGCAAGGACTGGGCCTATTAGATAAATCCATCTGGGAGGCGCTGCCCTGACCAGCATCATCCTGGACCGGTGGGCATCGCGGGGGCTGACGTTCGCCCGGAACCCAAGGTTCATCCCCCTCCTCGCCACGAGATGTCGCTGCTGCTCACAGTTAGAGGGCGCGCGGCTGGCTCAACCCGCCCGATCTGACTTCGGGCATCAGAAACTCTGGGGGTGGGCCCAGGCTTCTGCGGTTTTAACAGACCCTCCAGGGGATTTTGATGCACGCTCAAGATTGAGAACCACTGACATAGGTCATCCTGCAGGCCCTACGGCCCCTGAAGTCTTGCTCCTCTGCAGATGGCCAGAGTAACTCAGCCTGTCCCCTGGAGTTCCCACCCTGCTACCTAACTTGGGCAGGACCTACATTCTCAGAGCTTCCATTTCCCCTATTGCAAAATGGGGGGTAATAGTATCCACCAGACAGGGTTGTTATGAGGCCAAAATGAGACAGTGTCTGAAAATGGGTCCGCAGAGGCAGATCACAATGCTGTAAAGGTGTGTCATGGCTCTTGCTGTTTTATTCCCTTCACGACTAGCTCCAAACATTTGAAATGCAGCTGGTTCTGGGGTTCCATCCGCTCTCTTTTCTTCGCTCAACACCCCTATTTCTCTCCCCACCCAGAATCACCATTCAGAGACCCAGGGAAAGCCATGCTTAATGCAGTATACAACCCGATAATAAACGCTCAACTTCCGTTGAGCACTCCCCATGTTCTAGACCCTGTTTTATGTGTTTTATTTAATCCTTACACAGCCCTATGAAATAGGTGCTATGAGGGACGATGATAAGGACACTAAGGCACAGAGAGATTAAATAATTTTCCCCAAATCATGTAGCTAGCAAGTGGTGGGGCTGGATATGAACTCAGGCAGCCCAACACAGAGCTCATGTTCTCAAGGTCTACCCAAGGCTGCCCCTAAAGCATGGTTCCGGGACCCCTGTTTGGTGAGCAACAATGTGGAGTGGTGGAAAGAACACTGGGTGTGGATTCACTTTCTAGCTCTGTGATCACAGCTGAATCACTGAACCTCTTGCTACACGCCCCTCCTCAACGAGGCTGGGCGCGTCATCAAACCAGCATTGATTCAACATTGCCATCCGATCTGTAGACTAGCAGTCTTCCATGGCTCCCTTGCTTCACAACAGAAAAAGTTCCAGGTTCGTCTTGTACATTTCCTGCCCAGGCCTGGAATCAGCCTCTTCTCCAAGAAACCCTCATTAGTTTCAGGAATAAGTGGCATTTCAGGGCCACAGTCTGGGCCTTAGCATCCTTTTTTTTTTTTTTTTTTTTTTAATTTGGTCATGTATTGCATGGATTTTAAAAATATGTAAGTAAATAATTTTATTAACCAGTGTATTGAATGCCTACTAGGCATCAGGCAGTTTCTGGGAGCAGGTGGATTATAAAGAAGCATAATTTATTACCACCAAATTCCAGGACCCTAAGAGAAGTGGAGAAAGCCATTCAAGGGCATTTGTGCAATGAGGCCTCAGGAGCTCCCTGGGGACAGAGCGTCACCACACAGGATGGGGAGAATAACCTGGTCTCCCAGTTGGAGCCCAAAGCTTGAAGGTCTCAGAGGCTATTTGGCTGGTGAGGGAGAGTTGTTTGAGTTCCGGATGATGCCACGTATTGAGGGCAGGTGACTCCTCTTGCCATGTTCACTGGCTCGGGTGGCCCTGGGGACTGACTGAGGGCAGGCAGCAGGAGCACAGTGGAGCTTTCTGGCAACCTCTCTAAGGAGCCCCTCAGGTGTGGTGCTGACTTCTGCATAAACAGGTAGAAGTCTCAGGGGCCAACAGGAATTCTGAGCACTGTAATTGACGCTGCTCTGCGCCCGCCCATCAGGCAAGGGAGCTGGGGGGCTTGAGGAAGAGGTACAGGATAGGAGGTAGAGCGCCCACAGGAGCCCCAGGGGGTTCCCACTGGGCAGCTGTGTGCACAGTAGAGCTCTAGGTCAGGGTGCCTGGGAGTGAGAGGTATGGGCCCCAGGCTGGCTACATTTCTCAAAAGCCACGGGAATAGGGCCCCAGCCACGGGGCCAGGCTCCGTAAGAACCAGGCTCCTTCCCTGTTCCATCAGCCTGAGGGGGCCTCCGACCCTGGGCAGCCATCACCAGAACCCCAAGTGACAGCTCTGTCTTCTGGTATGATGCAAAGGGCCTGGCCTTTCGGGTCTGCCAGTTTGGGCTCTGAAACTTTCAACAATCACCGCGTGCGCCTCAGAGTTCTCATTGGCAAAGGGAGACACTCAGAACACCATCATGGGGGAACCTGTGGGAATGAGATGGGGTGATATGTCAGGGGCGTTGCAGAGTCCTCTCTGTGGTGGACTGGGCCCCTTCTCCTCTCAGGGCATTAGGGAAACCGAGAACCCGTGTGATGGGCATGGGTGTCCACGCAGGGCCTGGAGACCTAAAGACCTCCGGGAGCCAGGCCAACACCCCACATGTGTGAAACAGCCACCGCGAGAAGACAAGGAGGGAACCAAGTGGAGGGCGCGGGCCCAGCAGCCTCCGAGGTATGGCTGCCAGTCTCCGCTGGTGTTGCCTTTTTTTTTTTCTTTTTTAAGATTTTATTTATTTATGTGAGAGAGAGAGAGAGCATGAGAGGGGGAGGGTCAGAGGGAGAAGCAGACTCCCGCTGAGCGGGGAGCCCGATGTGGGACTTGAACCGGGGACTCCAGGATCACGACCTGAGCCGAAGGCAGTCGCTTAACCAACTGAGCCACCCAGGCGCCCCTGGTGTTGCCTTTACACTTGGGTTTGCACCAGCAAACAAGGGCCAACGTGATGGTGTCCCCGAGTTTCCAGAGAACCCTAAGGGTGCGTCTGAGCCTCTCCTGCCCCAGGTCTCACAGAGTGCCCAGCTTGGGCCCTGAAAACAGCATCTCTCCCGCCAGGGAGCAAAGTCTGTCTCTGACTGCACTACCAGGAGCCTTGGGGTTTGGTCTGGAGTTCGGTGAGAGGTGCTGATTCCTGGCAGGACAAGATGGGACCCTGGCTGGGCCCCTCTCCACAGCCAGAAGCCTGCCCCTGGGGACAGGTCTGGGTCTGCTCTGGAGGCGCCTCGCTGTCCTGAGGGCTCCAGGAGAGTCTGGAATAAGGGGGAATGAGAGAGCCCATTCACCACCCTGCTACCTCTCACAGAGGTAAGATCTGCAGTATTGGGGTGTCTTTTGTTAGAGCTAAGGAGATGGGGGCCATGGGCTCCGCCCCTGAATGTGCCGGTGCGGTAACACAGAGAAACTGACTCTGCGGGTCCCCAAACCTGGGACTAGCTGCTGTTTATTGAGGGGGCAGGGCACTCACTGGACAAGACATGTTACATACATATCTCCTCTAATCCTTACAACTCTCGAAGGAAGATATTCTTGCCCCAAATTATAGCTGAGGCTCAGAGAAGTTCCGACACAAAGCTGGGATCACACAGCAAACAAGTATTGAGTCTAGGTTTGAAACCAGAGAGGTATAGGTCTTTGAAGAGCCCCACTCCTCATCCATAAAGCCCCGCTGTCTCTATGCCGAGCTCCCATGAGGACAAGCATGGTTCTGGGCAACTCATCCCAGACACCAGAGAGCAAATGGTTTCTAAGACTTTCTGGACTCAGAGGATGAGTGCTAGGATTCTCCACAGCCCCAGCACTCAGGAATCTGTCATGCCCTCCTCCCTGGGCTCTGGTGAAGGAAGACCCCATATTTGTTAATAAAATGAAACAAAGGAAGTGAATGTGTTTTGTACATGGTCAAGTGATATGCAAATGCAAAATGATTGCACCTTACTTTCCCTCCTGGGCATCATGACTCTCCAACGAATGAGGAGGTTTAATCCTTCTTTAGTGAAGTCATACAGCAGATTCATCCAGCCCCACAAGTACGGTCTGACACGACTTGTGTCCATCCAGAACAGCGTGGACCAGATAGATCGTTTACAGTTACACATCCTCTAAGATGATCTTTTCCAACTCTAGATCCAAGAAGATGCTTTTGTTTTTATAGAGTGAACTATTATGTACATGCCACTTTTAGCCTGTTCAGAAAACCCAGACGGGCAGGGAATCTGAATTTGGCTTACCCGTTGAAGAAATGTGCAAGCTAAGAGAAGTTCTACAGTTCTCTCTGAGCTTCCCGTACATCCAGAAAATCAAGTGACCATAGGCAAACAGAAAAGCTAGTGGCTAGGAAATCAATAAATAAACTTCTCTTTTCCTGCAAGAGTCCTTTTTTAATGTCAGACTCTGGTTTTCAAGGGCAATGTGACCACCAATTGAACACGCTGAGGAGAAGCCCAGCACACATGCTGTCCTTTTCCTCACCTAGGCTAATACAGGAATTCCAGCCTGACACCAAGGTTTTCTGGGATGCAGTTTACTTCTCCCCGCCTTTATCCATGTGTACACCCACCATGGTGGGTTCTGCTGTTACTACAGGATGGGAAGCTAGGAAGCTAATTTTGGCATAATTATTGTCTCACTGCTGGATAAAGCCTGGGCTGTTGATGTGGCATGATTTGTAAGTAGCCACTCCATCGGTGGATGGCTAGATTGCTTCCAGGATGTGTCAGAACGAGCTTCGGGATCTTGGCTTTTCAATGCCTGTTTCCAGTTTCCTCCCCATGGGGTTTCCAGAGATTCCAGACAGCTGGTGTCTCCCACCCAGAAACGAAAGGGGCCTCTTGCCCCAATGGGAAGCATGTTGGGGCCTCACGGCTTGTGGCCCCCTGGGCCATTGCTTCACTGTGGTCGATTGGACGGCTCTGCTCCTTTTCTTTCCTGACTGGTTGTTTGGGAGGAGGAAGTTAAATAAAACTGTGTTTTATCTTCTGAGGAGAGAACCAAGGGCACAGGTCAAAGAAACCCTGGGGTGGCTGGCAGTTTCCAGCAGCCAGTCCGGGGTCTTACACAGGACAGGTGCTCAGTTTTAGCTGACATCCTGACTCTCTCACCAGCCCTGGATTTCAGATTCAATCCCTACTCCTCCTGTCCCTGGGGTCCTTCCTTAATCAGCCCACCACGTATATCTATTTGAAAGACTGCTGAAATACCTCCTCTTCCAAGCAGCCTTCCAGGATTATGAGAAGAGCAAGTAACATGGAATTCCACCCAACACACACACAAACACACACACACCACCTCCTTACCCCTCCAGATAAAGCACTTGTAACACAGAGAAAATGAGATGTATTTGGTGCTCATGACCAAAGCTTAGGGTGTATGTGCCCAGGGGCTTCTATCTGATTTGTGGATGCCATCGAGGCAGCAGTGGACAGGGGAGGTTTGGAAGCAATGAGCATAGGTTATTGTCCTGGCTTCGTGACCCACCTGCTGTGCTGTGTGAGAAAGTTGCTTGCCCTTTCTGAGCTCATTATCTCAGCAGTGTGGGAGTAAAGGGCACCCAAGCCCCCTGCTGCTCCGGGATTCTTGGTTGAGCAACCCAGGGACAAGAGAGGGGTGTGTGTGGTACAGGAGAGAGTGGGAGCTGGGAAGCCAGGGGCTGCTGTCTGGGAGGCCCTGGCTCTCTGCGGTGCCCCCAGCCCAGCAGCACACAGCCGTGCTCCCCTTCTCTGGCTGGAAGCCCCCGAGGGCACAGATGAGGCTGCCTTCTCCACCTCCACCCGCAGCACCAAGCCTGGGGGCCTGGGGCTGGCACAAGTATGTGCTCAGTGAACGTCCGCTCAGATGACTGGGGGCCGGGACGTGCAGGGAGGCCGGATGTGGTAAATGAAAACAGTGCACTTGGAGTTCCCCAAGGGCGCATGTAAGCTCTAGCCATTTATGAGTCTGTCATAAAGGACCCTGGGGGAAAGACTTCCAGAAAGAATTGTTCTCGGTCCTTTGCATGCGACAGTAAGGCATCTGCTCTGACTTGCAGGGAAAGATTGCACTAGATCAGCCAGTCTGTTATGCTTGGCGTGTCTTCTCTGTCAAAAGCCACTGTGGGAGGAGGCACCCTGCCGACGTGGGATCCCCACGGACGACAGGGTCACTCAGACCTGAGGCTTCTCACCTCTCAGCGTCATCCGAATGAGCGAGCCTGGCCCTCAGGGAGGTGGCTGTGAGAGGCGGCCCGGCTACGTGGAGGACAGGTGTCCAAGACCAGCAGGGCAGAGGGCCCCGGCATCAGAAAGGGGGACCTCGTGGTGGCTGAGAAGAGTCAATGTCCGAAGGGCGTTGACAGAGTTCGCAGCGCAGGGTGTGGTGAAGACCCCCCTATTCAGTTTGTCCATAAACCCTTCAGTGAACTCCGGCTGAGGGAATAATTCTTTCTGGGGACCGAGGCTGAGCCCGGTGTTAAGGGTCATACAGAGCAGGAAGCGCTCACATGCTGGGCTAGCTGCCCGGGGTACTGGTCCTGCCCCCGTGCTCAACGGCAGTGTCCCCCCGACAACCTGCCCCATCTCCCTGTTGCTAATGGCTCTTCCCGGGTATCATGCTACGTGACCTCTTGGCGACATTCAATGTCACAACCACCCCTACAATTTGACTTTCCCTTCTGACTTTTCCAGAAGCAGAGACCAGGACAAGGATGTGGAAGCCGATCCCGGGGCTTGGGAGGAGACAGGAATGAGGGCACAGGAGAGTGAGACGGGAAGGAAGGAAATCAGCCCAGGGTGTGTTAGCAAGGTCACCACCGAGGGCAGCAGGGTATGAGTCCCTGGGGACTGGAGTCTGGAGCATTTATCTGCCAGCTCCCATCCCCCATAGGTTGAAGACTGTCCCCAGTGACAGACTTGGGGACTACGCTCGAAGGTGGGCCCAGTGGGCTTCCTCAGCCTGGTGGCTGTGAGC
Source organism: Phoca vitulina (assembly GCF_004348235.1). NCBI lineage: Eukaryota > Metazoa > Chordata > Mammalia > Carnivora > Phocidae > Phoca > Phoca vitulina. Next base: position 3,242,963 of record NW_022589774.1, on the reverse strand, counting down.
TTGAGCGAGGATGTTGTCAGTTAAAGGAACCTCTCACTTCTAATGGAACTGCCCTCCAGAGCTGTGCTCGGAGCAGATGCGGGCCAAGGAGATGTGAAGGGGACAGCAGAGGCATCATTGCTGCTGTCCCCGACCACCCTGCCTCCGTCTCTCTGGGGCTGCTTCTCCAGACCTGTTGTCCGTAAATATCTGCTAACGCTGCTTGATCTCCACTCCCTTTTCTAAATGCTCACATACTATGTAATACAGCCTGGGGTTTTGCCAGGGCCCTGGGATGGTGTCAGAACACCAGGGAGACACACTGCCAGGAGGTACTTACTCAGGTCCCCTGTGTTCCTTTGCATGGGCCTGGGCTTGGCACCCGGCTCCCCGGCACTTTCTCAGCCTGCTCCTCCCGGGCCCAGGGGGTCTGTCCCAGGCTCTGTTCTCTTATGGTCCTCTGTGATCTGAGTTTGCTCACCTGTGCCCAAAGTTACCCCTTTACCCTGCCCCTGACAACCCCCAGATCTGTATCTTTCCCCAAACCCTTTCTTCTGCGGTCACTGATCTCTCCCCTGGGAGTCACACAGTCCGCTCCACGTCCACACAGCCAGAGCTGAGCCGCTTCCCCATGGAAGTCATGTCTCACCACCATCCAAGCCAGAGTGCCCAAACAACCCAGCCTCTCCCTCCTTCGCCACGTCCTGTCCAAACAGCCTCCTGGGAGGCCGTAGCGTACTAACCGCCGGCTGTCCCCATTGCTCTGGACCCACTGATGTTCTTCCTTGGGAACTGATTTTAGAATCTATTAAGATGCACACGCAATGTTCAGGTCCAAGTGTGACAATCCCGCAGTCGCACCTTCTCCCACATCGTTCTTCCCAGGCCCCGGGGCATCCCCTCCACAGTCTCACGCCAGTGCCCACCCAGAGGGCCCCCATCAGCGTGTGTTCCTTTGGGCTTTGTTCTCTCTAATGCAGGGTCATGTGCCAGGCCCCCTCTTCCCATTGGTTTTCCATTGCTAGGCCTCCTCCCAGAAGCATTTCCAGGTTGAGAAGAAGGGGCTCCCCTGCTTTCTTAGGCCCACCCTGCCTGTGCCTGGGTGCAGCATGCCCGGGACCCCTGGCCACCCTCTGACGGCCACCCGCTTCACCTGCCTCCCCTGCAGTGTGCACCTTAGCACCTCACAGCCCATCCCTGCCTGGCTCATGTCTGTGGCCTGCGGGTCCTTAAGCTGTGACAGTTCATCTTGCGGGGCACTTTCAGGTTCAGGGAGAGCCCAGGGGCAGGTCTGGGACATTCGCTCAGCACAGACGCCAGGCTCAGGCTGCTCTTGCTGGACAAACATGTATGTAGCATGTGCCCGGGCTTGGGCTCCTTGCCCGTGAGGAGCTCTCACTCTGCCGGGGACACTGAACCACGTGCTCAGGACAGCACCAGGCACAGCTCATTCTCATTCGCTGAGGTAATGTTCTAAAAGCCGCTGCATGGGGCGCCTGGGTGGCTCAGTCGTTAAGCGCCTGCCTTCGGCTCAGGTCATGATCCCAGGGTCCTGGGATCGAGGTCCACATCGGGCTCCCTGCTCGGCAGGAAGCCTGCTTCTCCCTCTCCCACTCCCCCTGCTTGTGTTCCCTCTCTCGCTGTCTCTCTCTCTGTCAAATAAATAAAATATTAAAAAAAAAAAAAAGTCGCTGCAAACGCTGAATTAGCAAATACTGAACAATTGCTCCTGGGGGAAATACAGGGTTAGTTTCCCAAAAGCCTCTGGTCATGACATGTTTGCCAACCAATCAGTCCATAACCTTGTTTTGTGTGCATTTCTGGTTAAAGACACTTTATATATATATATGGTTGATTCATGAGCACTGAACTCATGGTCAACTGCGCTGTAACTCAGACTTGGACGAAGCTCGTGTATTTTCTCCTCCGTGAGGCACATCACCACCTGCTTGGGCTTGGGAACACCACACAGCACTCCGGCACCGCGCATGGGGCCAGTTCAAAGGGAGAAATCACCAACAAAGAGCACCAAGTGCGAAAAGTGTGGCACTAGCCAGACCGTGAAAAGGACGCTGCGTATAGCGTGAGAGCTGAGACAAGGAGGCAGAGGGTCGCTTTGTGCAACCTCAGCTGGGAATGTGCTTGCCAGGCGAGTCAAACTTTTCCCATGCTTTGTAAAGGTCCAGAATGACCCCAAAAGTGCTGTGAGCATTGATTTGGGGATAACAAATTTTAGCGAGTAGGAAAATTGGCAAATATAGAATCCGTGAGTAATGAAGATTGACTATATGTACAGAATTAAGAATGAAGCTTCAGGGAGAGGAGTGAACAGCTGGGAAGACAGGAAAACTTACGAGGGTTTTACCACTGGAGCTAAATTTTGAGGAATAAGTAAGACTTCCCCAGGCAGCAGGGCACCTGGGGCAGAGACAATGGGGAGTGAGGTGATTCATTTCTTTGGGATGAAGATGGGGGATGTGGGAGGGAACGTGTCAGGAAGAGCTCTGATCCACATCCACCCCTTCCCACAGGGCTTTCCACTAGTTAGGGTCGGGCCAACTGCTGTGGCAAAGAAAGCCAAATGGCTTGACCCAATACATTTCTTGCACTATTAGAGTTCAGCATGGGTGACTGGCAGATGGCCTTCTACGTAATTTAGACTTTGGCTCCTTCCAAACTGTGGCTCCGCTGTGCTCCACGACCTGAGTCCTGACTGCCCAAGAGCAAGTGGGGAAAGATGGAAGGTGAAGACTTCCTCTGGAGACTGTCATAGGCCAGGCCTTACAGTGGCTCACATTCCTTCCACTGGCATTCTGTCATCACATGGCGCTACCTAGATGCCAGGGAGGCTGGGTGAGGGAGTCCCTGTGTAGACAGCTGCTTTCCAGAAAAGTGTCCACACTCGGGAAGGGGGCATGAAGCTTGGGTGGACAGCTAGCTTTTTCTGCCACAGGCTCTCAGGTCAGTTTGTCAAAACACAGGGCAGAATCTAAAAGAAGTTGGTAGTGAGTGAATTCTATGGAAATGGGCCATCTGTCTAGCAGAGTAGATAGTCAGTAAACACTCTGTGAAGGAATGAATGAGAAATGCATTATGCCTCTCTCCTTAGTTCCCTTTAGTTGAATGTATTTGAGACTGGGGGTGCGGGGAAAGAAGGACAGAGAGAGGGAGCCGGGGCTTAAGCAAGCCAGCTGGGAGGAAGGTGAGCGTTGTTTTTCCTGTCGTCAGATACAATGCGGCCTTCACTTGGAGAAGGAAATGTGGCCACAGGAGTAGAGAGAGGGCTGCCTGGAGAGAAGAGGTATGGGTAAAGGCAAGTCTGGTCTGTCTCTATGAGTATTATGTCAGTTTAATGCAATCTCATTCAGGATTTGGCCTACACAGACCTTCTGCAGGACTCTGAAAGCCCAATGCACGACCGAGTGGTTAGAAATGGTTTGGAGCCGTCCCCACCACCTGGAAGGAAGCCAGGGAGGAGGGAGCAGGAAGAGCACCCCCATAAGGGCAGCCTGACATCTGGGGTCAGGGATCTTCTCCAATCTCCCCTTGGTTTTTAATCTAGCCTTGCGCCCAACAGCTTCATAATTCCACATCTCCCAATTCATTAATCAAGCACCATCTGTGAGGCAATGTCATGGGCCCCACTGGTGTCTCTCCCTTTGAATGGTGGCAGAATATTTAACTACGCTTCAGCAACTCCCATTGATGTCAAATGAGAGAAAAAACAACCACCACCTTCTCTCTCTGGTACAAATTCACACTCAGCATGGATAATCACAAAGCCTCCGCAGGCTAGCAAATCAAAATAAATTAGCAGTCAACACAAATGCCAAGCCCTCTGAGTTATGGTGTCAAGGCTGCAGGCAGGGGAGGGAAGGGGGGAGGGGATGACCCACTCTCCCGGTCACAGGCATCGTTGAAAAGTGGAGGAAAAGAGCCAGCTGTGTCAGGAAGGAAGCTATAAAAAACTCGGTCATCTGTGTGCATGTTCCCCAGAGCCACAGGTCAGGAGTCCAGAAGCTCACCCCTTGCTGCGGTGAAATCTTCCTTTTGATGGCTGACAACACTGACCTGTATGATCTCATTTACATTAACTGTGTGTGTGTGTGTGTGTGTGTTTGGGGGTGAGGTATTAAGAATAATGCATGGCTCTAGAAAAGGGATACATTTTTTCACCCAAACAGAATGGTCAGTAGTAGACCCAAGGTTGTACAGTACGGAGACAGAAGTCTTTAGCTCTGAACCCTAATACTGTCCCTGCTCCCCACACTCCTGCAAGATTTCCATCTCTTACTCCTCTGACCCGCCTCCCAGAGGCTCGCCTGGGACGTGTGGAGGGGGAGGGGAATGGGATCACCCAGCCTCCGTCAGCTCCCACCACTGTGCCCGCAAAGAACAGTGCTCCGGACCTACGTGTGGCATGAATCAGTGTGTGACTTGGTCACTTCTAATCACTTCTAGTAACATTCCCAAAAGGAGGGCAGAGCCTTCTTGTCCTGCTAGTCCATACCTCCCACCCCCAGCGTGGAAATGCCTTAGAATTTCTGCCCTTGAGGACGTACCAGGACGGAGGTGGGATGCTCAGAGATGGGCACTTCTGGTTACCTGCCTCAGGTTGCTCTGGCCTCAGCTGGCCCTGGGATGGGGGCCACTTGGGAACTGTGGGTCAGGGGAAGTGAGCTTCAGCTCCCCAAAATGCGGCAGTCCTCTATACCCAGCAGCTCTCCCAGCCTTTGGAACGGTTGTGCCATGAACTGGTTAAGAGAAGGAATGGCTCAGATCCTGGCTTAAGACCCCTGCTTGAGAAGCTGGATGAGGACGGCAGAGTCACCCAGAGGAAGCAAGCACCCAGCAAGCACAGAGTGGCAGAGCTCCCAGAGAAAAATCACAACATGCAGGCAGGCAGGTGGGCAGGCCAAGCCAGTTCATCATAGTTTAATTTCTCCTTGGCTACGCGTTCTGCTTTATTTTGCACACAATTAGGCCTAGATGTGTCCAGCAGTCCGTCCATCATCTGGTAGCCGGCACAGCATGACAGTAGGGCTGATGCTGCTCACAGGGCGACACGCATCTGTGTCAGTGCCCCTAATGTCTGGTGGGCACAGGCTGGGCCACACGGGGCCCCTCTAGCCTGCAAGTGATAAAGCGTCCAGAGCGCAGAGACAGTCTGAAGGCCCACAGGCAAGTGTGGGATCCCGGAGAACAGCAACAGAAGGCTCCCGCCGGCCCCACATGTTACCTCAAACACCTCAGAATCAATCACCGTGACCCACGCTCCCTCTTCTCCCTGGACTCGTTCCTCCGCCCCGTCCCCTCCTCCAGAAAGCCAGCAGAACTTCCTGCCCTTGAGCTTGCCTTGAGGGAAAGAGAGAATTTTGATCAGCAGAGAGGAAAACAGGTAAGGATGCAGGGAGGCAAAGGTGAAGACAAATCTCTTCAGGCCCCGGCCCCCAGCACCCAGAATCGCCCCCTCTCCTGGAGGAGGGAAGTAGGCGGGAAGAGAGGAGCTGCACCAAGATGGGACCATCTGCCCCCAGCAGCTCTGGCCCCCTGTTGCTCCCACCCCACCCCGAGTGCAGGGAGAAATGCCATCGGGACGCTGGCTCTCTGTCACCACCTGGGTCTTCCCGAGGCACCTGCGTCAGATCAGACGGGCTCCCTCTACAGATAACACAGCTCCAGGTGAAAGAGGCTTATGTGGGTCTCCATGGCAACCGCAGCTCAGGGGCTGGCCCGCTGCCTCTGAGGTTCAGGAGGAGCTGTGCTTCCAGTCTCCTGGGACGCGCCCGCCCGCGCGCACGTGCGCGCGCGCGCACACACACAGGCCACAAACACCAGCCCAGGCTGGATCCCTCGTCTGGCCAGGGTTGTTTTCTCTCTGCACAACTTCTGAGAGACAGAGAGAGAGGGAAGAGCATGAGGCGGGAGCCAGCCGCCAAAGGGAAAGAAGAGGGAGAGGTTTAGAATGTAGTCTTCCCTCCACCCCACCCTCCCCTGGACGCTCTCTTCTCCCAGGCTGGGAAGCAGAAGGCAGGACCCCAGCTGGGCCTTTCGCCTCTGAGAGGCTGACCTCAGAAAGCCAGGTAAGAGGGTGGTCTCCCCAGGAGACTGTGGCTTCCCCACCCGAACCCCAGAAGCAGCAACCCGACCTTTTAGACATTAGAGCAGAGGCTGGGCCAAGCCTGGAGCTGGGAGGGGCGGCTTCGGGGCTGTGGCAGGTTGGGGACAGCCTACTGAGCGGTCTGAGCCCAGGGCCCAGATGGCCTCGAGCTGGCCTCATCAAAGAGTCACTGGACTCCGTAGGATCCTCAGGGCCGTGACCTATCCTGTGGGAAGCCATAGGTCCGTCTGCTCTGGAACCAGCAAGCCCCAGCATTTTCTCTTCTGCTCTGGTGGGGAGGCCCCGGGCAGGGGGAAGAGGGGTGAAACCCATCAGAGAGTCTCTCATCAATTTGAGAATTGTGACTCAAGCACCTACTAAGTGCAAGGTGCAGAGTCAGGCTCTTGGGACACAGCCGTGACCAAGACATCTGGGCAGTGTGTAGACCTCAGTCTGTGAGTCCTGATAACACACCCAGGGAGTGGCCGTGTGGATGTGCTCCAGGGAGGGGATCCGGCTTGGGAAGAGACGTCTGAGCCATGATCATTGGATCAGCGTAGAGTTTCTTGGGGATCAGCCGCCCTCCCCACCCGCACTGTGACCGTGATCATTTGGGCCTGAGCACTTGACCCCTCCTGGTTGCACCTCTGCCTCAGCACAAGGAGGACTGACTGCCATTCATTCGTTCATTCATTCACACATTCAGGAACCATTTATGAAATGCCTGCTACATGGCAGCAGATTCAACAAATAGAGCTCTTGCCCTCCCAGAGCTCATAGTTGGCGGGGGAGAGAGGGAAACAACCAGAAAGTGAGAAGTGTATCTGTTACAGATGCCGTGATGCGCCAGGCCCTCATGCCACGCACAGCAGACACCCAGTCTTCCCCAGTGGGGGTCAGTGAGGGCAGGCAGTGGGGAGCTGACCCTTGAGGTGTGTCTTAAAAGATGAACAGGTGTTTGTCAAGTGGATGGAGGCCCACAGGTCAGCAGGTCAGGCTGAGTCACACCTGGCTTGGTAGATTACCAGTTATTTTTCTATGATGCCAAAAGAAATCAGGTCAATTTGTAATCTGTGAAGTGGGCCTTGGACCTTGGACCTTGGTTCTAACAGGGCTGGAAGGAAGGTCAGAGAGGGGAGCATTAACTCTCTGCACCTGTTTCGAGGCCTCTGCCCAGATGGAGGGTCTGGCTCCAGCAGAGCCACCCTGCCTGCTCTATGAAGCAGGCGGCGACTTGGGACAGCCCAGCGAAGTTGCTGCTCCATGCCCATGGGCCTGGGGGACACGCGAGGCAGCTGTCGCTCTGGCCAGGAGACACCCCAGTTCAGCTGTTGGAGCCCTGCTTCCGAGGCGGGGCCTGGGCGTGCCTTCCTCTGCAGAGACAACAGCTTCCTGGCCAGGACTCCGCCATCCCTCCCTGGTTGGCCACAGGGCTGGTGGCCTGCATGGCCACGGAGCTGGTGGCCTGGTGCTCACCGGAGGCAGGCGATCCTCTCATGCCTTCTTCTAACTCTGAGGGCACACCCCTGATTGTTCCCACCGCTGAGACATCCCCACTCCCCTCTGACTGCTAACTGCCAGGAACCAGATTCCTCTTGCCCGTGAGCTTGGGGATGGTTTTTCTAGCGTATCTAACGAGCCACAGCTGGGGATAGTGTCTCCCCGGGAGCCATGGAAAAGACATTATCCTCAGGGATGTTCAAAAACAGGCTGAAGGAAGAGCTCAGGGGGCCTGGGGGTGGAAGAGGTAATGAAGGGGAAGGGAAGGAAGGGAAGGAAGAAGAATGAATGAACGAGCGCTTAGCCGAGTGATGCCAAAAGTCAGAGAGAGCATGGGAGAGCTTTCCTGCCGGTGGGGGTAAACTGAGGCTCCCCCACCTGAACTTTCCCTTCATCCAGTGGGGCTCAGCTCTCCCAGTGCCATGACTCAAAGCCAGGGTTAGGGCAAGGCCAGGAACAAGGCTGGAGTCAAGCTTGCGCCAAACCACAGGGTCCTTTATTTTTTATGCTACAGACCCCTTTGGAAGTCTGTAGCCTTTGGACACGTTCTTAGCAAAATGTGTCTAAATGCATAAAATTCAGTCCATAGGGTTAGGGAAGAAACCAGCTGTACTGAAATGTAGCTATTTATATATTTTTTAAAAATCAATTTAAGATCTAGTCACCTATGTGCCTCTCCATCAACATGTAAAATAACAAAATCTAGTGGCAGGGCTAATCCCATGATTTCACAGTAGCGATGAACAGAAGCCATATTTCAAGAATAACAGCTTTCAAGTGTTATGAAAATATCTGTGATCTCTGCTGGAGGTAAAGTCACAGGTGCTCCCCATACTGCGGTGGCTGCTGGCACGCACTCATAACTGACAGAAATACTACATTTCAGTTAGTGAAAATAAAGAAGGGTGTTTTTTTTTTCCTACCTGAGTTCGTAAACCTCAATGTGTTGTTCATTTATAAAGTCCTTATGTGGACATCGTTTTCTGATCTTCACAGTACTGGGAAGGAGGTACCCTTATCACCCCAGTTTACAGACAGGGAGACTGAGGCTTGGAGCAGTGAAGGTGGCTTGGACACAGGCAGCATCTGGCGGGTACAGAAAGGCAGAGGAATTGAACCTAGGTTTACCCTGCTAAAGCCTGTGCTCTGCCCCCAACACCGCCGGCCTCGTCTGAGCGGGCGACCGGCCGAGGGCAGGGCGCGCACGTCCCTCGCGGCGCTGTACGCCGGTTTGCAGCCATGCCCTTGCTCCGCAGGCCGGTCCTTGCTTGTCTCCCTGTTTTCCTTTCCCTCCTGAACGTGTGCCCCGGCCCCCAGCACCGCAGCACGGCGCCCCCCCCCCGCCCGCGGCGGCCGGCCCCCTGCACAGTCCCACCTGTGTGTGGCCGGGCGGGGTGGCTCGGAAGGCAGGCCCGGCCTCGGACCGCGGACCGCGGACCAGCCCAGCGCACGCCGCCGCTCGCTCCCTCCGCACCCACGTGCACGCGCATCCGTGGAGAAATGCCACGGCACTTTGCACAAGTGTGACAGAAACCGTGGGCAGAGGTGCTGGGGAGCAAGTCAAGTCCACCGGGTAGAATGAACTGGGAAGGCTTCCTGCAGAAAGTGAGTTTGGAGCTAGACTTTTCCCCCAACTTTTAAATTATGAAAATGCTCCAAGATGCAGGAGAGTTGGAAGACGAGTGCCCTAAACACCCATAAAATCGCCCTAGAGAAAACCACCGTGAATACCTTGCCCTAGTTGCCCTCTCCCTGTGTGTGTGTGTGTGTGTGTGTGTGACATTTTTCTGAACAACTGGAACGGAGGACATTGCCGACATGGTGATACTTCAGCCACGAACACTTCAACATGGCCCCCTAAGTTGGGCCATTTGTCCCTACGTCCCCATAACCATAACACCATTTTTATACCTAAGAAGATCGACACTCATTCCCTAACCTCCAGTTTATATTCCAATTTCCCCCAGTGTCTTAATTGTTTTATTTATTTTTTAAAAGAGTTTATGTATTTATTTGTCAGAGAGGGAAAGAGAACACAAGCAGGGGGAGTGGCAGGCAGAGGGAGAAGCAGGCTCCCTACTGAGCAGGGAGCCCGATGCAGGGCTCGATCCCAGGACCCTGGGATCATGACCCAAGCCGAGGGCAGATATTTAACCGACTGAGCCACCCAGGCGCCCCGTCCTAATTCTTTTAAACAAGGATTCAATCAATGTTTGTGCATTGGAGGCAGACTGTAGGTGCTGTTGACTGAATGGGAAGCAGGCGTTCATCGTGGGAAGGTTCCAGAGTCACCATGGTGCTGCCAAGGCCCAGCAGTGAGCAGGAGTGTGAGGGGACCTGAAGCTTACACTGACGAGTTTGGCTTTGCCACGGAGGGAGGGGGGTTAATCCAGATTTGGGGGGCGGGGAGGAGTTGAATCCAAATTGTGCCAAGTGCCTAGAGAAGACCACACTTGCTGTTCTGATGAGCCGTCTGGGTGTCTTTTGCGGACCCCGTTTGGCCATCACATTCTTCCCCAGACAGTCACAACACAGACTCACATGGAGTTTCGGCTGTGGGTCAGGCCCCGGGGATGCCATGGGCTAAGCCAATGACGTCTGGCGTCTGTGTGGCCGGCCCGCCTCTGTCCTGCTCTCCCTCCCTTTATCCCTCTTCCCCTCCTTTGCCCTTTTAAGAACTTAATCAGACCTGCTGCCTCCCAGACAGCAGCTGGCACCAGAGACAGAAACAGCTCCAGTAGAAACCTTGTCTCTGTCAAAGGCTCCAGCCCCGCTGAGGGCTGAGGGAGGACAGAGAAAATTCAGAACCTGCCCCCTGCCCTTAGGAGCCCCCGCCACCTGGGCCAGAGATGCCAAGAGCCCACAGAACCCAGGACTCAGGTAAGGCCACCCTGCCTAGCCCCTGTCATCTGCCGTGGGCCAGCTCAGGTCAGGAGCACAGCCTTGAACCCAGGGGAGAGGGGCCCCGCCCCAGGTTGCACTTTAGACCACACTTCGGCTTTCTTCTGGCCTCACCCCTCTCGGGCAAGGAGTCTGGGGTTTAGGAAGACGTGCACACCCTGAGGTCACTTCGCCTCCAGATCAGGCCTTACATTCTAAGATCCAGAATTCCTGGCCCAGACAGGCTCCCGCCCACTTCCAGAGCCTGAGCAAGCCTCCTCCATGGCGCAGGCTCCTCAGGGTGGGCGACGTCACCAACATCAACTGTCCCAGGTCTGAGCGTGGCAAAGAAGAGGTTGTTGGTAGGCGTGTGGACGTGCCTTGGATGGGAACGCTGGGGTGTCCCCACATGTTTGCCAGGCCCCTCGTGGTGTGAGAAGAGAAGGGGGACAGGCTGAGAGCCAGAGCTGCCTCAACACATGCCTCCAGGTTCTAGCAAAGAAGTCTCTCCTGAGAGTCCAAGAATTCTGTTTGAATCTGAGCCTCCAAGTTGTTACGAAGGTACAGTTGACAAGGAAGGAAAAGCAAAACGTATTTTATTTAATAGTTTGTTAACCTAATTTGTAACTTACAAATATTTAGACACATGGAATGTGAGGTTCTGTTCAAGGCAGTGCCCTAGTGCCCTAGCAGACGCGCGGTGCCCTGACCGGGCCGAGAGTGGCTTTGCTGCCAACACGTGGAGGCCAGTTTGGTGTGGAGATAAAAGTTGACTTTAGTGCCTCCCATCTTTCTTCTGTATTCCCCTGCCACAGGAGGACCCTCTATGGTGAGCCATTCTCTTGCTGCCTCCTTCCAGCTCAAATGCAAATCCAGACGAAGAAGAAAAAAAGCCCTTTGAGGGGGCCATGCTTGACCCAAGGATGAGTCCCTCCAAATGGATCTTAGGAAGGGTGAGAAGTTTTGGAGAGGGAAGGGACTCCCTAGGGAGAGTTCTAGCCTAGCTGTATACACACACACAGAGAGAGAGAGAGAGAGAGAGAGAGAGAGAGAGAGAGGGAATGAGGACTAAAGCACCACACCGCAACCCCGTCCATCACTCTGGGATGAATCCGAGTATCACTCTATTTACTTATGGACCTCCACTGCACACTTGCCGTAGGTCAGACCCTCTGCTGGGTGCTGGGTGCTGGGTAGGATGATGCCTAAGACCTGGTTTCTCACTTGGTCTGGAGAGGGTGATGGACACGCAGGCAGTGACGGTGCACTGGGGCTGTGCCAGGATGAGGTGAGCACAGAGCAGCCTGGAGCAGAGAGATGAGGCCCCGGAACCTGGTCAGGGAGGGTTTGGGCGTCATACAAGCAGAGTATGAGCTAAGAGCTGAGGTAGGATTTATTCAGTACAGTGCTGAAGGTGCTCGATGCATAAAGAAAAGGTGGTATATATATATATACTTACTCATCTATAAGAAAGAGGGAAATCTTGCCATTTGCAGCAACATGGATGGGCCTTGAGGGTATTATGCTAAGTGAAATAAGTCAGACAGAGAAAGACAAATACTGTATTATCTCACTTATATGTGGAACCTAAAACAAAACAAAAACAAAAAACTGAGCTCATAGATAGAAAATAGACTGGTGGTTGCCAGAGGCAGCAGGTGGGAAGAGGGGTGACATGGGTGCAGGAGGGCCAAAAGTACAAACTTCCAGGTGTAAAATAAAGGAGTCCTGGGGATAGTTAATAACATTGTATTGTATGTTTGAAAGTTGGTAAGAGAGTAGACCTTAAAAATTCTCATCACAGAAAAAACAACTGTAACCATGTATGGGGATAGATATTAACCAGACTTATTGGGGTGATTTCACAATATATATGAATATCGAATCATTGTGTTGTACACCTGAAGCTACTATAATGTTACATGTCAGTTATACCTCAGTAAAAGAAAAGAAAAAGAGTGTTCTAGATATGTGCAAAGGCCTAAAAGCAAGAGAAAGCAGGGCACATTCTGGGAGAGAGGGAGTGTGCGTGTGTGTGTGTGTAGGACTGGAGGAAAGGGGAAGTTTGGTGAGACATGAAGCTGATGATATAAACAGGAGCCACATAATAAAGGGCCCTGAAGCCATATTAAGGGGTCTAAGGACATCAGGAACAACTGAAAGCCTTTAAATCCCCCAAGCTTAAACACAGGGCAATTTAAAGCCCTTCACAGGCCACAGACACTTTGACTATTGGAGGCCCCACCCCCACATCACATCAAACATCATCATAAAATGAATCCACATTACAATTATTTTTAAATAAAAATTTGAAAGGGGTTTTATAACTTTAATTTGGAATTATTAATTTATTAATTTCAATTTTTCAGATTTCCATTGATATTTTGAAGCCAGTGAAATTTGCAGGGGGTGGGAGGTATAGGGGTGACAGGCTCACAGCTCACAGACCCCATGCTCTATCTATGTTATGGTAGCTAATGAAAACAAAATAGTGACATGATCAGACTTATGATTTAGAAGGATCCCACTTTCAGGGCACCTGGACGGCATCTGTCTCCTGATCTCAGCTCAGGATTTGATCTCAGGGTTGTGAGTTCAAGCCCCACACTGGGCTCCTGGCTTAGCATGGAGCCTACTTTAAAAAAAAGAAAAGAAAAAGATCACGCTTTCTAAATCATTGAGTGGAAGCTGTTCAATGGGTATGGGATTTCAACTTTGCAGGATGAAAAAGTGCCAGAGATCTGTTGCATAACAATGCGCTTATAGTTAACACTACTATACTGTACACTTAAAAATCTTTCAGATGGTAAATTTCATGTTATTTGCTTTTTTTTTTTTTAATCACAATAAAAGGAAAATAGAGTGAAGATTCGATCAGAAGGACCAGCCCTGGGTTGCCAGCTAGGAGCAGCTGTAATACATCTGGCAGATGGTCAAGATCGAAACTAAAGGAGGGACAGAGAACAGACAGAATTAGGAGAATTATAATATTTAAGTTTGGAAGAATCAATAGGAATTGGATGTACTGGGTCTGAGAGCGAGTCCCAGGAGGCAGACCGAGGCACGAGGCAGACCAGGGCAGGACCTAGACCAAAGATTGTGGCTTAATGGAATCCAAGGGAAGATTCTTTCCACAGGAAGGAATGGTCAGTGGGGTTGGGTTGGGAAGCCTCAGGTTAGTCGGGACATGTCCTGTCAGTAGGGGTGTGGCAGGGAGTGGAGGGTGTTTGGAGCGGGGAGGGTGTCTGAGGCAGGTTATATTCATCCCAAGGCATCACATCCCTCCCCGAGCCTCACTGGTCTCTTCCTCATTCATTCATCTTCCGGGCTGGTGAAGCTCAAGGGACAGGTGCTCAGGATTGAGGGGCAGGTGCACTATGGCCTGGTGATGGTGGGGGGCATGTTGGGGTAGAGGGGTTGAGGGAGGTTAACCAAAGAGGTCTTCCTGGGGAAGGAGGGCCTGGGCCAGGTTTGGAACCATCATAGGGTGAGGCTCAGTGGGGTAGAGAGGCGGGAACCATCCCCACATGTCCTCATGACCCCACAGCTCAGCCAATATCTCATCCTCAGGAGCAGTCTCAGTGATGGGAGAGTGTGGAGCCATGGAGGCCAGAGGAGACTGTCTTTCCCGTGGCCGCTGACAAATGCCCCCTCATTTGCGGGAGGTCAGATCTGTGGGGCTCGCTTTTTCACCATCATGCATGCATGCACGCATTCATCATTCATTCCTCTGTTTGTGCATTCACTCACTCATTCGTTTGTTTGGCATTTATTAAGCACCACAGCAGTACTACCCAGCCCAGGGATGGAAGCATGAATAGGGCACAGTCCTCGCCCACATATGACACACAAGCAGGGGAGGTAGATGGTCACGCTCCATAAAGTGCTCCTGGTGCTATGAAAAATGTCTGTACAGAGTGCAGTCAGGGGACAAAGTGGAGAGTGGTCACATCAGGAAAAGTGTGTCAGGGAAAGCTTCCAGAGAGGAGCTGAGCCTGGCGTTAAGTCCCCAGGTGGGGGGGGGGGGGGGGGACACTGGAGAGAGCATGGGGCCGTGAGTGGCCCAGCACCCTCGGCAGCCCCGGTGGGGACCGGTAACCCATCCAGACTCGGAGTGCCCTTCACGGGCTTCAATGAACACCTCAAATGACACCATTCACTCTTTTGCTGTTAAGCATCAACCTGACCAGTGTACTTGTAAAAACACAAACACCTGCTACTGTAGGAAACGTAGCACCTTCAGTTACAAGGTGTCCCACCGCCTGATTCAACCAGAGCCCTTGGCCTCGGGCAGAGGCTCCTGCTGCTCATGGCTCTCAGGACAGAACACAGCCCACCTCCATCCCCTACCCTTCCCCACATTACTGCCCAGCTTTAAGGGCAGAGAAGAAAAGATCCTAACTGTCCTGACCCCAAGAACAGGGTCTGATGGACTGTGTCCTTCCCTCCCAACCTCCCGGGAAGGAGTCAGGGTGTAATCTGAGGCCCTACCGGTGATGGGCTTAGGCTGAGTGGAGGATGATAGTTTTTAAACATGCTAAATATAACGGTTGCTAAAGAAATTGGTGGTTCATAGGTAAAGAGAAGGTTTCATTGGTGCCACCCCAGAAGGTTATTGCTGCCCCATAATACTTTTCCTATTTGTGTCTGATTCTCCAGCATTAACAGTTCATTTCTCCACAGGGTGGTGGGAGGGTTGCCTGAAAATGTGTGTGTCTCCATGCCTCATGGCTATGTTGTTGAGACTGAGTTCATCTGATCACTTTTCTTGGCATCTGGAGGGTCTGGGCAGGGAGACCACTGGTGCATGGAACAGGGAGCTCCCTGGAGGGGAAAAGGCATAGACAGGGGAGTTGGGGCTTCTAGAAGACCCACTTCAGATTTTGGCCCAGGAATGGTCCTCACCTTCACTGCTGTCGGAGGCACAAACCCACTTCTGACAGGCATCAGGGTATGCCTGAGACGGCAGTTCATTTATCCATCCACCCATTCATCCATCTATCCACCCATCCAGTCAGCCATTCACCAAACCTGTATTGTGCAAGACCTTGTGGAAACATGATGAGTTAAGGTCCCTGCTCCTGCAGCCAATGCTCCTTGCACACGTCTCTCCTGTACCTTGGCTGGGTCCTCCACCTGGGACACCCTCTCCACCAGTCCATGTGTCTGAAGCCGGCATTCCCCCTTCAGCCTGCTCTTGTCCACAAGCCTTCCATGACCCCCTTCATCCCCTGGAGTCACTCTTTCCCCTCCCCATCAGGACCCACACTATGCTTCACTGCTCCCGTTTACCTCTTTCCACTGACATCTCCCTGACATGCTTTCCTGTTTGTGTTCCTCCACAGATGTGTACACAGTGCTTGATTAATGCTTCTGAATGAATGAATGAATGAATGGTAGGTAAGTTGTGTTCTTTGCCGGCTGAGGTCAACCCCGTACAATTCCAAGCTTCCTTTATCAGCAGGTTGGGGCATTAAGAAACTCAGGGTGTTTTCCTGTTAGGTTGACAGAAGATGTAGTCATGCATTTTTTCCCCTTAAATTGTAGGGATAAGATTGTGCTCAGCCATCCACAGTGTATTTCCTTCTGTGTTTGGAGTTTGCGGGGATTCAGGAGGCGGCTCCTCTGGGATCAGCCATCAGGATGCATTAGGGATCGTTATAACCATGAGACTATTGTACTTTTATGTGGTGCTTAGAGCGCCCCAAGTTTATTCACAACTGCTTCTCACGACAGCCCAATCTTGTCTTCCAGAATTAGAAATGATGGCTCAGAAAGGTTAAGCGACTTCCTCCGGGCCACCCAGCTGTGAGGGCGGAACAGGTCCCAGCTCTCCTCCTTCCCCCTTGCTCTCCCCACCCTAACCGACAGAGGGGCCCCAGAAGGACACACTCCTGCCCTGTCTCAGCAGGGGCTGGGGGGGCCATGTCCCTCATCCCCTGGCTTCGGTGGAATGAAGCCCCCCCGAGGCTGTCCTCCCGGAGGCCGGCCGACACGGTGCTGGAGACGCTCATGATGGAGCTGGCGGGGCAGATGCGAGAGGCCGAGAGGCAGCAGTGGGAGCGCGGCAACGCGGTCAGCAAGATCTGCACCGGGGTCGACTACAGCTGGCTGGCCAGCGCACCCCGGCCCACCTATGACCTGAGCCCTGGCGAGCGGCTGCAACTAGAAGACGTCTGTGCCAAGATCCACCCATCCTACTGTGGGCCCGCCATCCTCAGGTAACCCCTGCACGGGCCCGGGGCCCGGTGGGTGCACGGTGGGCTCCAGGCACGTGGCTGCAGGGGCGGGGGCCTGACGCCACCAGGACTGGAGCCGGGGCACCTGGATGACCCAGTGATCTGTTAAAAGGAGCAAGGCAGAAGGAGGACTCTGCAAGAGCCCACAGAACGCCAGGCCAGAGCTAGGGGTTCAGAAGGAGGCTGGAGGCAGCTCCTGGAGGCACATGACTTTTGATGGGAGAGAACCCCAGGCCTTTGAGCTTTCTGTTCTCCCTGGATTATCATTACCCTGAATTTTAACACAGCTGGCTCTTTCTCCTTCATCAGTTCATCATCTATATTACTGTCTTAGAAAGGTTTTCCAGATAATCTTACCAAAATTCAGTTTTTCATTAACGTATGTCACACTAGCATTCATAATAATTTGCCTCAGGGGACTGTGCATGTGTGCGTGTGCATGCATGTTTGTGTGTGTGTGTGTGTGTGTGTGTGTGTGTGTGAAGTATATTCAGAGGCCTGGGGCATTGAACATGTACAGATTTAGAGCTTGGGTACCACAGTGTTCCTGAATATAAATGTAACCTTAATAACGTTCTAACCCACATGACCCAGTCTCGGTTGGGTTCATGTTGAAGTCGAAGAAATGTAGTCCAACAACCAACAATAATTTCAAAAGTTACCCAAGTTCTTCATCTGCACTTCTCAAACACTAGTAAAGGAATACGGATCCACAATAAAACATCTGAACATCCCCCAAATCTTCAGTCACCCATCTCTTTAACCAATGTAAGCATCTATTATACCCCTTTTTTCTTGGGAATTCTCCTTAAAACTCCTTCTCCTTAAACTCCTTCTCTTTCTCCAGCCCTATCCACACCCCATTGGATTTTGTAGTCTTTTTCACCCCCTCCCTCCTTTCTTCCTCCAGGCTAAGAATCTTACCCCCTCCAGGTTCTCTTGTTCCGTACTATGGAATCCCCCTAAAATGTACCTACTTCCAGAAGCACCTGGGGATGGGGGAGATGGGGGAAGTGAGTCATGGGGGTGGTGTTGACGAGAGAATCCAGGCTGGTAAACCAAACCTCATAAATGAGGGGGAGGTTGGGGACACACATATGATCATGATTGTTCCCCGACATTTCCTGTCTCACTGCTGAAAAGTGTGAGAATTCCTGACTGGCAATATGGTGGAGGAAACCATTAAGTGGACTTGCTAATAACTATCCTTCCCTTTGAGCTCTCAGCAAAGACATTTTAGGCAGAGGAAAACCTCACCCAGCAGGTAGCCAAGAGCTATGGAAGGATTATCACAGGGCAGTGATACCATCAGACATTTCGAAGAGATCACTCTGGCCACCAGGGGGAGAAGGGTGGGAGAGGTTAGCCAGAAAGCCTCCAACAGGTAAGGCCAGGTCATGGCATTGATAATCTGGCATCGATAACCCAAGGTCAATGTCAGGATCTTTACATATGTTAGCTCATAAGCCCCACAGAATGGTAGCTATGACCCCAGTTTACAGATGAGAAAGCTGAGGCCCATAGAGGCTGGAAGTAGCAGAGCGGGGATTTGAAGTCAGCCCCGGCTGGAGCACTAGGGAGGTGCGGTGGTCTCTGACGTCAGGCGTGAGGAGGTGGCGGAAAGGGGAAGTGACCACTGGGCGTGCACAGGAGGCGGTTAAGACACCTGCTCTGCGCCACACCACATGACTCACCCGCAGCACCTCTCCTGCTCCGCGCACAGGTTCCGGCAGCTGCTGGCCGAGCAGGAGCCCCAGGTGCAGGAGGTGTCCCAGCTCTTCCGCTCGGTGCTGCAGGAGGTCCTGGAGAGAATGAAGCAGGAGGAGGAGGCCCACAAGCTGACGCGGCAGTGGAGCCTGCGGCCCCGCGGCAACCTGGCGCTGGCCACCTTCAAGACCCGCGCGCGCATCTCCCCCTTCACCAGTGACATCCAGACCATCTCGGAGGACGTGGAGCGGGACATGCCGCCGCCGCTCCGGACCTGGAGCATGCCCGAGTTCCGGGCGCCCAAAGAGGACTGACCCATGCCCTCCCCTGCCCAGGAGCTGAGCCACCTGCGGGAGGGCATGATAGGCTGGTGACTAGTCCCGAGTCCTGGAACCTCCCCACCCACCCTTGACAAGGGGCCCAAGAGGTGGCCCCATCCCAAGACATTCCTGTAAGATGGAGCAACCCCTCCGGGCCCTCCTCCCCCATCAGCTGTGAGGCTCGGGGTTAGGGCTTGGAGCAGCAGCGATCCCCTCCCTCCCCCCTCCCACAAGTCAGCTGGAGCATCCCCTGCCCTGCCTTGCAGAGATTCAGGGTCTTGGCAGACAGACCCCTGCCCCATCCGCATCTTCTGCTTCTGTCTGGAAGGGGAAGAGTTGCCCTGACTTTTTGCCAAGACCTGGGTTCTCTCCCTCAATTCAGGGATGTCCTATTCACCCCCTCACCCTGAGTAAGGAGGGACTTGTTGGGTAGTGTGTATTCTCTGCTGGTGACTGCTGGTGGCTGGTCTCACCACTGCAGGTAGGTCACTGCCCCATGGACAGGCAGAGCT
Source organism: Phoca vitulina (assembly GCF_004348235.1). Lineage (NCBI taxonomy): Eukaryota > Metazoa > Chordata > Mammalia > Carnivora > Phocidae > Phoca > Phoca vitulina. The sequence goes on along the minus strand of NW_022589774.1, from coordinate 3,223,726 downwards.
GAAAGGGACCACAAAAGCCAACAGGTCCATTCTACTCACCTAGTGAAATGAATAAACTGAGGTTCAGAGAGGGTCAGATTCTTACACCTTAAATTGCAGCCAGATCCCCATGGGCCATGAGATTGTTCCTGTAGGCAAAGTCTCTTCCCCTGAGTCCTTGAATCCTGGGCTATGATGGGACAGGTCCAAGGGCTATGTCTCCACCTGCCTGTGGTCTGACACATCTCTGACCTTGGAATTGGCATGGAGGTCTAAGGCAGCTGGGATCAGAGGTAGGATGCCCTTACCCTACACCAAGAGTATCATCATGTGGGATGTGGCCAATACCTGGCAGCTCCTTCCAGAGGTGAAGCTTCAGGGCCTTCCTCCTCACTGCTCTGGAGAGCCCAGGTCTGATTCCAGGGTCTCTTCTCTAACTGGTCACACCAAGGAAAGTGATACTGAAATCCCTAACTGGCCTCAAAGAACCAAGTGAAATGTTCTAGAAGAGCCTCTCTACCAGGCTTCACTGTCCTTCTATTTCTAATACAGTTAGCCCTTGATAATGCACATGTGGTGCTCCAATGTCTGGAAGGTCAGGTGGTTTCCCCACATACCCTGCGCTGAAGTGGGGTGCAGGGGGATGGGTGGGGAAGGTGCCTGTCCCTAACTATCAGTGCATGCTCAGAAAATGCAGGTGGATCTTAATAATTAGTCTAAATAAAATGCCAGGAGATAAGTCAATGGGGAAGAAAATCCATATATTCCCTGACCAAGCTCAGTAGAAAAAAAATAATTTTTTAATGATCTGGTTTGGGATTATTTTCATTCAAGTCTGGACAGAAAATCATAAGATGATGGAAAACCTCTTATCCAATACAGTCAGGATGAAGGAGTTGTCTCATTACATAATCGGTAGCAGTTGAAAAGCACTTAAATGAAAATATACACCTTAAGCTTCTTACATATTTTATGTTAAGGCATAAAAAAAAAGTTCATTCAATTGCCAAGCTATGTTCATTCTTCTGTGACATGTGTGGATGGTCTGATGAGAACTCCACACTTAAGTTTTATTGGCTTGTGTGTCCTTTAGTCATACCAATAAGAACGGCTGGTGTAAACAAGTTTGGGACAAGCAGAAGTGACCCTCGGTAAGCAGACAGGTCACTTGGTAGGGGCGGAAGTGTTGGGGGGAGTTAGAATAGGATCAACTAGCTGTGAGCTTTCTGGCTACCCTGGATGGGGGTGTTTTTTCTGAGGGAATGGAGTGTCAACGTCAACCTAGTTGTGGGGTGCAGGCGGTCAGAGGAGGTCAATTGAGAGAATAACTACTCAAGAATTGGGCAGAAGATATGAGCAGACATGTCTCCAAAGAAGACATGCTCAACATCACTTGGGATCAGGGAAATACAAATAAAAACCACAATGAGATACCACCTCACACCAGTCAGAATGGCTAAAATTAACAAGTCAGGAAACGACAGATATTGGCGAGGATGTGGAGAAAGGGGAACACTCTTACACTGTTGGTGGGAATGCAACCTGGTGCAGCCACTCTGGAAAACAGTATGGAGGTTCCTCAAGAAGTTGAAAATAGAGTCACCCTATGACCCAGCAATTGTACTACTAGGTATTTACGCCAAAGATACACATGTAGTGATCCGAAGGGGCACCTGCACCCCAATGTTTAGAGCAGCAGTGTCCACAATAGCCAAACCATGGAAAGAGCCCAAATGTCCATCGACAGATGAATGGAGAAAGATGTGGTATATATATACAATGGAATACTACTCAGCCATCAAAAAAAATGAAATTTTGCCATTTGCAACCACATGGATGGAACTAGAGAGTATAATCCTAAGCAAAATAAGTCAATCAGAGAAAGACAATTATATGATCTCACTGATACGTGGAATTTAAGAAACAAAACAGGATCATAGGGGAAGAGAGGAAAAAATAAAACAAGATGAAACCAGAGAGGGAGACAAACCACAAGAGACTCTTAATCATGGGAAACAAACTGAGGGTTGCTGGAGGGGAGGGGGGGTGGGGAGATGGGGTAACCAGGTGATGGACATTAAGGAGGGCATGTGATGGAATGAGCACTGGGTATTATATAAGACTGATGAATCATAGGCTGATACCTCTGAAATCAATAATACATTATATGTTAATTAATTGGATTTAAATTTAAAAATGTTTTAAAAAAAAGAGAATATCTACTGTTTTCCTCCTTCCCCACCACCCTACATGAACCTACCCTCCCCAAAGAAAAGGAAGATCTGAGACTTTCAACAGCATGTTCCTTTTTAAGTTGGAGTCACTGGCCATCCATGAAAGCCTTCCCTGCCCACCTCAGTCAAGACAGACAGAACCCACCAGCCTCAGACACAGGTTGTCCTACTGCACTGAATTCCAACTGGTGACCCTCAAACCTGTGAGAAGTTGCTCCTCTGGCTGGATTCAAGTCATTAAAGGAAGTAATGATGTCAGCCTCAATTTCTATCTATAAAACTCCAGTAAGAACAGATAAAAGAACGAAACAGTTGGAGAGCCTCCCCGCAAGTGTGTGGTGGTGGCCGAATGGCCACATGGAGGGGTGGGTAGAGCCCTCTGAGGGCTGGGCAGGGCTGTCCACCTCCCCTCAGATCAACACCGCCAGCCACTAGAGGGAGCCAGTGGGGGTGGGGGACCCTTGGTTACATTTTCTTTTACTTCATGGAATTTTTCTTTAAATCTTGTTATTATAAAAATTTTCAAACAGAAAAGTATAGCAAAAAGTGTAAGAACCCTCCATATGCCAATCACCAAGGCTTAGTAGTTATTAACATTTTGCCATATTTGCTTTAATCTATTTTTTGGTGAAGTCCTTTAATATAAATCCCAGACAGCGTGACATCTCAGCCCTGAACCCTTCAGTATGCACTGCAAAGGAAGAAGGAAAGTTTCCTGTGTAACTCCAGTGCTGTACTATCCCTCCCAATGAAATTAACAGTAATTCCTTAATACCATCTAATATCTAGTCCATATTCAAATTTCACTAGCTATTCCCAACAAGTGATTTTTGCAGTTTTATTTCTTTGAGGATCTAATCAAGTCCCACAAATTGACATGAAATTTGTAATTTGTTTTATACGTGGTCATATAGAGTTTATTTAATTTCCCAATGAAGAATTGTGAATAGAATTAAATAGAAGGTATTTATGGAACATTAGTGTTAATATGCAATAAGTTAACGACAGCACATAAATGAGGATAATTCTGCAAATTAGCCTAAGGATGCTCTTTATTCAGCTCCTTGTTATTTTCATTCGATTAAAATTGTTCCACACCAACCAAGACTCTCTAATACCTTGAAAAGTAATGTTAAAAATCAATAGTGGCAATATATCTCATTTGACTTTTCATCTGATGAAAATGCTCTCCCTGTCCGTGGGCTTTATTTTCTGAGACATGCTTGCAAATAGCAACCTAAAACCTCCTCTTTCCTTGCCATTTAGAAACAAAACACTAAAATGTATCAAAATAACTTGGGGGGGATCTCAAGAATTCTAGTAGTAGGTAATGAAAATAGTTTATTTTTGATGCCATTATTCAACATGTAGTGAAATCTCAGTCTGTCTTAATATTCCTATGGCTCCCCAACATAACACAATATGTTATTTCAAAATTTATTCATCAACAAATCATTTTTAGACAGTTATTTTAAATCAGTTTAACACCTCTCATCATTTGTTAAATGGGGAAATTGGCATCTGTTTCTTTTTATGAATGTTATTACATAGAGTATTAAATTAGCATTATTATATTTAGCCAGGTGCTAATCTAAAAATAAAAACACGGACTAAAAATCAGGACTTTATCGTACTCAAGGCAAAAATAACAGAATGATTTTTTAAGGCTTCTAAAAATTCCCCAGAGTTGTTATAGTCTTGAGAAAGGCCTTCATAAGCCAACAGGCGTGTTTTGGAGTGTTTTCTAGCACATTTGATTGTGCTGCATTCCAGTTACAATTACCTTGCTGGAACAAATGCAACATTCCCGAAGCCCTGCAGGCAAACTTGGAAGTTCTCCAGCCCCGTCTCCCCTCCCAGCTAGGATTTGGTGTGCTGAGAATTCCATTCCAGGAACAAGCTATTCCCCTCTGTGTAGCTGAGTCCAGAGGTTCACAGCTTAGATTCAACTTCTGGCCCCTACTCGGGGCTGCGGGCCTCTGCTAGGCTCTCCCTAAGTGTCCAGGCTCCAGAACATAGGGCAGAGGAGATCTAGCTGAGGTTCTCCTGTCCTTAGTAGAAAAGAAATCAAGGTGCTGGGCAAAGATACTGCTCTGAAGTGTAAAAGGGACTGGAGAAATACATCTCTTATCCACATAGGCCAGGCCAACAATATTGCTAAGGACAGAAATGGCTGTCTTCAAGAAATTCCTTTATTGGGATGCCTGGGTGGCTCAGTTGGTTAAGCGTCTGCCTTCAGTGCAGGTCATGATCCCAGGGTCCTGGGACCGAGTTCCGCATCGGGCTCCTTGCTCAGTGGGGGGTCTCCTCCCTCTGCCTGACTCCCTCCTGCTTGTGCTCGCTACCTCTCTCTGACAAATAAATAAATAAAATCTTAAAAAAAAAAGAAAATTCTTTTATTAACATTTGAATGGTCCTTTGCACTTGACCCACTTGATCTCCTTGTGATCTCGACCGTCAGGCAAGGTGCATTCTGTTTGGTCTCAGGTGATAAGCAATGGGCCCGCCTAGACCTGGAAGTCAGGGCTCCTTTCACTTGCCTCACTGCTTCTCAGCGTTCCAGCTAAGGATCTGGATCCCCTCTCAGAACCACCCTACTAAGCCTCACCACTGTACCTCTCACACAGGGATGTAAACTTAGGTGATGTTTCTGGTCACTCCTTCCCCCTCCGGGCCGTTCGGCTGCCTCCAATGGTCTGTGAAATCCTTCAGCGCAGGAACCAGGTCTTTCATCTCTGAGTCTCTACCTTCTGGGCACAGAGTAGGCACTTTACAAATGTGCTTAATGGATAGGTGCATGTGGACACCAACTTAGAGGGCAGGGACACAGTGGAGCTGAAGACACCACGAATGAATGAACACTGAGGCATTTAGGATTTATCCACATCATTCATTGGATTCAGTTCTATGAGGCCAGGGTCCATGTCTGATTTGAGTGTGTATCTCCCAGAATATGCCTGGCACATTGTACGTGGTCAATACACTCCTTAAGAATTCATTCATTCATTTATTCATCAAGTATGTGTAGTAACTATAAAGGAGATGGGGCAGGGGTGCGGTTACCTAAGGGTTCTAGCTGGATAAAACAAAACCGAGCTTTTGGCTCTTCTCTGAATTACTCTGGAAGGCTGCCTGGAGGAGGTAGGATTTCCCAAGGGCATGTTTGGTCAAAATGACCCAAGTGTGTGTGGTCTTGAAATGAACCCAGATGGCTATCATCCCTTCTTCTGCCCGTGCCTTTCCTTGTTCAGTGTAGGCCCTGAGGGAGACACTTCTACTTAGCATTTTGACCTTACTAGAAACAGGTTCTCTGGGTAGAGACAGAGGCAGAAGGACTCTGGAAAGACTGTACTTTCCCTAAGTGCTCAGGCCTAGACCAAATAAATGCTTAAATTAATTCTTTCTGGGATTCAGAAGATGACGCAGAAACCAACAAGGGGAAAGCTCTCCCTAAGGTAAACCACAGAGCGCCGCGTAACTCCAATCAAGTCTGTCAGGGTCCAGAGATAGGGGTATGTGGGTGATTCACCTCTTTTTTCTGTGAAACCTTCTTGCTTTTGTCTGGCGGTGAGGGCTGGGTGGTATGCAGAGGGGCTGGAAGCTTCTGCTCCTTGGAGCAGGCATTTATCGTGGAACTGAGAGCAGGGGGTTAGGGGACAGCATGCACACACCTCACTTTAAGCAAATTCAATTTCAGAGAATCTGCACTTTTGAAAGGAACAGTTCTTGGCCCAACAAAATAATTCCCCATGAAGTTCCTTAAGGGGTAAGTACTGAAAATAGGATTTAGTTTACAAAGAACAAAAGTATACTACGAAATCTTGGGTGGACTTATCTCTTGCCAAAACACATGTACATCTCTAGGCCGATTCATAGGGTCCTACAACCAGAACAAACCTCCAGAGCTCAGGCTGGTCCTGATTCCTGCCTCCAGGAAAAACTGACTTAATCAATCCTTATTGACATCCACTGTATACAGAACTCCATGCCAGGACTTGTAAACACACTGCAGATTTATTATCACTTACAAAAGTGGAGGGTTTACAACCTCTTGGGGACGGGGTCTAGGGCAATGTTGTTGTATTCATCAGGAGTTTTAGTTGGTGGTGAGAGAAGCCCAGATCAGATTGGCAGAAAGACCAAAGGACATTTGTGACCCCCGGGGTCGGCTTCACTACCTCTAAAGTCACACAGGGCCCCACACCCAGAACAGCCCATACTTGGTTTAATGCTTTGCTATGGCTGTCTTGAAACTTTTTTTTTTTCAAGGTTTTATTTATTTGAGAGAGAGAGACAGAGATAGTGAGAGAGATCACAAGCAGGGAGGAGAGGGAGAAGCAGACTCCCCACTGAGCAGGGAGCCCAATGCAGGGCTCAATCCCAGGACCCTGGGATCATGACCTGAGCTGAAGGCAGACGCTTAACCGACTGAGCCACCAGGCGCCCCTGTCTTGAAACTCTTAATAACCTTTTCACAAGGGGCTCCAAATTTACTTTGGCACTCACGTGGCTGTTCCTGATAGCACCCATAGTTGGGAGTCCAGGGTTGTTACTACCCAAAGCTGCTCATACAGTGGAATGTGCTCTCACCTCCCCTCCCCATCTCCTCCTCCTCCCATGCCCCCCCTCCTTTCTTCCTTCTCCTTCTTTTCTCTCTCTCTCCCCTTCTCTCTCTCTTGCTCCAGCTCCTGGCTCTGCCTCCGTCTGTGTGGTGGTTTACTTGTCTTCTAGAGTGGTAGATGCAGGCTGGTATGACCCCAGGTTGGCCCTCCCAACATCCATATACCAATCCCAGAGAAAGGCCTTTTGGCAGAGCTTGGCTGGTCAGTCACCAAAACTGCTTCTTCCTTCTCTTGGGATCACAACTAGATGGCATTCCAGCCTCCCCTGCCTCTGGAGTGGCCATGTGAATGGGTTTGGCCAACGGAATGTGAGCAGATATGAAAGTCTCTGCTTCTGGCCTAGCCCATAGAAACCTCCCAAAAGTGATTTTCCTATTCTCTTTCTCCATTTGCTGGCTGAATAGAGCAGACTCTGAGGTCCAGAAAGAGAATGGAGCCACAACATGAAAGGAGCCTGGGTCCCTGAATGACTCCATGGAGGGCCACACTGGGCTTGGAGTGAATTACAAATACACTTCTATTTGGTAAACCATCGAGATCTGGGGTTCTCTTTGCAGATGCTAGGGTTTCCGATCTGTACCCAACACATACTGTGATTACCCCTGCATGGGATGCAAGCCACCCTTGGACCAGTTACTACTGCTGGCGGACCTCAAGCCCATCTAAGGGCCTGGAGCCCCACTAGGACCACATGCAGTGAAGGAGGAAAGTGGATGGGAAATACACACATGGCCCCACAAACAAAACAAAACAAAACAAAACAAAACAAAACAAAACAAAAAACAGCTGCTAAAGTTTACTCTAGCTCTGAATAAGAGAGCAACCTAAAATCTCAGTTTCCAAAGATGTATTCTTTGAAAATTTGAATAGCTTAATATTAAAATTATTCTCCCTATTACTATCGTAATATCATCTTAGCTCTTTCAAAGAACTTAATATCGCCTTCACTTCCACATTGAGGTAATTCACAGAGGCTCACCCCCTTTATTTTTGCTTCAAGGGCCATATATAAGACTCCAGCTGAAGGTCACATGGATGAGAAACCTAGAAAGTTCCCTTGACAGTCTAACCTTCTGTTGCCATATCAATCTTCAGCCTAGATGTAGATATATAGAGGAAAAAATAAAGCAGCAAGTTCTTCTCATAGTCCCTGAGATGAAGCCATGTTCACTGTAATCTGCTGAGGAACTTTTCATTTTGGTTGGTTTTCTCTCTGCCACTCCATCTGCTCTTAAAAGGTTTCCTATCTTTGACTCGTGAACAGATTTTGCTCTACCTCGGTGGGTGGGGGAGAGTTTAACAGTGTGGATAAAATTGTTGGGACTTTGGGGCTGCTAGAAATTCTGGGTTATAGTTTTCACAAAATGGTTCTCCCACTTCCAACTTTGCAAATCCCTCACTTCTCTAAGGCTCCTGTTCCTCATCTATCAGATAAGCATAGCTATGCTGTCTACCTCCCAGGCTGTGGTGAGGTTAAAATAAGATCAAATGCATTGCAAACTAGAAAGGAACTTTCAAATTTAAGATCTGACAGTTGCTTGTGACAGTCTTCCTTTCAATTAGTACAGATAATGGAAAGTCGACAGGGCACACTGAAGATCATTTGTCACCTTCCTTCCTCTGGGATATCCAGACCCAGTTCTTTAATCATTGCTCTTGAACCTGATTGCCCTAATATTTCAGATCTGTGGTTCTCAGCCTTGGCTGCACATTAGATCATCGGGGGAGCTTTTATTCCAGTGCCCAGCTGCATCCCACACTCAATAAATCAGAAACTCAGGATGGGTCTCAGGCATAGGTTTTCTAAATCACTCCAGGTGAGTCCATTGTGCAGACAAGGCTGAGAACCACTGTTTTAGTTTACTCTTTGGGGGGCAACTCAGGAAATTCTCTCTTGTCACATCTGAATCTATTTGAATCTAATACGTGACTAAATAATTTCATTTCAATAGAAGATGAATGCACTTTGGAGCTATTATATTGGCCTTATGTTATGTTAGAGACGGATGATTGCAAGACTGTCACATAGATGTTTATCATCTTTGCTTAGCAGTGTTCAGGAGATGCTTGCAGATGAGATGTATCTTTTACAGAATGCTGAAAATACCATTTTATAGCAACTGGAAAGATGGAGAGAATGATGGATTCTGAGCTGTTTTGTATAAACCCGGAGGAATACCATTCGGTAGATGACAATTATCTGGCATCTGTTGTAGAAACTATTCATGAGGCTGAGTGTGTGTGTGTGTGTGTGTATAAGAGAGAGACAGAGAGTTGGAATCCAGTAAGTGGAGGGGTAGGCAAGACCACGAGGCAGCTGGCAAAGGTGAGTGGGAGGGTGGAAGTGCCATCACTGGTGACACTCTGATCCACTGGGCGCTAAAGCAGTCCTCAGACCAAAGCCCGTCCTGAGAACCAAGAGGGGTCTCCTTTGCAGAAGGGCCAGTGAGCGCCCCCTGGTGGTCACAGGAGGCTCAGCCAGAGAGTCGTCCTGTGGGCTGTGGGCCCCCCCCCCCCCAGGGGGGAAGCAGCGGGCTGGTCTTCAGAGCCACAGCCAGCCCACCTCTCCCCTCCAACCACAAGTCTGCCCAGGATGGTTCTTGGCCCGGGCAGCAGCTGCTGCTGCCACATCACATCCTCTCCTTTTCTGTGACCTGGGCCCAGTTATTTAACCTTGCTGAGTCTCAGTTTTCTCAGTTGAGTAATAATATTTACCTGACGCTGGTATTGTGGGGATTCACTGAGATTGAGGCATATACAGCTCCTGGAACCAGAAGGGGATTACTCTGAGTCCCTCTCTCCATGCTCAGAGGCACCTTGCTTCGTACACTCTTGCTTTCTACCTGCTCACCTGCCCTCTGTGTCCTCAGTGGCTGTCCCCATGGGGCAGGCTGTTTCCCCAGGCTCCATTCTGGGCACCTCCTTCCCATCTAACAGCACAACATCACATCACATTTCTGTCCTGCGATCCATTTTTCTTCATTGACCTCCACACTTACCCTGGGAGGTAGATGAGGCAGCAGCACCTTTTCCAGTGTGCCCAACATCAAAGAGCAAATCACTGGCAAGAAAAGGACCTGCCACCTTAGAACACTATGTGTGCCAGGCTCATGCTGAGCATGGTGCACACATTGCCTCATTTTACCCACACAAACAACACGGCAAAGCAGGTATTTTTATCCCCACTCTATAGAGAAAGAGGTGGGGGTTTAGGTAGTTGGTGACTTTTCTAAGGTCATAAAAAAAGTAACTGGTGTACTAGAATTTGAACCTCCTTCTCATCAGTTACAAAGGCCTGCCCACCTCCCCAGCAGTGACGTGTACCTAGTTCTCTGGATTCCTGGAAAATTGCTTCTCTTCCGATAAAATCCTGTCCTCTAAGAACAGCCTATCACACTCACAGCTGCCAGAAGCATCATGCTGGGCATTTCAGTAATGCCTTCTCTTTGCTTGGAGACATTTCTGCTTAGGATAACTAATTGTCTAATATGGAGTAACCCAGAATATGTACTCTCATGACTCAGTCCTTCCATGGCCAGAATCAGGTAATCCCCAGATAAATATCACAAGAGTGCTTCAAGGGAGGAGAAATGTAGATTCACTCTTTTCTTTCCCTTTCCTGTTCACTTAGGTGGAAATAGTACTTAGCCCTGAAAAACTGTATCTTTAAATGTTTTTCAAGCAGCTCTATGATAAGCCAGGATTTTTAGACTTCAGGTCCTAACCTATTGAGTGCTTCATGAAATCCATGTATTGGATTATGACTAGGAATTTTTTTCTTTTTTAAAGATTTATTCATTTTAGAGAGAGAGCATAAGGGGGCGTAGGGAGGGGCAGAGCGAGAGAATCTCAAGCAGACTTCCCACTGAGCACAGAGCCTGATGCAGGGCTTGATCCTAGGACCCTGAGATCATGACCTGAGCCAAAATAAGAGTCAGGAGCTTAACCGGCTGAGTACCCAGGCGCCCCAGATTATGACTAGGAATTTTTAAAAGAAAAGCAATAGAGTAGAAAATATCAGTGTGTACGGCAGATAAGGATAAATATTACTTCAGGAAACTTTTGCCTTGGTTCTATATCCATGAATGTATGTATGTGTGTATGTATATGTATACTAGGTCACAATGTGAAATGTATTTCTTTGAGTCACAGAAAGCATTTGGAAAATGCCAACTGTTTGTCGTTTATAATCTGTTTGCCATTAGGATTTATTATATTAACAGTTCTCATATTTTTGGTCCCAGGACACTTCGTACTCATAAAATTTATTAAGGAGCCTGAAGAACTATTGTTTATAAGCGTTATAACCATCAATATTTACTGTATTAGAAAGTAAAATTGGAAAATTCAATCTTTACCAACTCATTTGAAGTAACAGCTAGAAACCCATTACACATGAACATGAATAACATATTTTTAATTATATATGTACATATTTACTTAATTTATATATATTGAATAGTAAGAAGAGTGATATTGTTTTATGTTTTTGTACATCCGTAATGTCTGGAGTGGACACACCCTAAGATAACCTCAGTGAGTCTGGGGAGTGAAGGAGAACCCATGACTTGCTTCTCGCCAAAAGAATCTGGCAAAGGTGATGATAGAGTCACTCCTAGGATTACGTTATATTATATAAGACTCCATCGTAGCAGACTAGAGTGGGATTTTCCTGCTGGCTTTGGAGAAGTAAGCTACAATGTGATGGAAAACAAGGACTGATGTTGTCATATGGCAGGGATGGGACCCGTGAGTTGCTGAGAGCAGCCCCTGGCCAACAGCTAGCCAGAAAACAGGGACATTGGTGCTACGACTCCAAGGCACTGAATTCTGCCAACAAGCAGTGCCCTTGGAACAAGGACCCCTGAGCCTCAGGTGAAACTGAATCCCTGGCCAACATCTTAATTTTAGCCTGTGAGACCTTGTGCAAAGACCCCGAGGATCCCATCTGAACCCAGACTCCTGACCCATAGAAACTGATACAAATGGGAGTTGTGTTAAGCTACTATGGTTGTGGGTATTTGCTATATAGTAATGGGAAACTAATACATATGACCACTTATATCTGCTTCTGCATTCAATCTGTTGTGACAAGTTGTTTTAACTGAAGTATCTAAAGAAAATCCAGCCTCCCACAGATATGCACTTAGAAAAGGGAAAAGTATTTTAATAGTTTTTTTAGATCCTGCTGGGAGAGGGAAATGGGAATTATTGTTTAATAGATAAAGAAATTCAGTTGCGGATGATGAAAAGTTCTGGAGATGTAATGGGTGATGATTGCCCGACAATATGAATACACCTAATGCCACTCAACTGCACACTTTAAAAAATAGTTAAAATGGTAAATTTCACATTATGTACATTTTACCACAATTTAAAAAAATAAATTACTGACAATTCAGAGATCAAAACAGAGTTAGCTGCAATGTGGAATCTGAAATCATATTAATGATTTTCATACTCTGTTACACTAAAATCCATTAGTCAGCCTTGCACTTTAAATGGCTTTTACCTATTCATGATTTTGTAACATCATGCATTGATTATCTGAAAAATATTGGTCTATTAAATTATGCAGATCTTCCAAAAGTTAACTCACTTAATTATACAATATAAAAAATTCATATTCATTAACATCACTACTAATCTCATCAGAAAAGTCATTAAGTTTGGGGAAGCTGTTAAATTCCTGATGTAAGAAAAAGAAGGAAAATGAGGAGTGTATACAAATTTACCAAAATTTTGATTTTTCCTTGAGAGCTCGACTTTTATCATTGGCAACAAATACAGTACTATTGATTATGTACTCTTAGAGATTTAAAAAACAAAGCAGGAAAGAGGACATGGGAAGCAGAAGGTCAGGGGTCGACATCTTTTGGTTGTATTTTCCAAAGATGGTCACAGCCATAACACCTGTGTTCTTGTCACACCTCATCAAGAAATGGAGTCTAAGTCCCCTCCCCTTGAAAGCAGGCTGACTAGAGTGACTTGCTTGATCAATAGAACAAAGCAAACATGACATTCTGGAGCTTCCAAAGGTAGGTTAAAGCAAGCCTTACAGCTTCTGCCTGGAATGCTTGCTCTTGGAACGCCCCTGTCAGAACTCAGCCACCAGGCTTGAAAACTCAAGTGTCCTGGCCAGGGCACCTGTAGACTTGACAGCCAAAGAAGAGCTCCCAACTCCTGGTCAGTTTCCACTACCATCCACAGGGGGGAGCCCTCTTGGTCATCCAGCCCTAGAGCACGTGCTCTTCAGATGACTACAGCCCCACGAAAGACCCCAGGTTAAAACTGCCCAACTGGGGCACCTGGGTGGCTCAGTCAGTTAAGCGTCTGCCTTTGGCTCAGGTCATAATCCCAGGGTCCTGGGCTCCAGCCCCACGTCAGGATCCCTGCTCAGCGGGGAGCCTACTTCTCCCTCCCCCTCTGCTGCTCCCCCTGGCTTGTGCTCTCTCTCCCTCTCAAATAAATAAAATCTTTAAAAAAAAAAAGACAGTAGAGAGAAAAGATGGAGGAAAGTATAGGGGTATCTATAGAAAAAAAGAGTAAAATAACTGACTATAGTTAATGGAACAAAAAGTAGAATTGCAAGTATAATATTAGTGATGCCAAACTAGCAAAAAGAAAAACTAATTATAACACAAGTAACAAACACTGACAGGATAAAGTAAGTGAGACAAAGGAACAATTTAAAGTGAACTAATCAACAGATATTGTCCAGAGTTGAATGTGAACAACATTTGTTTTATTTTAACTATTTTTCCTGCCCTGTATCTGATTCTCCTTTCTATGTTTGGTGAATATTCCTCTGCACGCCTCCTGCCATCAATGCTGAAAAGGCCAATGCTTGCTTTCCCAGTTTCCTAAGCAGGTAGCACACGGGCATGTGATTGAGGCTCAGTCAACCCCTGTTAGGAGCTAATGACACAAAAAAGCAGAGACGGTGAAGAGTCCATTCGGCAGTGGAGGCGGTCTAGTGGCAGTGACGGAGTGGGGCACTGGTGACCACAGCAACGCAAACAGAGGCGGTCAGCCTCCGTAGTGGTGCTGGTGTGCCCTTACCAGGCTGGGCTCTGTGGCATGCCTTTGCCTATGGCTCTAGCTGCCAAGTTTTACTTTGTTCCTATCTATATTCAGAGATTCATTCACGGGGTTTCTTGACATTTCTGTGAGTTACTCAATATCCGTTCAATATATCCCTTTCCTATTTACATAAGCCGGAGTCTGTTTCCTTTGCTTACAACTAGGAACTCTGATTGGTCCACTGATAAGTCAAGAAATACAAGTGTTAGCATATTACTTGAGAAAGAATCAGAAACCCAAATGTCAACAGTAGTTAGCACATGCAATTCCTTTAGCTTGTAACAAATCTTCCTGAATTCCACTTTCCTGGCTGTCTGGAAAATGCCTAATCATCCTCCAGATTTCAATTTAGATATCATTTTCTTCTCCAAAGCCTTTCCTTGTCCTCTAACACATGCATACCAAGTCATAGCATTCATTTGCACTGTAGTGGACTACTTCTTTGTCTTTATTGCTCAATATAATAAAATTTCCTTGGCCGAAGGGACTATACCATGGTTACCATTATGCCTGGTACATAGCGGGTATTCTCAATGAAATTTGTTAATAAACAGAAGTTATGGAGGAGTTTTAATGAATTTTTCTAAATTATCTAATTTATAAATGGAAAAACCTTAACAAGATAATAAACATACCCTCTTCACTACTTGAATCCATATGGCTTCCTTAAGATTATGATGAAGAAGAAAACACATAGCCATCTGAAGAATAAGATGTTGATGATCTATATTAGGATCAGTGGTGGCTTAGGTTTTGCTTTTCTTTTTTCTTTTGTGTTGATCTTGATTGATATAAAATGTTACACAATTATCCTCTCAAATATTAACAACAAATGAAAGAGAAACACAGTAATTTCTAAAACATACATGAAAATATTCAGAAGGTCTTAAACCAAGTAAAATTCCTCCCTCTGTTTCTGGCGGTCCAGGCATCTTTGGGACTTGTGCAGACTTCTTTTTTTTTTTTTTTAAGATTTTATTTATGTATTTATATGAGAGAGAGAGCAAGAGCAGGGGGAGAGGGAGAAGCAGATTCCCCACTGAGCAGGGATCTGGGCGCAGGGTTCAATCTCAGGACCCCAGGATCAGGACCCAAGCCCAAGGCAGGTGCTTAACTGACTGAGCCACCCAGGCGCCCCCTTGTGTGGGCTTCTTATCCATGTCTATACAACTTGCCTTCCATGTCTATAAAACCAAAATATTGAGTTTATTAGAGAATTTAAAAAGCAAAATGAGACCTAAATACAGTTACATCGAGGGTTAGAGTCTCAATAAATGAATTTTGGAGGAATACAGTTCAGTCTGTAGCAATTGGTGTTTCCCTTTATCAATGAAGAGAACCAGTTTGACGTAATGTGATCCAAGAGTATCATCACATCACTACTGAATTCTTGTTCTTTTAGACTACAAAGCAAAGTTCAGGGTGAAACAGGGTGCTTAGTTTGATTGAATCTGCATGAGATTTTTACCAAGGTTATAGAAATACATAATTGGTTTTTGTTGTGAGGACAGATATTCAAATTAGGTGTACAAAAGGTTACCATTTAATAGGAATATAAATATAAAACCATTTGTGAGTCACTAATATCTGACCCTCTTTCTATTCAGAATTTATTTTTTTAAAGATTTTTTATTTATTTATTTGACAGAGAGAGACACAGCGAGAGAGGGAACACAAGCAGGGGGAGTGGGAGAAAGAGAAGCAGGCTTTCCGCAGAGCAGGGAGCCCGATGCGGGGCTCAATCCCAGGACCCTGAGATCATGACCTGAGCCGAAGGCAGATGCTCAACGACTGAGCCACCCAGGCGCCCCTCTATTCATTAAAACATAGTTTCCATATCTTTTGTCCCAAAACCCTCAATGTAACTACATTTTATAGATAGCATCTTTAGGAGGTAATTAAAGTTCAATGAAGTCATAAGGGTAGAGTCCTAATCTGGTAGGACTGGTGGCCTTACAAGAAGAATGAGAGATCTCTCTCTCCTCCCCATGCACCCGAAAGGAAAGGCCATGTGAGGGTGTGAGGGTGCAGCAAGAATGTGGCCATCTGAAGCCAGAAGAGTTCTCGCTGGAAACCGAACATTGCTGAAGCCTTGATCTTGGACTGTCCCGTCTCCAGAACTATGGGAAAAGAAATTCCTGTTGATGTAGTCTGTAGTATTTTGTTATGGCAGCACAAGTAGAGCAATGGACCAGTCAAGGAGAGCGGCGATTTTGGCTCCCGTTCAAAACTGAGATTGTCTCCCTGGTACCTGCCACATAGCATTCCCTATCTCAATCTGGGGCTTCACTTTTTTCCTCCCACATTTAAAGATAGTCCATCTTAGGGCTCACTCCTGAATCTTTTGATTGTTCCTCTCTATACACTATTCCACTGGTTCCTGAACACATAAGAAACACCAAGGACCTTGTTAAAAAACAAATTCCTATGTTCCGCACATAGAAATCTTCATTTAGAAGATCTGGAGGGAGACCTGTAGTGATTCAAGAATGCTTGAGACTACAATCTGGTCTCCCTGCTCAGCGGGGAGCCTGCTTCTCCTCTCCCTCTACCCCTCCTCCAGCTCGTGCGCACGCACTCTCTTTCTCAAATAAATAAAATCTTAAAAAAAAAAAAAAAGAAAGATGCAAATCAGCCAACCATGTGAAAACTTGTAGGAAAAAACTTTCAGGCAGATGGAACACAAGTTCAATGGTCCTGAGACAGGAAGAAGTTCAGCATTTTTGATGTTCAGAAAGAAGGTAGGTAAACCTCAAGCATAGTCAAAGAGAGAGTAGTATGAAATGAGGTAAGAAGTAAGCAAGGACCAGACAATGTAAAACTATAAAACCAGCTTCATGTTTAAGGACTTGGGGTTTCATACTAAGTACGTGGGAAGGAACTGGAGAGGTTTAAGCGGGGAGTGTCAAAATTTGATTAAAATCTGATTTGTGTTTTTAAAAAATCATATGGCTGTGTTTTGTGGGGAAGAGATTGTATAAGGGTAAAAGTAGAAGCAGGTAACACATTTAGATGGTTCTTATGGTATTTTGAGTAAGAGATTTTGGTGGTTTGGCATAGGGCAGACTCTGCCCTGTCCCTATTGTCATTTGGGGCTACATTATTCTTTGTTGTGAAGGGCTTTCAAATGCATGTAGGATATTTAACTACATCTCTGGCCTCTACCTGCTAGATTCCAAGTTGCCCCCCCCTTTTTTTTTTAGAAAAATGAGAGAAAAAAAAAGAATTACAGAGAATAAATCCAAGAGGCCTGTAAGTATAATAAGAATTCCAGAAAGAAGAGAAAATGGTGTATGCAAATTTAAAAGTATTTTTTAAGTTAAAAAAAAAAAAACTAATTGGTCTAGAATCTCTTTTAAAATCCTACCTTTGACCTCAATGGTCCCTCCAACCACTATGCCACTTTTCTGCTTTCAAAAAACTGTATTTCATAAAATATAGATTACGTTTCTTGGCTCTATTTCCTTGATTACCATTCATTCTTTTAAAACATTCAGCAACATAATCCATGCACATGATTAAAAGATCAAGGAGTGTAGAGGGTTTATAATGAAAAATAACAGTCTCCAGCCCACTTGCTTTCTTCTCATTTTAGATCCAGCTCCTCACAAACACTTTAAATCTTTTGTATATTTAGTTCCTTTTTTTTTTTTTTAAGATTTTATTTACTTATTTGACAGAGAGAGAGAGAGAGCAAGAGGGAACACAAGCAGGGGGAGTGGGAGAGGGAGAAGCAGGCTTCCCGCTGAGCAGGGAGCCTGATGCGGGGCTCAATCCCAGGACCCTGGGATCGTGACCTGAGCTGGAGGCAGATGCTTAACTGACTGAGCCACCCAGGGGCCCCTAAAGATCTTTTTCAATATGTCCTAGCATTCAGTGTTGGTAAAAAGACTGATGCTAGTCTAAATCTTTCTTTGTGATCATTATCCTTTTGGAGGCATTTGGTAATGTCTCTTGAAAATTTCACCATGATGTATATAGGCATAGAGATTTTTTTTTTCTTTTATCTTCTTTAGCAGTTAGTGGGTTCTTTCAGTTTGAAGAGTTCTTTTTTGTTTAGCTCTGACATATTTTCTTTTTTTTTTTTTAAGATTTTATTTATTTGACAGAGAGAGAGACAGCGAGAGAGGGAACACAAGCAGGGGGAGTGGGAGAGGGAAAAGCAGGCTTCCTGCTGAGCAGGGAGCCCGGTGCGGGGCTCAATCCCAGGACCCTGGGATCATGACCTGAGTCAAAGGCAGATGCTTAAAGACTGAGCCACCAGGCGCCCCTGTCTTGAAACTCTTAATAACTTTTTAACAAGGGGCTCCAAATTTACTCACGTGGCCTCTACACTCCTTGATTTTTTTATCATGTGCGTGGATTATGTTGCTGAATGTTTTAAGATATTTTTTAAAAGAATGAATGGTAATCAAGGAAATAGAGCCAAGAAACGTAATCTATATTTTATGAAATACAGTTTTTTGAGAGCAGAAAGTGGCATAGTGGTTGGAGGGACCATTGAGGTCAAGGGTAGGATTTTAAAAGAGATTCTAGACCAACTAGTTTTTTTTTTTTTAACTTAAAAAATACTTTTAAATTTGCATACAGTAAAAATTTGTGTGTGTACACAGAACTTTGAGTTTTAACACATGCATAAATTCTTGTAACAGTAAACAGAATAGTATAAGAGTATACAGAATATTAACAGTATACAGAACAGTATACAGAAAAATTCCAGTATCTCAAATATTCCTTCACGCTACCCCTTTGCAGTCAGACCCTCTCCCTACCTTTAACCCCGACCAATCACTGGTATGTTCTCTATCCCTTTAATTTTGTCTTTTCCAGAATATCATATAAATGGAATCCTACAGTATGTAACCATTTGAGATTAGCTTCCTTTGCTTATTAAATACATTTTAGTCATTGCATATATCAATAATTTGTTTTTTTATTTTTTGTGGTTTTTTTTGAGAGAGAGAGAGAGTGAACTCGGGGCAGGGAAGAGGGGCAGAGGGGGAGGGAGAGAGAGAATCTTAAGGAAACTCCACGCCCAGTGTGGAGACCAACATGGGGCTTGATCTCACAACCCTGAGATCATGACCTGAGCCAAAATCACGAGTCTGACGCATAACAGACCCCCTTTTTATTTCTAAATACTATTCCATTGTACAGATAAACCAGAGTGTATTTATCCATTCACTCACTGAAGGGCATTTAGTTCATATAGTTTTTCTTGTTTAGTCTGCTAATATAGTGAATTACACTGATTGACTTTCAAATGTTGAATCAGCTTTGCTTTGGGACATTTGGGACAATTATTAATAATGCTGCTATAAACATTTATATACACATTGTTGTGTTAATGTTTGCTTTCATTTCTGAGATAAACATATAAAAGTGGAATTTCTGTATTAAATGGTAAATGTATGTTTAACTTATTATAGAAACTAAATAGCTGTTCTCCAGAGAGCCTGTACTATTTTGCATCTCCATGGCAATGTGTGAATGTTCCAGTTTCTCCACATCTTTGCTGGCACTTGATATTGTTATTTTTTTTTATTTTATCCATTCTAATAGGTGTATAATATTTCTTGTGGTTTTAATTTTCATTTCCCTAATGATTAATGATGTTGAATATCTTTTCATGTGCTTATTTGCCATCTGTGTATCTTCTTTAGCGAAGTGTCTGTTCAAACTTTGCCCATTTTTTATTGAGTTGTTTTCTAGTTAGGTTTTGAAAAATTCTTTAAATATTCCGGATACAAGTCTTTTGTTATGTATATGCCTTGTCTTTCATTCTCTTTGTAATATCCTTCATGTAGCAAAAGATTTCAATTTTTATAAAGTCCAATTTATCAATTTTTCCCTTTATAGACAGTGCTTTTTGTGTTAGATCTAGGAATTCTTCGCCTAATCCAAGGTTTCAAAAAATTTTCTTCTGTGTTTCCCTCAAGAGTTTCATATTTTTAGCCCTTACTTTTAGGTCTATGATCCACTTTGAGTTAATTTTTATATGTGGCATGGGACATAGGTCAAGATTCACTTTTTTCCCATGTGGATACCCAGTTTTTCCAGCACCATGTACTGAAAGGGCTGTCCTTTCTTCATTGAGTTACATTTGCACCTCTGTCAAAAATCAGTTGGCCAAATTTTGTGGGTCTACTTCTGGACTCTATTCTATTCCATTGGTCTATGTGTCTGTCCTTCCACCAATACCACATTGTCTTGATTACTATAGCTTCATAGTACATCTTAAAAGCAGATTGTGTGGATTCTTCAACTTTGCTCTTCATTTGCAAAATTGTTTTGCTATTCTAGTTCCTTTATCTTTCCTTATAACTTTCGAATCAACTAATCTATATGTACAAAAATCCTGCTGGGATTTTTATTACAATTGCATTAAATGCATAGATCAATTTGGGGAGAACTGACATCTTAACTATACTGAATCTTTTAATCCATGAACACAGTATGGGTGTTTTTTTATTTCTTTCATCAGCATTTTGTACTTCTCAGCATAAAGATCCTACACATACTTTGTTAGATTTATACCTAAGTATTTCATCTGTGGAAGAGAGGAGTGCATCACCTTCCAATTGTTCATTTCTAGTGTAGAAATATGATTATTGTACGTTAAGCTTTTATCCTGCATAAATTCACTTCTTAGCATTAAGACCTTTTTGTAGATTTCTTGAGATTTACTACATAGACAATTATGTCATCTGAAAATCAGGATAAATTTATTTCTTCCTTTCCAATCAGAATGCCTTTTATTTTTCTTCCTTACTGCAATTGCTAGGACTTCAGTAAAATATTGAGTATGAGTAGTGAAAATGTACATCTTTGCTGGGTTCCCAATCTTGGGAGTAGGAAGCATTCAGTCCTTCACCACTAAGTGTAATGTTAGCTCTAGGTTTTGTGGATATCTTTTATCAGATTCCCTTCTATTCCTGGATTGCTGAGTTGGGTGTTTTTTTTAAAACATTAATGAGATATGAAGACAGCTACATACTTTCTAAAATTTATGTTCACATTTTGTTTGCTATCTGTAAAAATGCACTTTTTTTAAAGTATGCTCCACACCCAGTGTGGAGCCCAGTGCAGGGCTTGAACTCACGACCGTGAGATTAAGACCTGAGCCAAGATCAAGAGTCAGACGCTTAACTGACTGAGCCATGCCAAAATACACAATTTTTAAGACAGAAAGAAAAGCATAGAAAAGTAATCAATGCCATCTCTTAGAGAGACTACTAAGACCATGTCAAATGGTACCACCCCCCTCACTTTTCACTATCTCTCTGTCATTTCAGCAATGTAGTCTCTTTGATAGGGTAGGAGCAGGAGTGCTGAATTGCAGG
Organism: Phoca vitulina; assembly: GCF_004348235.1. Lineage (NCBI taxonomy): Eukaryota > Metazoa > Chordata > Mammalia > Carnivora > Phocidae > Phoca > Phoca vitulina. The sequence goes on along the minus strand of NW_022589774.1, from coordinate 3,202,465 downwards.
AGCAGTCTTGCTTGGAAGCCCAAAATCAGGCTAGGCAAAGCTCAACTGTCAAGGATCCCCAGCCAGAGAGTCCTCTTGTGAAATCACACTGGCCAGTCCTCTGGATAACAGATGGTAGTTATTTCTACAGTTATTGAAGAACCAATGAACTCTAGATAGATTCGATTCTTTTTTGGGCTCAAAATGTTAATTTTTCCTCATCTTGGTTGAACCAACTTTTTACTTTTTTTTAAGAACACAGATGAAATCTCTTGAGTCTGTGATGCTGAGTTTTAAAAAACCATGAATGTTGAATTTTGTTAAGTGCTTTTTTTGCACCTATTCATAGGATCATGTAGTTTTTCTTGTTTAGGTTATTAATGTGGTAGATTATACTAACTGATTTTCAAATGTTGAACCAGCCTTGAATTCCTGGGGTAAATGACACATGATCACAAAGTATTTTTCTTCTTACATGCTGCTGGATTCAATCTTCCAATTTTGTTGAGGATTCTTTCATCTTTGTTCATTAGAGATACTGATTCAGTTTTCTTTTCTATGTTGTTTTTATCTGGTTTTGGTATCAAGTAATTTTGGCTGCATAAAATGAGTTGGAAAGTCTTCCTTCTTCTATCTGCTAGAAGAGCTTGTGCAGAACTATCGTTTTATCTTTAAAGGTCTGCTAAAATTTACCAGTGAAGTCATCTGGGCCTGGACTTCACCCTTTTTTTAGATTTTATTTTTTTAAGGAGGCTCCACACCCAGCATGGAGGCTGGCACGGGGCTTGAACTCGCGACCCTGAGATCAAGACCTGAACTGAGATCAAGAGTTGGATGCTTAACTGACTGTGCCACCCAGGCGCTCCTAGATTTTTAAATACAAATTCAATTTTTAAATAGTTACAGTACATTCAACCTATCTGTTTCTTCTTGGGCACATTTTGGTAGCTCTGATAGTGGTCTAGTTCATCTGAGTTGTTGAATTTATAAGTATATAGTTGTATCTCTTTTAATATCCATTGGGTCAGTAGTGACATCTCCTCTTAGAGCATTTATGCTATGGGAATGACCTAGTGCAATAAAAAACTGAAGACAAAGTAGAGAAGGTACATAACTGCAGCTGGACAGACCTCAAACTTTGTTATCATTGACTCCTTCCTGTCTTTCAATTCTATATCCATCCTTTTCATTTGTCCTTGGCAATATTTCTTGCAGTTTCCCCCCATCCCCTATAATGCTAGGCATAGCCCTGTAATATCTCCTAAACTATCTACCTAAATTATTCCACTGGCTGCCTAACTGGTTTCACTGCCATTGCCCACTGTAATTCATCCTTTGCACCCCTGCCAGACTTTACTTCTTAACTTCCAACGGTTCCGCTCTGCCTGCAAGATAAGGACCCTCCACATCTGGTTTAGTCTGGCCTTCTGAGTTGCAGTTCATTTTATTTTCCTAAATCAAGGGTCTTTAACATGCAGGCTTTGGAAGGGAGGGGTGGGTCATGAATCTCCTAAAATTTGAGTATAAAATGTTGTATGAATGGGAACTTTATTTCTAGAGCAAGGCTACAACCATTACCAGATGTTCAAAGTGAAAAAAAAATGTGCTAAGAAAAGCCTTCAACCTAATCTTTGTTTCTATAATGCATCAAGAATACAATATATACATATATATTCTATATATATACACAGAATACAGTATATAGCTTCTCCAATAGTTCCCACATCTGTAGTGATCACTCCTTTTTCTGAACTTAAGATTCACATAACTTTAATGATCTAGCCTAAACTTAGTATTTTACAGATGAGGACACAATCTAGCACTTAACAAATTTTGTCCAAAGTGGCTCCAGTAGAACTTCTCTGTGCAACTGAGCGCTGATGTGCTACTTTGTGGGTCTTTTTATGAATAAATTTCATATTTCTCCTTGCAGTCAGGAACTAAACCTCAGAGTTCTTTGAAACTTCAATTATCTTTACATCTTACATAAACTAGCTGCTCAAATGTTTGCTGAGAACAGTGATGATGATAAGACAGTCATACTGAGACAAAGGAAAGGGGCTGGTTAGTGAGTACTGAGTTAGAAGCACATTTTTAAGGAAGCATAAGCACATTTGGGGGATGCAAAATATTAAGCCCAGAGCTTAAGATATCTTATAAAATGTAACACTCAGGGGTCTGTGTGAGGAGAGCTTTGAGGATTCCTAGACAGCATTCAGAAAAAATTCCTCAGAAGCAACTAAAAGGGGTATGCCCAGATATATGGTAAAGAGAACAGATAATAGCACCTGCTTTCCAGTGAGCTACACAACGGATTCAAATGTCAACACCACATCCAAGCTATGTCACTGTTGCAGGGTTACAGGGTTCTTGTCTCAGAGTGGAAGAATGAATCTCAAAGACAAAAGGCGGGCCTGAAGTCAAAATCTATTAAGTGAAGGTGCAAAAGGAAAGAAAAGAGCTCTCTAGAGTGAGAAGGGTCCTGAATGGGTTGCCACTGAGCGGTTTTATGGTAGAAAACTGACCAGGGAACCTGGTAAATATTTCATCTATAACATTTAAGACAAACAAGGTGGATTTGTAAATATTATGAAAATACCTCTTCTACATTTAGAACAATCAAGGTGGATTTGTTATGTTCCCTTCTCTCTGGTTAATATCTTGTCTATAACATCTCTCCACATCCGGAATTTCTGTGAGCCTGGTTATGTAGCCCCTTTCCTGTCTCTCCCTACCTAGCCTCACCTGTCCCTTACTCATCACCTTGAGCAAATTAACTTTTCTGTGCTTCAGTTTTGTCATTTGTTTCTACCTAAGGATTGTTGCCATGTTTAAATAAAATAATGCCTGTGGAGTGCTTAGGTGTCTTACTCTTAAGGCATTCCTTCCTTAATTGTTAACTGTTGCTATTATTTAATGAGAAGAGGGGTTTTAGGAAGGGAGGAGGTGCTGTGGTCCTTGGTAGAGATTTTCGTGTAAAGGTGGGAGATTCTGTAGCAGACAGATAAGGTATATTCGAAGAACCTGGGGGGGGGGGGGGGTCACATTTCCACGGTGTGTACCTGCAGGACCCGTCACAGTGGCAGGAATAGCCAGAAGTGTCAGACCAAGAACACACCCTCCACAGTATATATACGAGAGGCCAGCAACCGGATAAGATGAACGAAGCTTATGAGAAAGTTCTCACCTTCTGGAGAAACCTGGAGCGCTGGAAGCGGCCTCATCTGAGGAGAGGGGTTGGATGGCCCAGGGGGTGACCGAGAGGTCGGGAGACAATTTAAGGGAGCTTGGGGGAAGGAGAAGGTAGGAAGAAAACGCCAACGCGGCCCCTTTCCAGCCACAGCTCCCACTGCGACCATCACGTACTGGAAACTACAGGGGAAGCGACCATTTGCTGCTCAGGCAGCAGCCGCGGAGCCGGACGTGGGACGGCGCGGTGGCGCGCGGCTGGTACCCGCGGCTGGGACGCGCGGGGGCGTCAGCTGGCCGGAAACGCCCCGCCCACGACGCAGGGAGGCGGGGCCACGGGCCTCTTCCGGCCGCGCGGCCTCCCGCCGGGGCTGCGGGCGCGAGGTTTTGCGCTGGCTGTCACGCTCCTCGCGGGGCGTTTCCCAAGGCGACGTGCGGAACCTGGAGCCGTAGGGCCGAGTTCTGTAACAGATGGTCGCCAAATGGCAGCGTTTTTCCGGCATTTGTTTGGGATTCCATTTGAAATTCTGTAATGGATCGTCGCCAAATGGCAACGCTTTCCTGGGATTTGTTTTCCCGTAGATTCGTTTGCCCAGATTTGGTATCAGTACAATATTGAGATTTCCTGTCCAGCACTGTGGATACTTCTCCGTTAATCCGAGTCTGCCCTCGTTGTTCCTCTGAAGTCTTAGAATCTTCTTGGCGGTTTGCACATTTCTTATTAGGTTTTTTCCTGCCAGTTTTTATTGCTGTTTTGGTTTGTTTGTTCTTCCTAATGGACTTTTATTGTACCCTAGGATAATTTGGGTTTTGGTATGTGGATCTGTGTGGTCACTTCGCTGAACCTTTGTTTTCTAATAATTCTCTTGGATTTTGTAGGTAAGAATTCATCTGTAAATAACAATTTTGGCTTTTCCCAAGAATCCCACACAACACTGTTTACTAGCCTCAGGGCTTGCCTCCTTCTTTCCAGAAGTTACTTGAATTGCATCTTACCTTTCCCTTCATGATATTTTCTGAAGGTTTCTGGCAGTTACCTTTTTAAAAAATTATCTGTACTTTTTTCTTTTTCTAGTTTACCAATTTGTTTTATTGTTTCTTAAAATCAGAAATGGGTATTTATTACCAAATACTTTCAGTATTAGTCTCACAGATGATCATATAGCTTTTCTCCATTACCCTGCTGTAATAAGACTACAATAATAGATTTTCTAATGTTGAGCCGTCCTTTCAGTCCTGGTATGTATTCTTCCAGTATGTTGCTGGATGAAAATTGCTGTGTATTTCATATAGGATTTTTGTGTCTAAGTGAATAGGGAAAGGGTTAAGGTATAGACTGGGAGAGATAGGGAGCCCCTGGCTGGGCTCTGAGACTATTCCTGGCAGGCCGAGGGTTAAGACAGAGTGAACAAAAAAGATAAGGAAAGAGACCACCTGGCCTCGGATGGTCGGGAGTATTCTTCTTTGGCGGCTACAGTGTATCATAGAAAATGACCAAACCTCAAAGAATTAAGTCATCAAGGGTGTTATCAATAGTCCTTACTCAAACCAAGACAGCACAAGAATCTCAAGGCTACAAGCTTCCCAGTCAGTTCTCAATAAAAGATTGCCACTAAAAGCCCTCAATGGCAACCCATTCGGGACCCCTTCACTCTAGAGAGCTGCTTCTCTCTTTTCTGTTCTCATCTTCACTTAATAAACTTTCACTTCACTTCACCCTTTTGTGTCCGAGAGATTCATTCTTCGATTCCATGAGACAAGAACCCTGTGATCCTGTAACCTAAGTTCGTAAGTGAAATTGGCTTATGGTTTTCTTTAGTTGTCCTTGTCCAGTTTTGATATTAGTGTATGGTAGGTCTCAAAATGACTCAGATTAATTTCTTTCTATGACCTGGAATAGACCTAGCGTATGAATGATCTATTCCTTAGGTTTGAAAAACTCATCTTTAGAGCTATCTGAGTGTGGTGCCTTTTTGAGAGATAGATATATGTTTTTCCTAGAAAAGTATCAATTTCATTTACATTTTCAAATTTTTTGGTATTAAATTGTCTCTGTGTCGTAAGCACGCTATGAAGGCACACACAGGAATGTGTCTTTCCACAGTGTCGGCTTGATTCTGTCATAAACCAAGGTTAACATAATTATAAAGCAGGTTCAGGATTCCAAATTCAATGACATTTCACCGGTGGTTAACTTGGCTTCTTCCATGGCATGCAAAGCAGAACACAGGTCACCCAGCAAACAAGATAACACAGGGGCTAGGAAGTTAAAAATCCAAATGCAAAGTCCGTCTGGGTGCGCAGTTGAGATGAGGCCTCAGTCAGGTTTAGGTCAGTCAGCTCTTGGCACTTGCATCTTACTACGTTCAAGCAGTGAAGGGTCTCAGCTCTGTTCGGAGACCAGTGGGGCAGAGCCTTCAGCGGCGGAGGCCTTTTCTAAGTGATCAGACATGGAAGGGTCAGTGTCTGGAGAATCTGACAGTTTGCTGCAAAAATCCTCCCCTTTTTAAAGGGATTGAATCGGTGTTGGGCCCCTGCAGCCCTGCTCTGCCTCTGCTTGGGATCAGCTCTGGGGTGTCGTCAGCTGGTGCTGGTCTCTGCGATAATGTCTCGTGGCTGCAGTGCCCTTAAATGCTGGCGTCCTTGCTTGACACAGGCCCCTGCTGGACGTGAGAGACTCCATCTTGCTCTCTACACTCTGATATTAACTTTTTTTTTTAATCTCATATTGTTCTTGTTCATATATATTCTTTTGGAGTCCTTTTTCTTGATCAGATTTATTGAACCACCTTCTGATTTTTTATTAATTTTGATTGATTTTGTTATTGATAACCTTTATCTAGAAGTTTTTTCTCTTTTGTTAAGGTATGCCTTCATTAATTTCTTCCTTATTTTTTTTTAAAGGTTTTATTTATTTATTTGACAGAGAGAGAGAGCACGGAGCAGCAGAGGGAGTGGCAGAGGGAGAGGGAGAAGCAGACTCCCCGCTGAGCAGGGAGCCCGATGCAGGGCTCCATCCCAGGGCCCTGGGGTCATGACCTGAGCTGAAGGTAGACGTTTTACTGACTGAGCCACCCAGGCACCCCTCTGTTTTGTTGTATATATGTGTTTGTTTTTTTTTTTAAAGATTTTATTTATTTATTTGACAGAGAGAGACACAGTGAGAGAGGGAACACAAGCAGGGGGAGTGGGAGAGGGAGAAGCAGGCTTCCCGCGGAGCAGGGAGCCCGATGCAGGGCTCGATCCCAGGACTCTGGGATCATGACCTGAGCCGAAGGCAGACGCTTAATGATTGAGCCACCCAGGCGCCCCGTGTAGATATGTGTTTAAAAAGCATATGTATGTGCCCCCACATTGGAAATATTTCCTCCCTTAATAGTAAAATTTAAGCCTTTCATATGTATGTGCTTGGATTTAATTCTAACTTATTTTTTCTATATATTGTGCTTCCTGTTGTTTTCTTCTCTTTTCTGTCTTTGGTTTGATGAAGTTTCTTTTTCCAGATTTTTTTTTTTTTTTAGTAGTTTGGAAGTTACAGGTTAAATTTTTATCTAGTGGTTATTATTATTATATTTTAGCTCATTTAAATTTCTATTTTTATATAAGCATATGGAGTTTATCAGCATTTTTATGAGGCAGTCTTATATAGTGGTTAAGAGTAGAGACTGAAGCCATACTGCCTGGATTCAAATTCTGGCTTTTCCACTTATTAGCTGTGTGACCTAGAGCTTATTAAATAACCTCTCTGTGCCTCAGTTGCCTCATCTGTAAAATGGGGATAAAACAGCATATAACTGATAAGATTATTGTGAGGATTAGTGTGTTAAGGTATAATTAATATGTAAAATTCTTTTTTTTTTCCTTAGGACACTGCCTAGCATGCAGCACATAGGTCTCTCTAATCACTAGTTTTTCATCTATGAAATGGGCATAATATCTGCCTACCAGATTTGTTATAAAGATATACATTATCGTATATACACTACTCAGTTTACTATAATGAGCACCTTCTACGCACTTGAATTAGCATGGTTTTTGGCTTCAGGGAGTTCATGATTTGGTAAGGACCCAGACACAGAAACACAATTGCAGTATGACATAACCTTAATACTGTTCCCATGTCTTCTCTTGTCCCCTTCTTATCTATGTTCCACACAGAGCAGTTTCAGAACACATTAATCAGATCACGTATTCCCCTGCCAAAATGATTTCCACTTCCGTTACACTTTACATGAACCACAGTCTCCTGACTATGACTTTAACACTACACTCTGGGCTCTGCCCGCCCCCTTCTAGTCTCATTAAGTGCCACTCTCCCCTCTTCTGGTGACTCTTACCACACAGGCTTCCTCTTGGTTCCTTAAACCAACTCTTTCACTCCTGGGTGCCCTCTGCCCAGAATTTTCATCCCACCTGCGCTGACTCATCATGGCTGACTCATCTTTCAGGTCTCAGCTTGACTCAGTCAGGTTCTTAGTTACAGACAGCAGAATCCACTCTGGCTGAGAAAGGGCCTTGATCAATACGGCGTAGCCCACAGAGCGTCCAGGAAGACCAGCAGCCAGATGTAGGTGCAGCACAGCCAGGTAACACACTAGCAGCTCTAGCGAAAATCCACTGCTGCACTTGACACCAACACAACTTCTACAAACACAGGCTCCGAAACTCAGGGCTTTCCCTCTGGGACGCTCGCCACACTCACCACCGGGTAGGGCAGAGTTTGGCACGTTTCCTTCTTCATCCTGCAAATCTTTCTTGCAACAAAAAAGTTGAATCTTTCTGACTTCATCTTTCAAGTTGAAGTTCTGTGTGACCATGCCTAGTCACCTCTGCCTGGGCTGCAGAGGGGGCCCAGGGGGCAAGTCTTCTCACAGGAAACTCCTCAGGTATCAAATGGGTGTTCAAAAGTGCTGGACATTCAGAGAACCTGTCACATGAACACTGAATATCACGTCACCTCAGCAGAAGGCCTTCCCTGACAGCCCTATGTATACACATACTGTCCCCAGCCCAGCCCCATAGTCCCGTGCTCCGTCATCCTCTTCAAGGCATTTGCCACAACTTCTATTGTTGTCTATTGGTTCAAATGCCTTATAAATCCTGGCGCCTGAGTCCAGTCTCCATGTGGAGTTTCATTAAGTGTCCCTCAGGCAGCCAAAAATAATTTTAAAGATTTTATTTATTTATTTGACAGAGAGAGAAACACAGCGAGAGAGGGAACACAGCAGGGGGAGCGGGAGAGGGAGAAGCAGGCTTCCCGCCGAGCAGGCAGCCCGATGTGGGGCTCGATCCCAGGACCCTGGGATCATGACCTGAGCCGAAGGCAGACGCTTAACGGCTGAGCCACCCAGGCGCCCCAGCCAAAAATAATTTTAAAATGTACTTCAGTCTTTAACGTGGGTCTCTTGGAAGAAAAAATTATTAAAGGGGCTCCCGTCACAATTCCCAACCGTTCTCATAGGTTCGCATTCCCTTTTCTCTTTGTTCATTCCCCCCAACCATGCATTGGTTTAGCATTTCTTCATAAATTTTGCCCCAGGGCTCTCTCCTCAAATGTTTTCTGCCTGTTCTCTTATCTTGCATCACAGACATTCCGAACTGGTTTGGGAGATCCATCTTTCTCCGGGCACGGGGGGAAGCAGTTGAGAGACCGAGGAGGCTGAGAACATTGACACAGTGAGCACTTTGGCTCACCACAGGTGTCTGACCTCCGGATTGTAAATTTTACGAAGACAGGGACAGTATCTGTTCTATTTGTGCCTAACGCAAAAATCTGACAAACACAAAGCCAATTAACATTTGTTTTCTGGAAAAAAAAGAAAAGGCCAACAACTGAAGTATAGAGAAGGAAATATACAGCACAGAGCAGGAGCTCCTGGCCTAGCGAAGGGTCAGCAGGGGGTGGAGGGGAGGAGCAGCGAGTAAGGAGTTTGCAAAGTCATCCTGGAGAAGATGAGGCCAGAGCAGAATCTTAAACAGAGAGAATTCACTGTGCAAAGAAAGAGGTAAGGATAGAGAAGAGTGTTCCAGTTAGAGTGCAGCACCAGCACAGAGAAATGCCAATCAGCTTGTGGTTCTGTTGCTAAAGGTGAAGTAGGGGGACCGGCAGGAGGTGGGCGGAGGGGCTGAGGCAGGCATGGCAGGCCCTGTGTGCCATGCCAAGGAGGCCGGGCTTTGTCCTGTTGGTGATACAGCGATAGTGGGTGGAGTGAGGAGTTGTTCTCAGATTTTCATGTTAGATCACTGGGTAGCAGTGTGAGGTTAGATGTGACAGTGGCGAAAGAAAAAAAAATAAAACAAGTTGTGTAGCAAAAGATGCTGGCCTTCAAACAGGGCAGTTGTTGGGAAGTAGTGGGCAGTAGGGATAGGTAGTAGGGATAGTTTAAAGAAATGACTTGGAGGTCCAGTTGGCAGTACTGGGTGGGTGACTGGATGGGGAAGGGGAGGGAGGAATCTAGGATAGTGTCCAGACATCTGGCTTGGGGGATGAGGTCATTAGCTGGGGTAGAATAAATGGGAGGAGTCCTGGGTTGGCAGTGGTAGGGAGAGTGGGTGCCTGGCTGGCTTAGTTGTAGAGCATGTGACTCTTGATCTTGGGGTTGTGTTTTTTGTTTTTTTAAGATTTTATTTATTTGTCAGAGAGAGAGAGCGAGAGCACAAGCAGGGTGAGGGGCAGAGGGAGAGGCAGGCTCCCTGCTGAGCAAGGAACCTGATGCGGGACTCGATCCCAGGACCCTGGGATCATGACCTGAGCCAAAGGTAGACGCTTAACTGACTGAGCCACCCAGACACCCCTATCTTGGGGTTGTGAGTTCGAGCCCCACACTGGACACAGAGATTATTTAAAAAATAAAATCTTTAAATATTTCTGATATAGAATAAAAATAACTGCCCAGATCATAAAAGGGGAAAAATAGTTTACATGGATCCACTTCTTTATAACAAAAATCACAACTCTTACTTTTGAGAAAGGAGTGCTTTTTCCTCTGGAATACCTTGTTCCATGCTCACTGTTTCAATGATGAAGGGACTCTGAGCTCGTAAGCAAACCATGCCATGACTTAAGCTTTTTATGTAGAGAAGCTGGTTAGAACACAAAACCAAACCAGTATTTTGATAAATTCACTTTAAAGTGTTTTCCATATCAGCTACTTCAAACTAGTGACAACAATATGACCTTCTACTCCCAAGGAGTCGGGCCGGATTAAAAACACTGAAAACAAACACGCAGAACCAGCAGGTCTGGCCATGCGAGCTGACTTTGTGTGAGGTCAATCTGCCGACCATCAGTTGTATCTGAGTTCACCAGGGGCTACAGTGTGGTTCTTTAGTATGCTTCCATTGTGAACTTACTTCTTTGAATTTAAGCTTTTGGGATGATTTCTGCAATATGAGTCTTTAGCATCTTAAAAAATTTCACGAAGAGATTAAGAAAGTTCCAAGTATTCCAGAAGCTACTGGTATAAAAATCATGTTTCTTCTATCAGATTCAACTGTTCAAAAGTTGTAATGTGCATGGTCATCACCTGAGTGAGCTGCATTAACTGGCTCTCAGCCCATGGCACTTTGCCCTTACACACTCAAGGGAGCCAGCTTGAGTGTAAGTGAACACTCGGTTGCATAACAATGAAGGAGGGCTCAGGAAAACTGGGTACTTTTTTGATCAGCTCAGGCTTAACAACAGTCAGAAGTACTCATTTTGACTTATATACATCCTTGAATAGAGACCCACACAGATAGATGCATAAGAATATAATCATTTCTGTTTTCACAAAGTACTCACACTTCGATAAGTCACAAGTTTATATAAATTTTCATACCGATTTGTGAATTCAAAAGTTCTCTCAAAAAGAATAGGAGATAAGCCTCATTCTAGATGGAAATGGGCACTGTTGTTCATGGTGTCCAGAAATTGTTGATGTGGCTACATTGAGACACAGGTTATGCTTCCATCACAGCAAGTTTATTGTTGTGGTGACAATGAGGCCTGTAACATTTCTGTTACGACTTTTCAACATTAGAAACAATTAGATCTATTTGCCAAAATAGCAATCAGTGTACTTCTACAATTTGACTTCTAGGGCCCTGGAGTAAAGACATTGGATCCCAAAGATTACAGGTGGGGAGTTTTTGAAGTATGTCCATATTCGGGCGCCTGGGTGGCTCAGTTGGTTAAGCGACTGCCTTCGGCTCAGGTCATGAAGTATGTCCATATTCAAGTGGAGATTGAAGAAGCCCAACCGAAAGAACTCTGGACTGACAGTGACAACTGTGGATTGAACAAGTTCTTTCTAAAAGGGCTATTTTGAAGATTATGATTGTGACTTTGGAGGAACTATGGTGATTGGAAGCGGAAGGAATCACATGTAAAATTCCTTAAATAAAAATTTATTGACTTTAAAAAAAAAAAAGAATAGGAGATACTGCTTTTTGCAATCAGTTTGGGATGAGAAAACTTTTGATAACATAGGAATAAAAATGGTGTTCTCCCTAGGTTTTAAATTTCTCTTATCCATTTATGACATTTTCTCATTCATATGCTAAATTCTGCCCATGCTCACATTAACTTACTATTATTACCAAAATACCTTTAAACTAGGTGTATATATATACAGGTGTATACATGTACAAGTACTAAACTGAACCTCTTGAAACTGTTAATACTTGACATTTTCTGATGTATGAAAGTAGTTTTTTCACATGGTTGAACCTAATAAAATATGAACTTTAGTTGGATGCCTATATCTCCATATATATATGTATATACTGTATCCTTCTACACACACACACACACACCACGCAATATTTTCTGTTTACTTCAACAGGAAGAATGAAAATCTTTCTCTATTCACCAGTTCTAATGCAGCCTTGCAAAACTGTACTTGCTGACTGATTTTTAATGAAAATATTTAGAGGTACAGTAATTTCCACAAATTTAGCATTTGACCAAATAAAGTCTGGTCCAAACTGGGCATACTGTCTTTGAAAGTATGCCATCCAACTATGTAATTGGGACAGCCTATCCTGAAAGATGGCTTTTATAGGCTTACGGTCAGGTCTAGAATCAGCAGGCCAAGTAATAAAATGCCGAAGCATTTTTAATTCTTCCTCTGTGTCCTCAGTAACATTTCACACAGTGCCTACCCGGAGACACTATCAAGCACCAGTAAAAACGACAGGCCCCAGACCTTGCTTTCAAGAAACTTAACATCTTTTTAAGAGATATAAAAATATAAATAATGAGAGGATAGTCTAAGTGTTTTAAGTTTCAAACTGGGACAGAGTAAAATGTAAAACGATGATAGCACTTGAGAAGTTTTAAACGGACTTCAAACACCAGGGGCAAAAAGCCAACTACAAATGTGTACTGAGCTCTAAGTCCGTCCATATGATAATCACAGGTGTCCTCCTCCATGGTTCTGGGCCCAACACGCCCTTCCTCACCCCAGAAACAGGGACTAGAGGTCCTCCAGGTCAGTTAGATCCACAGCCACTTTCAGGAACACGGTGTCATCTTTAATGTAGGTGTTCTTGGCATTCTCCAAAGTGGAGTGAGCCACAAAGCGGGGGCAGCCAGACGCGATGTTCATCTCCCCGTCGGGTCTTTTAAAGCTACTGCTGCTGGGGTCGGCCTTGAAGGTCTCCATAATGTGGTTCTTTTTGCCACTCTGGTCCAAAAGCATCAGGGTCACCCTCTGCCTGAATGGCCACTGCAACAGGGAGTCAAACTCCCCTCGCATGACCACGAAGTACAGCGACAGGTGTGTCCCTTTCCCAGACCCGTCCCCGTTCAGGTACGCTCTAGCACAGAGCCGGTAGCCGCACCGGCTGGTATAGAAAGGCTGGCTGAAGATGGACACCGTGTGCCCGTCCTGTGCCTCTCTCTTCTTCATCTTATAGTCCGTCACCTTCCAGATGAGCTTTCCATTATAGCAGGCCCCTTCCAGCAGCTTAAATCGCTCTTCATTTTTATTCAGTTGGGCTTTATGGATATTAATGTGGGCATCATGTTTGTTAGTCTCTCCTTCCAAAACAACTGCAAAGAAAAAAAAAAAAAAAAGCTTCCAGAGGCCTTAAAGCTGTCTTTAGAATTTGCCCAAAGTGGAATTTGGTATCTGAAGAGAACCAATAAAATTCTGACATCTCATGATGAACCGAATTCATTGTCCACCAATGGACCATTTGTATTAATAATTAACTCAATGAATCTTGTGTCTTGGAAGAAAACCCAAATGCATACTCTTGAACGGAAGCTCACCAAAGTGTAGAGAAGACACACAGCATTGAACTAGTGTGCATTAGCAAGGTGAGCCCCATTATTTAATAACTGGAATGCTTTTAAACAGCCAAACCCTTTTATATTTTTTTACACTTAAAACAATGTTTCTGCCACATCTCTCTCTTAGCTTTCTCATTATTTTCCACTCTCCTTAAAAACCACCACTCCCTGTTTCTGGAATTTCCTGGCCCATTTCCACCCCTTGCCTGTTCCAGCCCCTGCCCATCACCCTCCATCACTCCCCACCCCGCCCCGGCCCCCCGACTGGCCACAATCTCATGCTGTTCTGTTTCACAAAAACCAGATTCGACCACTGTTTATCCTGGACAGCTGCAACTCTCCCTTTGGCCAGGTGCAGACAACAGAATCATCAAAAGAGAAGTAAAAATATGAGACATACCTAGTCTCTGATCATTGGTTTCTAGCAGGGTAATTTTCTGTTTCACTGTATCAATCGCTTCCACCAAAGGCCTCAGATCAAATTTATTTTGTTGCTGGTTAGCCATTTGTAATAACTGACGCACTTGAGCTTCTAGCCAAGCTGACTTGTCAATGTGAGTGGCGAGAACCTTTCAGTACAACATGGATCATAATGTCAAAAAAAAAAAAAAAATCGTTACTATCTTAGTAATTCACTAAGATTGAATTTTTTCAACTCAAACATTTCACATTTAATCAATCAATTAATGAAATGAAAAAGGCACAGTCCAGAAGAGAAAATTCAGTGAGGATCACAGAGAGATGAGCCACCTAATATCTTCCTCCTCCTCCCTGCCCCAGCTGCTGTTCCAAATCTTTGAACTTCTCTTCATCTGACTTTTACTCCTCCCTCAATTTCTCTCCATTTGGTTCTTTAACCTATCTTTGTATCTCTAGTCTCCTGTTGTCTCTCCTCTTGCCTTACAACTTCCTTCTCAGAGGCTACTCTCCTGATTGGCTCCTGCTCTCCTAGAAGGCAGAGAATGAGCTGGAAGTAGACCCGCCCGTTCTGGTGTGAGCACTAGAGGTTGTACAAAGTGCCCTGAGGTAAGACCTAACTTTTGATTGTTCTCCTTAGATGGAAGAGATTAAATAAAACTAGACCTATATTACTCCTCTACCCTTGCCCCTTAGTACCTTAACTCTGACGGGTTTCTGTGTTAGCTAAGGTCAGAATTGAGATAGTAACATATGATGGATTTCCTTTTTTTCTTTTTTCTTTTTTTGGGGGACAGGGATTTCCTTTTTTTCTACACACACACACACACACACACATATGATGGATCCTTTTTTTCTTTTTTATTTTTTTGGGGGGCAGGGATTTCCTTTTTTTCTACACACACACACACACACACACACACACAGTATGCTGACAAAGTATGGAAAATATATGGCCTGCCTTTTTCTGGGAGAGTCTACATTTCAAAAATACTACCCGTGCCACAGGTCTTAAAATATTTTTCACTACCAATTTTGTAATCACAATAAAGACATTATCCATTAGAAATGTGTTTATGGTTATTTAACAGTCATGATTTGCAAAGTAATTTTTGCTATATTTTAGTATTGTTTAAAGCATTTTCTTCCCAAGGGAATGAACAGTTTCACTTTGTTGATTGCAAAATGCAGAACTATAGATATTCTCAATGAAGCTGACATCAAGGGACTAATATTGGCCCAACATTAATTGCAACCCCAACTACCATAAATTGTATAAAAGTATTATATCAATGTTAAATTTACTGACATTGTTAAATGTTGAGGTTATATAAAAGAAGATCTTTATTCTTATGAAATACATACCGAAGTTTGTAGGGGTAAAGGGCCCTAATATACACAGCTTACTCTCAAATGGTTCAGAAAGAACACACACGCACATACCGTGACAGAGAGAGACGGGACAAAATACTGACAATGGGTGAATCTGGGTGAATACACAGGTATTTTTAAGCACTATCTTATTCTTGTAGCTTTTCTTTACATTTGAAATTATCTCCACTTAAGAAGCTGTAAGGAAAACCTGGACTGCCAGTTGAAGGCTAAATCTTGGCTATGAATAGAGAGGCCATTTCTCACCTGGATGTTTGAGAGGAAGCTTCCATTTTTGCCAAACAGCTGTGCAAACTGCTTGAACTCCTTTTCGAATTTCTTTACAGTTTCTGCTAGCTGCTGGATTTTACTCTCTTTCTGCTCTAGGCTCTTATATAAATCAGAAATCTAATAACAGGAATGTGAATGAGATCATTTAAATGCATGTATACAAGTTAAAATAATGTAAATACAGGTCTAGGAAAATATTGCAGGTAAGAAAGTGTTTCTAGAAAAATATATACATATATACATATATATACATTTCTAGGAAAATATTTACCAGTAGGTTCCTATATAATATTTGCAGGTACTTCAAAAAAATCAGATCCAAAGATTTCTTGTCAGTCTTTTCCATACTTACCCAGCTATGATGGTTCATCTAATGATAGTGACATCACTTGACTAAATTTACTGACTGGTTCTCTTCATTCATTCCGCACGCACTTAGGAACAACCACAGAGTCCCGGTCACCACACCACAATAGATGCTATCTGCACAGTATCAGTAGTAACAGCTGAAATTTGCTGAATGTCTGTCATACCCTTATATTCACTAGCTCTTTTAATCCTCAAAGAACCCCATGAGTTGGGTATGACTATCAGTCCCATTTTACAGACAAGGAAACAGAGGCAGAGAGTTTAAGTAATCTGCCCAGCATACAGCTAACTTGGCAAGTGGTAGGCAAAACATGTTACGTTCTAAAAAAAAAAAAAAGAAGAAGAAGAAGAAGATGGCAGGAGGGGAAGAATGAAGGGAGGGAAATCGGAGGGGGAGACGAACCATGAGAGACGATGGACTCTGAAAAACAAACTGAGGGTTCTAGAGGGGAGGGGGGTGGGAGGATGGGTTAGCCTGGTGATGGGTATTGAGGAGGGCACGTTCTGCATGGAGCACTGGGTGTTATACACAAACAATGAATCATGGAACACTACATCAAAAACTAATGATGTAATGTATGGTGATTAACATAACAATAAAATTAAAAGAAAAACATGTTACGTTCTTAGAATCTGTAATTTATTTGAGGGAAATAACCAAAAGCCTTGTGAGAGCCTGGACAGCTCTTCTCTTATCCCCTCATCCATTCAATCCTCCATACTTACCAACTTTAACTCCTGACACACAACAAAACAAACACGACTCTTATATCCACTTCTCATTTCATCTCATTTCATTTCAACACCTGTTTTAGCCTCCATTATTTCTCACCTGGGCTGTGACCACAGCTTCCCAACTGGTCCTACACCATCCCTCGCACTCCCGCCAGAAGGGAAGCTCTATGGAAACTGGGACATGGGTCCCACAGTCCACTGTAACCCCAGGAACTGGTCTGGTGCCCGGCAGGTGTTTGATAAATATTTGTTGAGTGACTGTATGAATGAATGATGCTCTCCCTTTCTTTAGTCTTGTTTTCCTCTAATTCATCCTCCATGCCGTAACCAGAGTTATATGGAGAGACATATCTGGTCTTGTCGCCTCCCCCCCTTCCTTAACCATCCTCAGTGGCCTTCTTTTACAGACCCTACAGGACCCTACATGATCTACCCCTGGCTACCTTCTCGGCCGCCTGCCCATCCGCATCTCACATGTGCCCTGCCCAGCAAGACTACACACTTCTATTGTCCATTGGGTCCTGCTCTCTCAGATGCTTCCTTCTCCATCTAGAAACCACCAATTTTTCAGCCTCCACTCAAGGGCACTTTCTCTCAGAAATATTTCCTCACCATACCACCAACCTAGGTCCTCTCTCAAGTCCCAAGACCCCCTGACCACATTCTAGCATTTAACTTACCCTCATTACTCTTACTGCTTTCTGGGGTTGTTTCGCTCTTTTTCCTCCACTAAATCGTTGAGGCTACATCTCACTCATTTCTTCATCCCCAAAGCCTAGCACAGTGCCTGGCACCCAGGGGGCATCTGATACACGTTTTATAAATGAGTACATGAATGGCTGCAACAACCATGTGATCCCTGGCCCTAGAGTCTTCCATTTAGACCCTGAGAGCTGACTTCCACCTACCCGGCAGACCTATCTCCCTGATCGAAAGCAAACCTCGGTGTCTCCTGTCCCCACCCTCTCCTCTCCTCTGCTCCCATTCCTGTAGCGCCCATCTCAGGTAACAACTACCATGTCCTCTGCCTTCTAGACTTACAGCTTTGTCATGCCGACCTCTCTCGATGCCCTCTCCATCCCGACACAGCCTTGGCTGACCTTCCCCAGCACCACCAGCCCGCCAGCTCCAGTATCTTGCCTTCGCCTAATCCTGAGCTGCTGATCATGCTGGCACTATGCAAAGAGCTTAAATATATTAGCTCACTTAACCCTCACCACAACCCCATTTTATGAATGAGGAAACAGGGACGAGAGAGGCTAAGTAGCTTGTCCAAACCCACATGGCAAGTGAAGAGCCAGGTCTTCAAAGCAGGCGTTCTGGCTCCAGAGCCCCCACCCATCCATTGCCAGGCTCTCCTGCTACATTGTCTAGGTTAGTACAACATCCTTCTGCCTGGTCCCCCTGTCCTCGTGCTCCTCTCTCCCTCTATCCATCTTCTATGCTACCACCAGCTGTCTTACTTTTTTTTTTTTTAAGATTTTATTTATTTGAGAGAGAGCGCGCGAGCACGAGCAGGGGGAAGGGGAGGGGCAGAGGAAGAGGTAGAAGCAGGCTCCCCACTGAGCAGGGAGACCAACATGGGGCTCCATCCCAGGACTTGGAGATCACGACCTGATGCAAAGGCAGATGCTTAACCAACTGAACCACCCAGGCGTCCCACAGCTGTCTTACTTTTCAAAGCCAAACAAACAATTAGCTGGCCACGTACTGGTCCTTGCCTGCCCCCACTATCCAAAAGTTCACCTAATGCCACTTTGTTTTTATGAAAGACCTATGTTAGTACCTGTTTTCACTAACCGAAAGAAGTCAAAGAGGATTTTCGCTTTTTACGAAATGGTAACCGCTTCTTTGCTTTACACCCCTTCAGCCTATGAAAGGTTTCATAGGATTGCTCTACTTTCCCATAGTGGGGGAAACCTATATTTTCCTATTTCAAAACCTCCATTATTAGCTCCCTATTACTGACAAACATTAGTTCAAACTTGGGCCCTTAAATCCTTTCTGAAACAAGGCAGAATATGAATGAATAAAAAAAAATAATTGAATGTACAGTATCTGCAACTTCTTAGCTTACATGGAAGGCCATTGCTATGTGGATCCAGCATACCAGTCTCCAGCTCTCCCCGTCTCACACTCAGGAGCCTCATCACCCCAAAACCCCCGTTCCTTGAACCATCAGCCTCATGCCTCCCTGTCTTTCCTCTTCTGGAACACCCTCTTTCCACAACATTTAGGCTGACGAATCTTCTCTTCCTTCAAAGCGAAGCTCGGATGTGCTCCCTTGAAGAGCCTCCCCCAACCCCCACAGAGGAAATCGCCGCAGCCTCTGTACCCCAGACTGAGCCACAGCATGTCCCAGGGCACAGCAACTTATCTGTTTGCATTTTTGTGAGTTCTTCAAGGGCAGAAGGCGTGTCCTCCTGCACTCAGAGCCCCTAGCAACTAACCTCATGCCTGACATATGGCAGGTGTTTGTTGAACGAATGAATGGATGGACGGATGAAGCGAGTGGTACAGAAAGAACTTGGGAATGGTTACCAGGCAGCGTGCGCTCTACCAAAGTTACAGTTTAACTGGTCTTCCCAATTTTCTCCAGGATCTGACCTTGAAACTCACACACCTCCTTTAATATGGAACCAGACATCAAAAAATGATGGGCAATAGTAGAATTTGGCTCCCTCTCTTCCTGCCATGGGCCTGCGAAGTCTGATCCTCTGAGAGGTTCTAACAAAATAATTAACTCTTAGAATAATTACTCCACAGAAGCAGCATTTATTGAGGTCCATTATGAATATTCCAGGGACTGCGGCAGGCATTCGCACACACAATTTCACTTGATAATCCCAACTCAGTGAAATAAAGAGGGATGTATGCATTTAGCAGCCTGCACAGCTTCTCAGGGGCAGGAGTTAAGACTTACTGCAAAATATATAAAACCCATAATGCCTAGAACAGATAGTCAACTGTTGTTTCAAAGCAACACTGGGCTAATTAAAAAACATCAAATGCCTACTCGTCACCTACCAGGTGCCAAATACTAACCAGAAGGTGTGTTAAGTTAGGCTGCAGAGAGGCTGTATGGTATTTCATGCGGAGCACTGGACTGAGAATCAGGGGACATGGGTTTGAGATTCAATTCTGCCACTTACAAGTTACAAACACATCAAAATTTCTTTGAGCTTAGTCACTTCATCTGTTGAATGAGACGGTTGGACCCAAAGACCTCAAAGGCACCTTCCAGTTCTAATGTTCTATAATCCTATGAGTCTGCCTGGCTGCTTAGTAGAAAAACATCTACCTCCAGCCGACTCGTACTGAAACAGAGGAGAATGTAAAAACACCAAGAGTTACCAATCCCAGCAATTGTGCTTCCTCCCTTTACGTGTGAACCCTTGAATATTTACCTGTTCTTCTAATTGGAAGTTCTTTTCTAAAACCAGAAGCATGTGGTCCCGTAAGGCTGAATGCTCATGCTCCTGCAGGTTCCCCCGTTTATCCTTCAATACGAAGACGAAAGGAAGTCAGGTTGTTGAAAGGCTCCAAAAATGAAGGTGGTGGTGGGATATTCTGCTAACGCAGAACTGTGACAACTTTGCTTACTTGTCTAAAGGTGGGTTGCAGGAAAAAATAGCCCCTCCTGGTCCCTTTTCCAGCTCCAGGATTCTAAGGTGCCCATGAGACAATTTTAAATTTACAGAAACAGAGAATCAAGCCACTGTCAACATTCTCAAAAGCAGATTTCCTTCTGTGCGCTGGAAATCTAGGACTGTGGGTTAAGTGTAGTTATCATCTCTCAACTAGTCCCACATAAAATCTATCTCCTTGGTGGGTTAGCTTCAGATCAGTGTCAAGCCTAGGTGAGTTCTCTCTCCTACGAAGCACACATTTCCATGCTGCCTTCTACCAAAGGCCAAAGGTACGCAACCTGATAGTAATTTCAGCCCACACAAATTTGTTGCCCTCAAAATCAAGCAATATGTTTGCAAGAATAAAGGGTAACTTCTTCCCTAATCATTAAAATACTGAATTGCAAACTGCCTCTATTCCTAGTAAAAGCAAATGTTAGGTGTTCTGGGTGATTCCGTGGACCTAAGCGTACATTAACCATCAATTTCCCTCCAGTTTAGGAATGGCCCCTCTTCCAGAGAACAAGTCTCATCCTCAGCTTTGGTACTGAGGTGAGTTCTAGAGGACAGCCCAACTGGGAGTTTAGGCCTAACTGTAAAGAAGATTTCTCTCAGAGCTGGAAAGCAATTCTGTATTTCGTGCACTGAAAAGGTAAACCCTATCTGTTTTGCAGCCAAGACAATCACTGGTTTGATATGTGAAAATGTATGGACTCTTCACTGATTTTTTTTTTTTAAGATTTTATTTATTTATTTGAGAGAGAGAATGAGAGAGAGAGCACATGAGAGGGGGGAGGGTCAGAGGGAGAAGCAGACTCCCTGCCGAGCAGGGAGCCCGATGCGGGACTCGATCCAGGGACTCCAGGATCATGACCTGAGCCGAAGGCAGTCACTTAACCAACTGAGCCACCCAGGCACCCTCTTCACTAATTTTTTTTAAAAAGGCTTCTCACAATATACATTTTTTTCCAATAGGTTTTTAAAATAAGAGAAATGTATGCTTATGTCAAATAATACAGCAAGATAGAGAATGAAAAGCAAAAGGCTCCTTCTCTCCATCACCATCCCCAATTCCCTAGTCTCTCACTCACCAGAGTCAGCGACGATATATACACATTTTTAACTCAATGAGATCATAACCATATTCAATTTTTAAAAATATGTACCTTATTCTTTTTATCAAATGCATGCCATTCCCAAATACAAATATATACACTTACATAGTCAGCACTTTAGTGATGGGCTTACAGGTTTTTAGTTTTTTGTTTTCTTTTGCTATATAAACATCTTTGTGTGAGTGTGTTTGTGTATGTGTGTAATCATTGCATACTTATGAAAGAGTATCTATGAGAAATTCCTAGCAATAGAATTATAAGGTCAATGTGTGGGTTCACTTTTTTTTTTTAAATAAAGAACCTTTTATTTTACTTAATTTTTTAAAACACTAAGCTGTATGCCCAACATGGGGCTTGAACTCACAACCCTGAGATCAAGATCTGACTGAGCCAGCCAAGCACCCCTCAACTTTCCCTAGATAATAACCAAACTGCCCTCATAAAAAGTTATATATTATAAATTGTATTAATCTTTGTCAATTTGATGGTGAAAGTTTTATTTCTTGCTATAATTTACATTTATTTAGGAGTGAGATGGAGTGTCTTTTTTTTTACATCTATCAGTCAATTGAATTTTTTCTGGAACTACTCATATATTCCTTTGCCGATTTTTCTATTAAGTTGGAAAAGCTATTTACATGTAACAATTTTTGTATATTAAGGAAAATACCCTTTTTGTCTTGTCATATGTTGGAGATATTTCCTTCCAGTTTGTGGTTTGCCATTTGACTTTATTTATGGTATTTTTAAAAATTGTATAAAAGTTTCAAATATTTGTGGTTAAACATCAAAATTATGGCTTCTGGTTTTGTGTTAGTCATCTAAGAAAGATCTTTATTTCAAGAATAAAAAAAAATTCACTCACCTTTTCTTCTAGTATTTTTATGATTTTTTAAAATAAACTTTTTATTTGGAGTAATTTTAGATGTACACAAAGTGTGAAATAATACAGTGCACGATATATCTTAATGCCTAAAACTTTGATCCATCTGGAATATGTTAAAATGAGGTAGGAATCAAACTTTTTTTTTTTAATTTATTTTATACAATTTATTGAATAATATTTTTAAAGGTCTTTAATAGGTAATAAAATACACTTTAAAACATGATTTCAAATCAATTCTATTTCAGAATACTTGGTGATAGACCGAGGGTACCAGAAAACCAAGATTTATAATCATCAGAAGAATGACTCCAGAAAGTCTCAAACTCTGGTAGAGGCAATGGAATCCAAATTAGAAAAATTACCGTGATGGTTAATTTTTATGTGTCAGCTTGGCTGGGCTATGGTGCCCAGTTGTTTGGTCAAAACTAATCTAAGGGGCGCCTGGGTGGCTCAGTCGGTTGAGCGGCTGCCTTCGGCTCAGGTCATGATCCCCGGGTCCTGGGATCAAGCCCCACATCAGGCTCCCTGCTCAGTGGGAAGCCTGCTTCTCCCTCTCCCACTCCCCCTGCTTGTGTTCCCTCTCTCACTGTCT
Source organism: Phoca vitulina (assembly GCF_004348235.1). Classification (NCBI taxonomy): domain Eukaryota; kingdom Metazoa; phylum Chordata; class Mammalia; order Carnivora; family Phocidae; genus Phoca; species Phoca vitulina. Next base: position 3,179,613 of record NW_022589774.1, on the reverse strand, counting down.
CTCTCTCTCTGTCAAATAAATAAATAAAAATACTAAAAAAAAAAAAAAACAATCTAGATGTTGCCGTGAAGGTATTTTGTAGATGTGATAAACATTTACGATCAGTTGACTTTAAGTAAAGCAGATTACTCCCCATAATGCTGTAGGGCTGCATTCAACCAGTTGAAGGCCTTATGAGCAAAAAATAAGGTCTCCTGAAGAAGAAGCACTTCTCAAGACTATCACATAGAAACTCCAGCCTGCTGGTCTGCCCTGCAAATAATCCGACTTGCCAGCCCCCTCATAAGCTAATTTCTTAAAATAAATTTCTATCTATGTATCTATATGTAGATATATATCTCCTATTGATTCTGCTTCTCTGGAGAACCCCGACTAATAACACTGCCAGTCTTAAAGTTCTTCCAAAGTGAATGTCCTTCTGCATCCTGAATGGAATCAAAGAGTAAAATAAACCTGCCAAATAAATTACACAGTAGAATGTAGAGGCAGAAACAAAAAGGCATCCCATACCTTTACAGTACAGCCATAGTGCTTAAAAGGACAGTCTTGTTCGGCTTCAGGACACACAGCGAGGTGTTCATCCACCTACAAAAGGGACACCTCATGCTACCGAAATTCATCACCAATTCTCCAGCTGCCTGAGAGAACTACAGCATGCAGGGAACCCCAGGGTGGCTTGGGAAGGAGGGAGGAAACAGAAGGGGAAAAGCCACGCTGAGGCCTGGCGGAGGGAGAGCTACGGTAAAAATGGAGAACTCTCAGGGAAAAGGGAAGGGGACACAGAGACGTGGTTATCGTGGATGTGCTTTAAATCTTGGGCCTCAGCCTGTGGGATTTGATCAAACACACACCACAGTGGTTAACTAAAACTTTATCTTACATAAAATCTACTAAGAGATTCATTTACAGTTACCTCAGTTCTTGGAATAATCTGCAAACACCTGTTAGGACAAGATACTGGGTACTCAGGACACAAGTTTTCTTCATGATTCTGAAACAGAGAAAGGATGATGAAACAGAGCCAATCCTTGCTTCCCAGGGTTCCCTTCTACAGCCTCAGAGTGTTTATGCATATGTCTCTGGGGATCTTATGTGGCTTACCCTCTACAGGAAGGTACAGCCTAGTTCCAAAAAGGACTAAAGATGGCCGCCTCCTTCCCATGAATTCAATTCAGTTTTCCAATTATTCCAAAAGAAGGTCAGAGGGCAGAGGACTCACGGAGGGCAGACTATGGGAGTCATCAATATGGTTCCTTCAGTACATGTAAAAGGTAGCCATGATCTCTTTCTCTGCCTACATCCTGCCACTCCAGTCAGATCATAGCCCCCTGAGGACATAGTATCGTCACCTCCTTGTGACCCTGCACCCAGCAGCGCTCCTTGCACACTCACACTCAGTAGGTGCTCAAACAATGCTTCTGCCAATGATAAATGAGTCCTACTCTAGAGTCCAACAAGAAGACTTTTCGCTTTTTACAGAACTCTCAGAAAATTCTTCAGACCTATTTCTTAACATTTTTTTTTTTTTTAAATATTTTATTTATTTATTTGAGACAGAGAGAATGAGAGAGACAGAGCACATGAGAGGGGGGAGGGTCAGAGGGAGAAGCAGGCTCCCTGCCGAGCAGGGAGCCCGATGCGGGACTCGATCCAGGGACTCCAGGATCATGACCTGAGCCGAAGGCAGTCGCTTAACCAACTGAGCCACCCAGGCGCCCATTCAGACCTATTTCTGTACAAAAATAAATTCAGTAATGTCCCGATTCACTGTGACCACTCAGGTAGAATTTAGTCCCATAAAGACGATTCGTTTTTCTTTCTTTTTACCTGTAGATAGATTACTACCACATCTTTTTTGCAATAAAGGCATTTTTCCTCTCGAAAATGGCAACGTGCACTCAAATGTTCTTTCAGATCTTTCCGAAGGACTTGTTCCTGACAGTTCTCATTAGAACACTGCACAGCTTGAAATAGGCACTGTTGGAGGTGGTCCTGCAACAGAAAAAACAGGCCAGTGGGCCGCACTGACTGGGGCAGGGGGACGGGGGGCCAGCTGGAAGCCTGGAGGGAGGGAGGACACGGGGGGCAGCTGGGCAGACTGAGACCGTGCCAGCCTTGTTTGATAGGAGTTGGGAGGACAGGGAAGATGGCTGGAGAAGGAAGCATGTTGAGTCTACTTCAGATTATCTATTAGCTCAGATTCTCAGGTTAGTTCCTGAATATTTTCCTTAGGCTTGCTGAGTGATTTACCCATTCTCCAAAGACATTTTTAATTTCTTTTTGCACCCCCGGCACCAAGTACTAATCTCTGCACAGCGGATGGCAAAAGCCAGGATGGAGGGGAAAGACGGAAGAAGAGCAGGGCATGTCCTAAGTGCAGGAAGGAAGGGAAAGGATTCAAGAGAGTAATGGGGAGAGGGAGTGGGAGCTGTTCCAGAAGTGGTCAAGAAAAGCAGACAGAAGAAATACAGGATCCCAGGCCCAAGAGAAGCTGGGAATGGTCAGGCTGTGGTCAGAAAATGTTCTCCACCAGAATATGAGATAACGATGACATGGACATTACTCGTTCCAGTATTCTTCATGGTAGAGATTTTTTAAAGCAGGAGGCGTACCTTAATAAAACCTCTGGATCACAGCAAGTTATTGTGATGGTCCTGTCCCCTGCGAGATCCCCTAAAACACAGCTGGCCTGTTCTTGTTTTTGTAAATAAGGTTTTTCTGGAGAACAGCCACCCATCTACTTGTTTACATACTGTGGGGGAGGGGACGATGGGGGGGGCGCTGCTTTCCCTCTGAAAGGGAAGAGCTGAGTTGAGTGGCGGATACAGAGACTGTATGGCCAGGAAAGCCTAAACATTTTACTAACTGGCTCTCGACAGAACAGTCTGCTGACCCCTTTCCTGAACGAGAGAAAAAGCAACCAGTTTTTCTGCAGGAGGTAAATAAATATTATAGCTACTCTCCTTTGCCTCTAGTAATAAGAAACAAAGAGTGACCACTGAAATCCGTATCTTCTCCAAAATTCACTCTCACCGAAAACAGTCAACACTCATCAGGATTCCACTACCTGGGGAGGACCTACACCTCACCATGCAAGCCGGGGTGCAGGTGGGGGGCAGGAATGAGGGGAAACACAGAAGAAAACAGGTGAAAAGAAACCAGCCACTGTTCTCCAGAAGCTGATGATGTGGTCACAAAAGCTGATGAGCTGGATGGTCTAACTTGAGCCTCACTTCCTGCTCAGGCTTCGTGACAACAAAATTGGAAAAGAGGCCCTGCTCTAGGGCCTGACTATCAAAATGTGAGAAAGTTCTAGGAAGTTCGGTGAACCTCCAGAAAAATCCTGGGGTTAACAGGGAAAGCATTTACACGTTAGGAATTCAGTGCCTGGGGGGTTTGGAGGCAAGGTGGAGAAAAGGCTGAATCACCTGAAATGTATTCCAAAATGTGTGGGTGGGAGAGGAAAATTTCAGCAGCCCCCAAGCCATTCTCTGGAAGCTAGAGATGCCTGCTTCTTATTCCTGCACAGTGTGATCAAATCCGCTATGGGCCTGCCATGGCAGAGCCCCGTTGCCCCATTTCCAGTTTGACATTTACCAAGCTTCTGGCTTCCCCAGCTGGATGGAAGAACCAGGCAGGGCAGTTTCATGTGAAAGTAACTTCCCTTCGCTACCCCTACACTTCATGTGTTTGCAGCTCATACCAATGCTTCACCTTTAAACCACATCCCAAATCTGATCTGGTCTGCATTATATGCCTCAGATCACAAACTAACAGCCACGGCCCACAGCTGCTGGGAACCACCCACCCACCACCTGCCAGGACTTTCAGGCAGGGTCTCTTGCAATCATATCTTTCTGCAGGCTGCCATAGCTTCCACCCTGGGGACCCCAAATCCTTCACAGTTCCCCACAAATGACACGTCCTTTTGCCCCGCATGACCCCCATCTTCTCTTTTGGATCAATGACCCCTAACCCATAATTTAGGTCTAGCACAGATAGTATTCCCTCCATGCATTCCAAACAAAATGGACCTTTTCACTCACACCTTAGCCTTTGGTGTGCTGTACTGTAGCCAAATGTATTGCTAGACAGGCATTCTCTGAGAGCAACCCAATGAGCCCCATACCATGCTTGGCCCAGGAACTGACACATAAAGGTGTTCAATACACGTCACTGGAAAAAATGACAAAGGCAAATATTGGTCATGAGGAATACCAACCTGGTATCGTCCCAGAATAATCTTGGCATTACATCCAGGAGCATTTTTGCAATACACATACAAATTGAGGACTTCCCTTTTGCAGCAATTGTCTTTGAACACCTAAGAGAGAAACATAATAGGTCTCATACACTCCAAAGCTTCAGAGCAATGTGAATGAAACTATTATTAATTTGGTCTTCAAATACATCTCAAAAGTCAAGTGGAAACTTCCAGACAAGTTGGAATGGAAATAACAGATTCAGCACCATCAAAGAAGAGGCTTTCTCAGATACATGTTTCCGACAAGCCACTAAACACAAGTCAGGAAATTCAATGCTCGGTGCAGTAGGCTGCAGGAGAATCTCACGGTGCACTTGACCTCGGATGCTCAAAGGTCAGAAGGTGGGCTGTGGGGGAGGGTAACGCTTTTAGCTTCCTGTCATAGTGTAACAGTTTGTATTAGTCATCACGTAGTGTCACCGAGGCTGCGCTGACTTGCTATTCCAGCGCACACCAGGGGTTGGCAAACTTTCTCCATAAAGGGTCAGAGAGTAAGTATTTTCAGCTTTGCAGGCCACGATGCAACCTTTTCTTTTTCAACTATTCAGCTCTGCTGTACACAATACTTAAACGGATATATATGGCTGTGTTCCAATAAGGCATTATCAATGGACACTGAAGTGTAAATTTCATGTAATTTTCATGTGTCACAAAACATAATTCTTCTCTTGATTTTTAAAATAAGTTTTTTGTTTTGAAATAGTTCAAAGACTCACAAGAAGTTGCAAAGATAGTACAGAGCTCCTGTGTACCCTTCTTTGGATTTTTTCCAATGATTTATAGGAAAACCATTCTTAGCTCACAGGCCATACAAAAACAGGTGGCAGGCTGGATTTGTGCCAACAAATCTCATGTTGTAGTATGCCAACCCCTAATCGAGTGGGTGAGGCACACACAAACACAGCACGGTCCTCTGCGAGGCATTTGCAAAACACAACATAAGAGCATAGAGAAGGAGGGATGCCGGGGTGGCTCAGTCAGTTATGCATCCGCCTTCAGCTCAGGTCATGATCCCAGGGTCCTGGGATCAGTCCCGCATCGGGGGTCCCTGCTCAGCAGGGAGCCTGCTTCTCCCTCTGTCTGCCACTCCCCCTGCTTATGCTCTCTCTCTCTGTCTCTCTCTCTCGCTGATAAATAAATAAATAAATAAATACTCTTAAAAAATAATCTTAAAAAAAGGCAGGAGCATGTACATCAGACCAGGTGCTCAGGGGGGAACTTCCTAGAGGAGGTGATGCTTGAATGTCCTCTAGCAGAATTGTAAAGGAAGAAAACTGAGCTTAAAAGGAAGTGTTAAGGGAGGGGTGTCTGGGTGGCTCCGTTGGTTAAGGGTCCAACTCTTGATTTCAGTTCAGGTCATGATCTCCGGGTCATGAGATCGAGCCCCACGTTGGGCTCTGCACTGAATGTGGAACCTGCTTAAGATTCTCTCTCTCTCCCTCCGTGCCCGCACCCCCCTCCCCCGCAAAAAGGAAGTTTTAAGGGAGGAAAACTTTGGGTTAGGAAACAATTTCTTTGATACAACACTAAAAGAACAAGCAACCAAAACAAACAAAAACAAGTAAGACTCATCAAAACGAAAACCTTCTCATGCTTCAAAGGACACCACTAAGAGAATGAAAAGACAACCCACAAAATGGGAGGAAAATGTTTACAAATCGTATATCTGATAAGAGCCTTGTATCTAGAATATAAAAAGAACTCTTAGAACTCATCAATAAGAGACCAATAATCCACTTAAAAATGGGCAAAGAAATTAAATAGGCATTTCTACCAGAAGATATACAAATGCACAAACACATGAAAGATGCTCCATATCCTTAATCATCAGAGAAATGCAAATCAAAACAGGTACCCCCTAGAAAGACTATAATCAAAAAGATGGACAGTAACAACTTTTGGCAAGGATCCAAGACATTTGAACTCTCACACCCTGCTGGATGGAATGTAAAATGGTGCAGCTGCTTTGGAAAATAATCTGACAGTTCCTCAGAATGTTACACATAGAGTGACCATTATGACCCTAAACAGAATTACCACATGACCCAGTAATTCCACTCCTGGGTGTATACCCAAGAAACACGTACACTTTAAAGGTAAATTTTATGGCATATGAATTATATCTAAATGAAGCTATTGTTAGACATAATAATAATAATAGAAGGAAGTTCTAGAAATAGACCAGAGGAGAAAGTGAATTCCAGGGAACAGGGTGTTTCATTTCTCCAAGCAACTCAGTATACCTGGAGCTGGTGTAGGAAGGGGGTAAGGAGAGAACAGAGGAAAAACTGGGGGGTGGAGTCAATAAAGACCTAAAGAAGCCTCTGAAACAGTGGTAGAAGTGGGGTTTGACCTGACCCCATAGGAGAGGAATGTGGACTCTAAGAAAGGGCCCCCTCCCCTGCTCTACTGCTCCAACCTCCATGTCCAATTCAACCCAGGACACTGGCTTCTCCATCACCCAGAGAACTGCTAAACCAAAGTGGGGATTTTCTTACCTCCTGAGATCTGATAACCTCCTTATCTACAGGACAGAGTGGGACTGCATTTAATTCTCTGGAGAGATAAATAAAAATAGAGCCGAATTAAGAGTTGACCCCAACAGCTCTTCCAAGAGCAGCCCTAGCACTCCCGCCATGCTTGACCCCTTAGAGCTCCCCCCGGACAGGCCGGGCCCTGTCTCCCCTCCTGCCGCTCCCTCTCCCAGGAAGGGTTCTCTCTCCCCCACCCCCCCTTTGTAGCTTCAGCACCTCCCCAGTCTGCTGAAAAACTCCCATTCATTCCCCAGGATGCAGTCAATTAGTAAGTCCCCCAGACAGAGTTCAATGTCGTCTGCCAGTGCTTATCACCCTGTAACACCACTAGTCTGGAGCATTCTAGAGGGCAGACGCTGGCTCCTGTTCCACACCGAACCTCCAGCCCTTCCTTAGTAAGGTGCCTGGAACACACAGGTGCTGAATGGACAAACCCATGAATGAATGAGAATGTGCTATAATTAACCCCCTTTCCAAGCTTGGTAGCAGACAGCTTACTTACTGCCCTAAATAAGCCCCCAAAGCCTGCTTCCACATCTCTCTTGGTCTCCACCTTCAAAATGGCAGGACCCAGGTTTTACAGCTGCCTCCGAAGCAGACAGTGCCCCCGTTGAGGTGCGGTCCCTTTCCGGATGGGACACCACCTTTGCCTTTTGGCAAGGAAAGGTCCAAGCAACCACCACAAAGACCCTGGTGAAACACAGGTCCTTCCCAACACAGACTGTGCATCAAGGTTTGCCCTCCCGTGCAAAACAGGTGTGGTCTACATTTAAAAAAAAAGGTGACTGAAATGAGCCCCAAGTCATGTATAGAATTCTTGACTCATATTTTACACCTGAAACTAATAGAACACTGTATTTTCATTACACTTGATGTAAAAAAAAGGGAGGGGGGGGAAGGTGACTATCAATTAGTGAGTGGCAAAAAAGCCCCCCAAACCAAAAACTAAAAAACCAAAACATGATTCCTTAGTCTCTCGGAGAAGGGCTCCGGGAGGGCCCCTCCTCGTGTTCGCGGTTCTGTGGCCAACCGCGGCAATTCCCATCGAGTGCTCGCTCTGGACACCTGGGTCCCAGGAACACCCACGCCCCCCCCCCCCCCCCCCCGCCTCTGGTTGTGACCAGAGCTGCGAGCCCTGCAAGCTCACCTCAGGGACACGATGCAGTGCTGGCAGAAGCGGTGCCCACAGCCCGTCTGGTGGGGGTTGTGCAGCACGGAGCGGCAGAAGGCACATTTGTAGCGCTCCTCTAACTGCTCCACAAACTGGAACTCCGTGTTGGGCTCAAAGTCCAAGGAAATGGAGTTGCCGGAATTCTGGCGTCTGAAACCACACGGGATACCTCCTTGCTCCTCAGAATAAGCCATTCTTGGGGGGTCAGGAGAAGAGAAGGAAAATTGAGTGTGCAGAGGCCAAAACAATTGTTTCCTAATTAGCGCACATCACCCACACGGTCATTCTGTTATGACTTGGTAACAACAGTAACAACCTCCAGCCACTGGAGGGCTCCCGCACAGGGGAGATGTCTTCACGGTGCTCAAGCAGGAGCCTGGACCAGACGACTTCTAGCAAGATTTTAGGAGACTTCAGACCTTTGCCCACCAGCCTCTTACAGGATGCTAAATTATCCCGTTAGTTTGGCCACGCACTTGGACCAAATACAACCAGGGTGTTAACTACATTCTAAGCTGACTCTTCCACTCGGTTGAGAGAACGGAAACAAATGTTTTGTTAACATTTTTCAGAAGAACCTTGTATACCAATGCATTTCTTGCAATATATATAGATACATCACCACCACCAAGCCACATGATTTCTCACCTGAACGAAATAAGCATATTAACTGCCGCTCCCTCCCCCAGGAAGGGTTCTCTCTCCCCCACCCGCCCTTTGTAGCTTCAGCACCTCCCCAGTCTGCTGAAAAACTCCCATTCATTCCCCAGGATGCAGGTCAATTATTAAGTCCCTACAATCCATTCTCCTACAATCCATTCTCCATACTACAGCCAGGGTAACATTTTCAAAATGCAAGTGTGATTGAAGGTTACCTCCTCTCATTGTTCAGTGGCTTGCCAGGCTCTTAGGGGAAAGTCCACAATGCTAAGAGAGCTACAAGACTGCACCCTCTCCACCCAGCAGCATCCTGGACCTCACCTCCCCTTGCTTTCTGCACTTGAGCCATACAGGCTTTCTTTTCATTCTTCTGTCTCCTGCCACAGGGCCTTTGAATAAGCTATTGCCTCTACCTAGAATGCCTCCCCTATGCCTTCCAGTCTTCTTTGCTTCACATTCATGATTCAGATTTCAAGTGTCATATCCTCAGGTAAGCTTTCTCTACACTTCCCTTCCTCCGCCCCCGCTGAACAGCAGAACAGCCACTCATGTTATGAAGCATGCATGGCCTCCAGGGAGTGGCTGAGGGATAATGGTAAGTGGGTGGCGCGTGGCGGGGGGTTGGGGGTGGGTGGGTGGAGTGGTCTTTCACTATATAATCCTTTTGAATTTTTCAACATGAATATAGTACCTATTCAAAAATAAACAAATACACAAAAACAAAAACTAAACATCCACTGTTGTATCTATCATAGAACCGGGTTCTGAAATTCAGAGCAACATTTGATTTTTTAAATTAGACATGCGTAGCGGCCCTCTTGGCGCAGTGGGAGTGCATCAGTCTCATAAATTAGACATGCGTTTGTGTGAGTATTTGATTTACATCCGTGCGCTTCAATGACACAGCGATCCCATCTGGTCTTACTCAATGTTGCGTCTCCAGCCCTCAGCACCGAGCCAGGCATGGAGAGCAAATCAACTATTTGCTGAATTAATATGCTTGAATGGACTCTTTGACTAACCTGCAACAGGACGGCTCTAACTAGTGTTGCCCGCTAACACAATGATCCTTTAACTTTTTATAAGGAAGGACTTTCCCCATCTTTGAAATCTGATGAAAAGTCTAGACCTTCTCCCCGTAAAACAGCACAGACACCTGATCTCTGGACCTCTGCAGACCCTCTGAACCCACTGGTTTCCCCAGGTTAACAACAGCCCTGCCTCCCCAGTAAGAACGCTGTTACTTTGGGCACAGGGCCTGGACTGGTGCTTTCAGCGTGTCTGGCAAGTGGCCAAAGGATGGGAGGCAATCAAGGGTGGTCCCTGGGAGTGATATCCTTCCACGTGGTTAGGCAACAGGAAGGCTTGGCCTTCAGGCTTGCTTGCTTTGGCTTGCTCTTGGGATCCCTCAAGACTCTCCTGCAGCTGATGAGTTCAACTGGGCCTGAGAGCAGCTGGGTGGCCTGACAGTGCAGGTGGGAGATAGGCGCCATCCAGCACCCGGGCCCGCTCTAGTCAGCTGCTGGCCTCACCCAGTGCAGGAGTGGTCTGAGTCTGGGGTGTGGCCTGCAAGAATGGAGCAGAGAAAGCAACTGGCCTCTTTCAGCAAATAAAGCTTTCTCTCTGGAGGAGACCCACACAACAGGGTTTTTGGGGGTTTTTTTGTTTTTTTTTAATCCTGGAGTTTGAGACCAAAGCCCCACCTTTCCCACTCTGCATATGTTTCCTGTAGAACTTCAAGGGGGGTAGGTGAACAGTACAAGATGTGATTGTTGCCCTTGTAACCTGGTTTATTCTTGAGAGTTAACACATCTTAATTGCAGAGATGAAGAGGCACGGCACTTGGTTCACCTGCACCATCCTAATACCCAAGACTCACCTTTCGCTTAGAGAAATGGAAACACCAATTCCAAACCTCCCTCATCTGCCCTGCGTTCTCTGGTCCCAAGGGAAGACAACAATTCATGTCCTACACCCCTCTAGGGTTCTCTCTGAGACCAGGCTCCTGTCTCTGTCACACAGCATCTAAATTTGGACTCTCAGAGATGTGCCCTAACACAACAAGCTTGCTCAGCTCCTAAAACAGGGCAATAAGATGTACAAAACTCAGTTTGGGTTCCCTTCCACTACATTCTATCCTCTTTCCAAACAAAAGAATTTAATACACTCATCTGTGGGCCCATCTTTCTCTACAACAGCAGTTCTCAAACTTTTTGGTCTCAGGACCCTCCCTCCCACCCTTTAGACTCTGAGGACCCAAAGACCCTAAACACCCAACACAATATTGAAGGAGTAGAACAAAATTGGAGGGGGCGCCTGGGTGGCTCAGTCGTTAAGTGTCTGCCTTCGGCTCAGGTCATGATCCCAGGATCCTGGGATCGAGCCCCTCATCGGGCTCCCTGCTCGGCGGGAAGCCTGCTTCTCCCTCTCCCACTCCCCCTGCTTGTGTGCCCTCTCTCGCTGTGTCTCTCTCTGTCAAATAAATAAATAAAATCTTTAAAAAAAAAAAAAGAACAAAATTGGAGGATTGACACAACCCCACTTCAAGACTTCCTATGAAGCTATAATAATCAAGATAGTTGTGAAGCAGTGAAAGAAGAGACAGACAGATAAATGGAACAGAATAGAGAACCCAAAAACAGACCCACATAAATACAGTCGACTGATCTTTGACAAAGAAGCAAAGGCAATACAATGGAGCAAAAACAGTTTTTTCACGAGTGGTGCCGAACAACTGGACATCCACATGCAAAAAAAAAAAAAGATGAATCTAGACGTAGACTTTCCACCCTTCACAAAGACTAACTCAAAATCATAGACCTAAATGTAAAGCGCAAAGCTATTAAACTCCCAGAAGACAACATGGGAGAAAATCTAGATGACCTGGGGTATGGCAATGACTTTCTAGAGACAACACCAAAGGCACAAACCATGAAAGAAAGAATTTGTAAACTGGACTTCATTAAAATTGCTGCTCTGTGAAAGACATTGTCAAGAGAATGGGAAGACGAGGGGCGCCTGGTGGCTCAGCCGTTAAGCGTCTGCCTTCGGCTCAGGTCATGGTCCCGGTGTCCTGGGATCGAGTCCCGCATCGGGCTCCCTGCTCGGCGGGAAGCCTGCTTCTCCCTCTCCCACCCCCCCTGCTTGTGTTCCCTCTCTCACTGTGTTTCTCTCTGTCAAATAAATAAATAAAATCTTTAAAAAAAAAAAAAAAGAGAGAATGGGAAGACAAGCCACAGACTGGGGGAAAATAGTTTCAAAAGACACATCTGAAAAAGGACTGTTGTCCAAAATATACCTCACCAGAGAAGATAGGGAGATGGCAAATAAGCAAATGAAAAGGTGTTCCACATCATATGTTGTCAGGAAAATATAAATAAAATGAGATACCACTATTCACCTACTAGAATGGCCCAAATCCCCACCCCTGACGATCCCCAATATGGGTGAGGATGTGGAGGGACAGGAACCCTCACTCACTGTGGGTGGGAATGGGACACTTGGGAAGACTGCCTGGCAGTTTCTTACTAAACATGTCTTACCATCCAAGAATCCCTCCTTGGTATTTACCCATGGCAGGTGGAAACCTATGTCCACATAAAACCCTGCACATGGATGTTTATAGGAGCTTTATTCATAACTGCCAAAACTTAGAAGCAATCGAGATGTCCAACAGTAGGTGAATGGATAAACTGTGGTACATCCAGACAATGGAATATTCTTCAGCACTACTAAGAAATGAGCTATCGAGCCATGAAAAGATGTGGAGGAATCTTAAATGCATATTACTTAGTGAAAGAAGCCAATCTGAAGAGCCCGCATAGTCTACAGTTCCAACTATAGGACATTCTGGAAAAGGCAAAATTATGGAGACAGTAAAAAGATCGGTGGTTGCCAGGAGTTAGGATGGAGGTAGGGAAAGATGAATAAGAGGTGCAGAGAGGATTTTTAGGGCAGTGAAAACACTCGGTATGATACTATAACAGTAGATACATGTCATTATACATTTGTCCTAAAACAACACCGTATCTGCCTAAAGACAGATCTTCCAAAGGGAACTCAATTATTATAAACCACCTCTCCAAGAGTCTCATCAACCAGGAAAGAGTGGCTCATTACAGGAGAAGAAACTAGGTGATACCCAGACAAACTTGGTCATAAACTATCACATATCCCACCTAATCTTCTAAGGGCCCATTTATCTCTCCTAAAAATCATTTGCTCTCCCCTAAGAGGCCTACTTCCCCCTCCCCTTTCCCTCTTAGGATGATATTCAAGCCTGAATCTCAAGCCATCTCAGAGAGCTACTCATTTTTCCCTGGGTATCTCCCACGCATATATGAGTTATAGATGTTAATAAACTTCTGCCTGTTTTTCTCTTGCTAATCTGTCTTTTATCACAGACGTCTCAGCTAAGAACTCAGAAGAGTAGAGGGGAAGGTATTTTTCCTCCCTTACACAATGTAGGTTCATCAACTGTGACAGATGTACCTCTCTGGTAGGGAATGTTGATGGTGGGGGAGGCTGTGCAGGGGGCAGGGGGTCTGTGAGAAATCTCTGTATCTTCTGCTCAACTTTGCTGTGCATCCAAAACCACTCTAAAAAATAAAGTCTCAAAAAAATTGAGGACCCCCTGAGTTGTTTATGTGGGTTATAGCTATTAATATTTACCAATTTGAGATAACACTGAGGAGTTTAGGGGTGCCTGGGTGGCACAGTTGGTTAAGCATCTGCCTTCGGCTTGGGTCATGATCCCAGGGTCCTGGGCTCGAGTTCTGCATCAGGCTCCCTGCTCAGCAGGCAGCCTTCTTCTCCCTCTCCTCCCCACTCGTGTTCTCTCTCGCTATCTCTGTCTCTCTCAAATGAACATACAAAAATCTTTAAAAATTTTTTAAAAAATAAAAAAAAAATAAAAAAACGTCCAACTCTTGGTTTTGGTTTAGGTCATGACCTCAGGGTTGTGAGATCGAGCCCTGTGTCAAGCTCTGCGCTCAGCAGAGTCTACTTGGGATTCTCTCTCCCTCTGCTCCTCCCACTCGTGCTCTCTCTCTCTCAAATAAATAAATAGATCTTTTTTAAAAAAATTGAGTTTAAAAAATACATTTCTTTTTAATTTACTTTAAGATAATAATAAGCCAACTATATGGTAACATAAATAGCATTTTTGTGAAAAATAGCCATTTTCCAAACCGAAAAAATGAGTGAGATGGCATTGTTTTACATTTTTGCACATCTGTTTGGGTTTAACAGAAGACGGCTGGGTTCTCCTATGTGATACTCTTGCATTCAGGGTATTACAGTATCACGCCTCCTGTGGCTTTTGGAAAGCACCACTGTATGCTCAGGAAAGGAGAGTAAAAATGGCAAACGATATCTTAGTAGTAGTATGAAAATAGTCTTGCCCATGCAGATCCCCTGAAAGGGCTTCGGGGAGGCCAACGTGTACAATTTGCCAATTTCTGTGCCTGAACATACCTGAACTAAGTAAGAGCCTATCAACTGCTCTCCTGGAAAGAGTTTCTCCGGCACCCCCGGGGCTCATGAAGCACACTCTGGGAACCACTGTCCTATCAGGCTGCTGGGCAGCACCGGGCCTTGTCAGTCTTTGTGCTGGTGGCGCCCGCCCAGCATTCGTGTGACCCTCACGGTCTCCTTGCTCCTGCTGCATGGCCCGCAGAGGCCTGAGGACCCAATGCCCCTCCCTCCCTGCTCCTCCCTTTGTGTCTAGCCCAGCTGTAGGCAGCACGCAGGAGTCACCTACTGACCTTGTTCACTCTCATCTGTGGTCTTGCCCAGTATTCGTTTTTACGAAATTGAGTTTTTATTTCATTAGATATATATTTTTTTTAAATAAGCACTTATGTTCTGCTACACAATATGCACTTTCAATGTTTCAGGACAGTGTTCTTGTATATAAACGAACCGTGATAGCTCCCAGGGCAGGGTCTGGCTCCTTCCTCTGAAGTTTCTTCAGGCCCATGACCGGCCCCTAAAATGGAATCAATTCAGTGTGTTCACGGACATGAGAGAGTCCCAATAATATGACCATAAAGGTTGGTCATATCTAATAAACATATTTCTCTAATTAATTGAACATTTCCAGCTAGTACTGTCATTCCCAGGCAGCTATTTCGTGGAAATAAATAAGAGTTCCATTTTAGGGGCACCTGGGTGGCTCAGTCGTTAAGCGTCTGCCTTCGGCTCAGGTCATGATCCCAGGGTCCTGGGATCGAGCCCCACATCGGGCTCCCTGCTCGGCGGGAAGCCTGCTTCTCCCTCTCCCACTCCTCCTGCTTGTGTTCCCTCTCTCGCTGTCTCTCTCTCTCTTTCTGTCAAATAGATAAATAAATAATCATAAAAAAAAAAAAGAGTTCCATTTTATTAAAATCTTTCCCCTTTGGGTATAATAGCTTATGTAACAGGAAGAGTAAAAAGAGTTCAGTTCTTGCAAATAAGAAAAGAAAGGCATTGAAATTACTGTCAGAGCCTCTATATTCCCTACTGCAGTGAACGGGGCCTTATTCCTGCCTGGCAGGAATTGATGGCACGCACAGTGTGGTCCTCCTGCTGAGAAGTTATTGACTCAAACCTAAAAGGACAAAGAAAATCACATACAATATGCTCCCCACGGACTCTTACTGAGTTTCTTATAAACATCATTTTTTAGCTTCATAAACTGCTGCCTCTTTTCGTTGAGAATTTTCTAGGCATTCCCAAGGACATCTGTGGATGTCAGGATTTAAGTTCTTTACTTACAAATTTCTTCTGATTCATTTTTGGGGAACACATAATGAACAGTCTAACATTCTGAAGCAACAAGAGTTTAGGTTTTAGTTACCATAAAAAACACATATCTAGCAGAATTCAGTCTCAGGTTTAAAAAAGAAAGGCAGATCCTTGTCTGTCTGTCTGTCCATACTCCTTCCATAGGATCCCAAACATCTTGTTTAGATTAATGAAGGTTTGGAAAACTTGGGAATGTTTTTATAAATCATTTTATACTTTGTGGGTTTGTTTTCTTTTTTAAAGATTTATTTATTCTGAGAGAGAGAAAGAGCGTGAGAGCGGGATTGGGGGGGCAGCAGAAGGAGAGAGAGAATCTCAAGCAGACTCCCTGCAGAGCGAGGAGCCCAACCCTACAACCCTGAGATCACGACCCAAGCCGAAAACCAAGAGTCAAAGGCTCAACTGACTGAGCCATCCAGGCGCCCCAATCATTTTATACTTTCTAAGACATAAGTCCAGGAACTATGCCTACAGAGCTTTCAAGATCTGGTTCTTGGGAGTTACTAGTTACTACAGATGAAATCCAGAGTGAAAACGGCACAGGGCTGGAGACCTGGGCTCCGTCCCGGCCCTGCCACTCACCAGCTATGCAACCTTGAACAAGACACCCCCCACAGCTCCCTCGTTTGTCCATCCCCGCATGGACTCAGCAGGCACATGTCCTCGATTGGATCCCAAGAGTGCAGAGATCTGTGATATTACATCTGTTGTGGAGGGTCTCCAGGGCAAGTAGAGGCAACCAGACACAAGAATGATGCATTATAATGCCCTGGTGGCAAGTACCACAAAAAAACTGTCTGAGCCCAGGTGAGGAGTAGCTAACGCTTTCTGAGGTGTCTGTTGATTTCACAGAGAAGAAAACATCTCAGCTGGTCATGAAGAAGGTATCCCTTCGCCTTTCTAGATGAAGGAGATATAAGAATTTTGCAGAGGATATCATAAAAATTCTGGGATGGTTAATAATTAACTGTAGCTCAAGTGGAACGAAGGGAACACACCAGTCATTTGCCTGTCTGTTCTCAGAGCCACTCTCTGCTCTCCTGCCCTGATCTGCATCATGAGGTGGGGTGAGGCTGACCCCCCACAAACTCTTGTTTTCTGGGCTCTCCGGCTTCTGGCTAGGTTCAGCCAATAAGAGACACTAGCAAGGGACTGAAGGGTGGGAGGAAGGGAGAAGCCAGGGTATTTCTCTCCCGTCCCTTGGTGCTGGGCAGCATCCCCACGGTGATTGGGTCTCCTCCCTGGCTTTTGTCACCACCAGATGGTCCCTGTCTCTGTGGACTAGCTCCCGCCAGGCCGGCCAAGAGTGGTCCCCTGCTCCTAAGCTCTAGAGGGGGTGGGAGGCCTCCCGCCAGAACTCATCTCTGAGTTGTCTCACCCTGAGTCTTCTGTTCGGCTTCCCAGCTTTGCCATCACCTGCGTAAGCTGATTCCTGTGTAACTAAATAAATTCCTGTCAGAAACCACTAAAAAGGTCTCTGGGAGTGTGGAGACAGGGGGGAGGAGCATCGCGCGAAGAGCCCTGAATGAATGCCACAGCCAGGAATTCCAAATTTTACCTCGTGGTTTCGAAAATTTTAGGGATGCTAAACATACAGGACAGGCCTACGCACGGAGTTTAGGGAAGAGGCTAATACAACAGACATGGATGACAATGGCCTGATCTAAGGCAGAGGAAGAGAGAAGCCATGTTTGTGAGGCATTTCTGAGGTAAAACGCAAGGATTTAGAAATGGGTTCAGTGGAAGGGCTGAAAGAGAGGACAGTGGAGGATGAATCCCAGGTTCGTTTGGAAGACTGACTAACTGATGGCACCAATAGGAGAGGATGAAGGAGAGAAGGAGAGAAGCAAGGATGTGGGTAGGGGACTTTTCGAGGTTGGGGTCCCTTAGGGACAATCTTAAGAGAGTGGAGGTGAGTGAGACAAGCTGACATCCAACATCTCTTCCAGAATAAATGATATGATTTCTAGGAATGGCCACATTTCCTGTGCGGAATCAATAATTGTTTTAAAATTGCCCAAGGCATTAAAAAATTTTTTTTTACTTTACAAATAATTCAGTTGTCATTTTAGTGATGGCATTTGACGTAATAGGTTTAGATCTATG
This sequence comes from Phoca vitulina, assembly GCF_004348235.1. Taxonomy (NCBI): domain Eukaryota; kingdom Metazoa; phylum Chordata; class Mammalia; order Carnivora; family Phocidae; genus Phoca; species Phoca vitulina. The sequence continues at coordinate 3,162,092 of NW_022589774.1, read as the reverse complement.
TCAGGAAAGTAAGATCTGGAGACAGAAGACATCCCAGAGGGATAGCAATGGGAAAATTCCTTGAAGCCAATACTGAAGTCTGCCCTTCCCACTCACACCTGGGGCTACAGAGCAGCCCTTGTTTACTCCTTACTTGGGATTTAACAGGTGCTGCTTCCCCCAAAGTAACCGCCATTCAGCCTTGTGTGACCCCCTACCCCTTACTAGGTCCGAGATCCCTCCTGCTAGTGACTTCTAGGATCCAGGGGCTGTTGGTAAGTGTACAGAGGTGTCTGGGAGGGGTTTGAGAGGCTTACAGTCTTGCCCCAAGGCTACTTTGTAAGGGAGGGTCCTGAGAGCTGCAGAGTCAAGAGAGGCTGCTTTCTCTGACAGGTGGGACTGACAGGGCTGGATGACAAGGAGGGGGCACAAAGGCTGGCCAGGAGCCCCAGGATGGTCCTTGAGCTGTGGGCAATGGAGGGGCAACCCCACACTGGCCAATGAAAGCTACCAATCCCAGGATGGGCTTCTAGAAGGCAAACTGCCTGTTTCTCAGCTCCGCTGAGGCCTTGCCAGAAGCGTAAGAAGCCAACTCCGTGACTGACGCTTGCATTTGGCAACAGGGGGCAGGTATAAGTATGTTCTTCCCCAGACCCACCCGAGAGCCAACAAAGGGTCCTGGGCTGAAATTAAAGGAGGAGAAATGTGCTTAGTGATGAGGAAAAGTTAAAATGTCAAATCCCAAGATGCGATGACCCAAGGAGACTCTGGGATCTGTTCCCTGGCTCAGAGAGCCCGGTGCCCATCTGCTAGAAGGACAGGCAGTTCCTGCTCTCAGTCACCTGGCCCTTGAGTTCTAAGATTCTGCTCTTCCAGGAAGAACAGTTACTACCAGGAAAGTGAAAAAAAAAAAAAGAAGAAGAAGAAGAAGAAGAGGAGGAGGAGGAGGAGATGGAGGTGGGGGAGACAGCAGAAGAGGAAGAAGACACTTTATTTAGTATGTTATCCGCATGGCATGAGGGAGAAGTGAGATGCATTTAAAGTGGTTACCAAAGCCTCGGTCTTCAATGGCCCAGAAAGATCTTTCCTTGGACGACGAAACCCCCCAAGACAACTGCTAGGCCTCTGCTCCAACCCTTGACCTTCTCTTCCTCTCTACCACTTCCACAGCTTTTAACACAACAATATGACTACTATGAGAACTCTGGGAGAAACTGGTTTTATTTTCAATAACCTTTAGCCATGTTGGTTAGACAAAGAGGAAGGGCCTTGGAGAAACGCAGAAGTAATGAGGCCATTTTCCATCAGGCATAACGTGGGAGGGAGACCATGCACAGGCCAGGTGACCCCACGACAGCCAGATAATATGTGACAACAGCCTACCGACGACCCACTGCCTATCCACAGGATGGGTGGCTTTGGTGTTGCAGAGGCAGAGGTAAGGGTGTATTTTCTTTTTCTTTTCTTTTCCTTATACTTTCCCAGGAGAAGGTTTTCTTGGATACAGGATGAATGATGTGGGTAAGATTTAATTCCTTTGAAGACAACTGTGATTTCTCTCCAAGCTGTCAGGAAGCCCGGTTCCCCATTTTCCTGGGAGTGCAGAAAAGCACTGCTGGTGAAGAGAAGGGGGTTCCAGGGCTGAAGAGCATCCCCGCACCCCTCCTGGGGTGCCCACCCCCATGTGCCCTCAACATCAATCTCACCTATGGGGAAGTCTCAGAGCCCATCTCGAGTCCACCTGACTCCAAGTGATGCTATTAGATTGGCTCTCAGAACTTAAGACCAAGAGAAAAAAAATAGAACACTACTGATCTTCCCACACAAAAGCTTCTTCTTTGGGAAGCTTTGACTCCAGTCTCTCAGCCATCAGACTCAGCTCCAACCCTTTCCCAGTCTTCCCTGCTGTGTGGGGTCAGCTCCTTGGCGAGCTCCTCAGGGAGGGGCTGTCCTCATTGGTCTCCAGATCCTCAGAGCCAGCACCATGCCCGGCCCAGAGCACTCAGTCAGTGTTCGCCTAATAGGGGAACTCTAGGATTAATGTGAGACCTTCTTGAAAAGGGGCTGTTGGAAGGAGGGCCACGAAGACAACCTAGGGCAAATCTGAATGAGGCAGACAGACAGCAAGGAGACGATATGAAAAGATGTGAATGGAACCTAAGGGCTGGAATTGGATATGGGTCAGGATTACACTCAGTGAGGCTATGTCTAGGCTCAGAGCCAGCTAATTTACATGCACAGTCTTGTTTTAATCCTGACAGCAACCCAATAACGGATACATCATTAGCATCCCCAGTTTGTTGAATGAGGAAACTTGGAGATTTCTCATAGCCAGGAAGCAGTGGAGGCCCTCAGGGGATAAGGAGGTGCTGGGGTTCCTCTCTGCTTCTCCAAAGCCTGCCAAGAGGCAGTGTGGGATGCTGGCCACCACTCCGGACTCTGGAGTCAACCTGCCTGGGCACAAATCCTGATTCTATTCCTGAATAGCTGTATGATCTCAGGCAAGTTACTTAGTCTCTATGCTTCTCAGTTTCTTCATCTATAAAACAGTGATAATGATAATAGTAGTTACCTCAGAGAATCTTTGAAGATTAAATAAGTTAATACCATACATCAAGGGTCAGCCGGCCCACCACTTGTTTTTGTAAATAAAGTTTTATCAGAACACAGCCATGTTCATTTGTTTACATATCATCTATGGTTGGCTGGTTGTTATTGTTGTTGTTTTTGCTACCACAGCTGAGTTGAACAGTTGTGCTTCAGATCATATAGCCCAAAGCCTAAAATATTTACTATCTGGTTCTTTACAGAAGTTTGCTGACCCCCGTATGCATGAAGAGCTTATAATGGTGGTACACAGGAATTGCTAGGAGGGCTATGATTCTGATTCTGATTAAGCATTTGCCTCAGAGCCCCTCCATCAATGTCCCCCACTCTGAGGATAACCTGACTGTCTGACATGTGGGGCACTGTATCAGGCTCCAGGGGCCAGGGAAGAACAAGAGAGACAGGGTCCAAGCCTCCCCCTGTGGGGCTTACAGCCTAATGGAGGAGACAAGGGAGTAGCAACAAAGGAGGCAGTTACAAACTGTGATAAGTCGTCTGAAGGAAATAAACAGGATGTTGAAATAAGAAACAGAAGCAGCCACTGTAGACAGGAAGGCCTCATGGAGGAGGTGATACTTGAACAGCCAGGGGAGGATGTGAGGAGCAGCAGGACGGACACAGCAGGCAGGGGCAGCAAGGCTAACGCTCGGTTCTGGGAAAGGCCTTGCTGTGTTTGAGAAGCAGAGAGGAGGCCCGTGTTGCCTAATGTCAGGGACAAGGGGAAGAACAGCAGGAGCTGGGGAAGGAGCCAGGTCACATGGGCCTGGGCGCCCACAGGAAGGAGTCCGGGTCTGTTCTAAGAAAAAAGCAACGGGAAGCAGCATGAGTATTTTAAGGAACTAATGGCAGTGTCTGCTTTGGAGCCTGCAAAGACCACTCCGGAGGCCGCACGGACAAGGGGCTGTGAGGGCCGGGGGCGGGGGGAGAGCAGTCAGGAGGCTGATGGAGTGCGGACACTGCAGCGGTCGGGGAGAGAGCGCAGACCTGGACCGTGGTGGTGACAGGGAAATGGGGCGGCCCAGTGACTGAATATGAGGCTGGGAGGCAGGGAGGACGGGAGGCTGACGCCAGGATTGGGCCTCAACACCTGGGTGGAGGTGGTGCTGTTCCCTGACATGGGGAAGAATGAAGGCAAAGGGAGGGAAGTCAGGAGGCACTTGTGACCATAGGGAGAAAGCGTAGTCTCTTTTCCTGAAGACACCCCTTCACGCAGGAGACAATGACCTCGGGCTCCCACCTCCACCCCAGTGCGACTTGCCTAAATATTCCCCTTTCCTTCCTATGTTCTTTTCATGCTTGTGTGTGTTCCCTCACTCACTGGTTTGCTGTGCATGCACTTTGCTTTTTCTGCATCCCTATATTCCTACCCCCCATCCCCCTGTCCGGGCCCAGAAGTGATAGTGATGAGTGGCAGTTCTGGTCACAGAGTTGAGTCCTGAGAGCCCACCCACTGTGCCCTCCCCTACAGTCAGCACCCCCATTAAGGCTCGAGTCACACCACACCCCTGTGGGTGGGCACGGCACCTCGCCGACTCATCTTCACACCTATGCATTAAGTCGGACCTACTTCCATGATTTCCCCCAGATACCAGCCCCTCCCCAAGACAAGGCGCTGCTCCCCCTTATCGGGGACCCTTCGCTAAGCTAACCGCTCTTCCTCTAACCAGAGCCGCCTTTCTCATTTCTCTGTCTCCTCCTCCAAACACATTCTCCTCCTCACTTCACCCAATGCATTATTCTGAATTCATGGTTACACTTTACTATCTCCCACTAAAGGTTCACTCATTCAATCACTTTTTGTAAATCACTCCTTTGCTGAGGACCTACCACACGCAGACACTGATGGGGAAACAGCAATGTAGCACGGTGGGCCCGGATTCCTCACACCCCCACCCGCTCCCCCACCCCCATCCCGTCACGGGCAGTGGGCAGTGGGCTCCAGCCCAGCAGCTCCCGCACCGGCCACTTCCCCCCCGCCCACCCCGAGCAGGGCCTGCAGACCTGTGTCCCTCCTAGGACCCCATGGGCACCTCCCTGCAGCTTACCTGCTCTCCCAGTTCTCCGTACCCTGCCCCTGAACAAGCCGGGGGGCCCGAATCCTCTGGGTGTTGGGTGAGCGAAGTGGGGTGGCCTAGGTAGTCTGGAAAAGCATATTATATTAGTTCGATGACCTAAACTGTAATCATACAATCAGACTCACCAGTCTGTCCTAAACTGTAGTCCCGTTGCCCTTTATGTGGCATTTGGTACTTCCTCCTTGAAACCCCCTGATCCCTTGGCCCTGGGGACACTGTGCCGTGTGGCCTTCTCCCACCCCTGACCACACTTCTGCGGGGCTCCCTGCGGGACTCCCCTGAGATTAGGTCAGCCTCTGTCCCTCATTCTTGCCAAACTCCCACCTCTCCTCACGGGAAAGGCTGCCACATCCCAACTGGACTTCTTTCCAAATGTGGGTGGGGGTCCCTACTTCCTCACATCCTGGGGCGTCATCTGAGCCTTACGGTTTTCTCGCCCTCTCCCTTCCCAACCATCCTATCTTCTCACATACACGGGGAGAAGGAGAGTCCAGGGGCCCGGCCAGCAGAGCCATGTGTGAGTGTGGAGACGCAGCCAAGAGACAATGGCTGAGAGGTTGAGATCGGGCTTGGAATCAGAAGCCTTGCCCGGCCCCACCCTCCATGGCCCACGGGTGCTCTGGGGAAAGGGGAGAGCCCTGAGACCTCCCTACGCAGGATACACAACAGACATGCTGAGGTGGATTCAGAAACCTTGGCTTGACCTTTTGGCAACTTTTAGCTACTAAAGGCCAACATCATTCTAGCCGTGCCTCATCTCTCACACGAGCTCATGCACAGCTGCCTCTGGGCCAGGTCACATCTCCAAAGCTGTGTGACACACTGCCCACTGCCTCAGAGCCGGGAGAGGCTGGGGCTGGGGCAGGAGTCGATGTTCTGCAAGGGGCAGACGGAGCAATCCCGTCCTGACCAGCTCTGGCCTGGGCCCAGGGAGAAAGCGGATGGGACCAGGGGTGGCCCTCTCATCTCAGCTCTGTACTGGGGCAGTATAACCTAGAAACTTCCTGAGGTCTGCTACTCCAGGTGTACCCCAGATGCCCAGCGCACACATGGGTGGGCGTCCTTGAGTCGTACTCACAGAACGCTCTAGCCCCTCACACAACCCTGGACGTCGGGTTCCTGGGATCAGGACAGCAGAAGAGGGAGAGAAGGAAGGGAGCCCGGGGTGGGGCGGGGAGGCAAGAGGAAGAGAAAGAATTTGAAAGAATGACTTTCCCCCCAACAACTGAGCCAGTCAACTGTACGAGGGCTTAAGGGATCAGCGAGCCAAGGATATCACAGCTTTTAAAAAACAGTGACACTCATCAAACCAAATCTCATGCAGAAACATCAGTAAATAAAAAAGTGTACAGAGGAACTGTTTTGGGGGAAACAAGGCCTGTTTGGGTTTCCTGCGATGTATACCCCTCTGGCAACTTTTTTGGGTCATCTTAGGGGTGCCACGGTTTGCTCTTTCAAGATAATAATTCTAACACTACCACTCACACACACTAGTCCTTAGCAGTTTGTAGGCTTACACACGGCATCACACGCAGTCCTCACACCAACCCTGTGGCAATACTACCATCGTCACCCTTCTGATGGAGGACGTACCCGGGGCCCGAGCTGTCAAGCAACTTGCCTCAGATCGCACAGCTAACACGTGGCGGAGCAGAACAGCACTCTAGGCCTCCTGACTCCAAGTCCAGGGCTCTTTGCTCTGTGTCATGGCGACAGGGAAATGCACCACATTTCACCCGACACCTGGACGGAGGTCTGGGTGAGAAGCAGCACAGCCTAGAGACCAGCTCTGGAATCAGACCGCAGGGTTCACGTCCTTCTGCCATCCACTTCCCTGGGTCATCTCTTCCTCATCTAGAAAATGGGACAATAATAGTACCTGCCTCTAAGGCTTGGGGTTAGGATTAAATGTGTTCATTCATGTAAATTGCTAGCACACAGTGCCTGACGTATAAATAAGCACTTAATATCCACGCATGTCCATCCTTCCCTCCTGGTCAGCATTTATTCAGTGCCTGCTGTGTGCAGAGGCCCATGCCTCATTCTGCAGGGGGGGAGGACCCCAAGTTACCAGACAGTTCCCGTCCCCCAGACAGCTGAGTCCAGGTGGGGACCATGCCTACATACGAAGTACAACAACCAAATGCCCTAAGAGTGTGCCCTAGAGCATGATAAAGATGCTGGCTTGGACACCTTCCCCCAGAGAAACAGACCTCTGTTTGGGGAGCCTACGTGTAGCAATATCTTAGCCTACCCTATAATGTACTTCCGAATTGGGATCTCTCAGGAGTGGCGAGAAGTCTGCTTGTTAAGCAAGCTTCTGGGCTAGATTCCATAGTGGGTTACCACGTGAGACACACAGACCTGGACCACTGGGCCAGCTCCTAGACCATTCCTCTTCCTCCCCACTAGCCGCTCCTCATTGCCCCATCGCTCAGAGGACCCAGGCTGGTGCTGGACCTTTCTCTTCTCTCCAGGCTCATTTTCCTGGTGAGCTCATCTTGGCTCCTGCCATAGAGGCCATCTGAGGCTGACAGCACCCCAATTTCTATCCTCAATCTGGACCTCTCCTCATTCCAAGTGCCTGGTCCACACCTCCCTGTTCGTTCACCAGTCACCTCGGAAGTAACACAGCCAACCCCACCCAACCTGCTCCTCCCACGGCCTTCCTCCACCTCAGGAGAATGGCACCACCAATCACCCTACCGCTTGGGCCAAAACTTTGGAGTCACCCTTGGCTCTTCTCACTCTGCACCCCACAACACAGATCCTCCCAGCTCTTCTTTCAAACATCTCAAACTGCTGCTCCCTACTTTCAGCACAGCTACTCTGCTCTAAGTCAGCATCCTCTCCCACTGGAAACAGCATTAATCTCTTAGCGGGCCTCCTGCCTCTGCCCTTCCCCGTAGAGCTCAGTCACACCCCAGAAGCCAGAGCCATCTGTTCAAAAACAGAAGTCAGATATTCCACTCCTCAGCTCCAGTGGCCCCATCTCTCAGGGTTACAGCCAGTGTTCTTCGTGTCCTGCACCATCTGGCCTGTCCTCATTTTCTAGCACTCTCCTCCTGCGCACACATTGCAGCCACACTGGCCTCGCTCCTTCTTAACCAGTGCGAGCGCCTTTCCTTGCTGTCTGTCCCCCTGATGGCGGAATGGCTTGTTCCCACACTTCAGGTATCCGCTCAAACGCTACCTCACAAGGGAGGCCTTCACCAACTGCCCCACGTGGAAACACCAGCTCCCTGACGCCACACCCCCTCCCCTGAGGCATTTTTCTTCAAAGGCTCACCACCGTCAGGCACGGTATAGGTTTCCTTCTTCACCTCCGAACTTCCCCAGCCAGAAAACAAGCTCCGCGGGGGCAGAGGGGTTTCTTTTGTTTACCGAGGCCCTGACGCTGGACAGTGCGTGTGATAGGTACACCATAGATACTGACGGAGAGTAGCTGATACTGAACAGCTCCCTTACCAAAAGCTTCATTTCCCGCCCATCCTGTCGCCCAGTGCCTAAACCTTCTCATCTCAACCCTTCCTAGGTCCTGAGATGCCACCAGTTCCAGCTAGACGGGGCAAAGCTGGCTATTAACGCTGGCTGACTTGGGGACGAAGAGTCAGGGTCAGCAGGGGAGGGTCCAGCCACACGGGGCTGGAAAAGCTGAGTTTGAGCCCCACTCCTTACCCCTACTAAAGTGAACTAGCTCCTGGGGACGTGTCACAGGGGAGCCAGGTACCGGGGAAGGAGAGGAAGATGCCGAGAAGGATTTTTAAAGGTAGACAGGCCAAGCTTTCAGTCAATCAACACGTTTGGGGCCCTCACCCAGGTGCCTCACAAGATGCTAGAGAGCTGACACATTTGCCAGGGTTGCTTTTCTGGAGGCTTCATCACGCGGACAGGTAACAGAGTTTGAGGCCAGGTTTTCCTTTTCAGCTCATTCTCTTGTTTTCAGTATCGATTTCAAACCTTTCTCTTCTCCACAAACCTTGACCACGCCCCGCCACCCGCCCGGGGCCTGGCCCCCTCTCACCCAGAAACTTCACTTCCTACTGCACAGAAAAAAATAGAAGTCTTCAGACCAGAACGACCTCCACTTCCTGACATCAGTCCTGCGTGTCTCCCTGCACGGGGGGGGGGGGGGGGGGGGGGGGCGCTGCTCTGCCCTCTCCCTCCCAGGGCGTGTTAGAGGTGACCTCTGAATTAGGCCAACCTCTTCCCCTGTCCTGAACTCTTGCCTTCTCGGGGGGACTGGACTTGACATCCATTGTCTCCCACCCCACCTTCTTCATCGCCAACTTCTCCCGGTCAGCTGGCTCCTTCCATCAGCGCTCACACAGGTCTCTCCAGAGAGCAAAGCAACACTAAAAATCCACACACCCATATTTCTCGAAAGTTCGAGCTCTCTCCTTCCTTCACAGCCAAACTTCTTCACTCACCCTCACCCTCGCCCAGTGGAGTGACTGTCTCCACTGGCCTCTCTTCAATCCAATCCTCAGCCCACTCCAGCCGGGCTCACATCCTCACCAAGCCACCCAAAGCAGCGACGGCTGGGTCACTAATGCCAATGGTCCGTTTTCAGTCTTCATCTTACCTGGCTTCTCGCAATGTCTGACATTGTTGCCCCCCAAGCCCTCCTCCAAACACACACTCTCCCTTCCGATTCCCTGAAACCACACTGCCCAACACGAGAGACAACGTATGAACTAACAGCTCCCAACCGTCTCTCTCCCCCCACCCTGGACCTCCTCTGCATCTAGACACATCCAGGCTGCCTACACAGTGCTTCCTTCTGACTGTCTTGCAGGCACTCCAAAGCCAACACATCCCCTCTCCCAAGTTGCTCTCTCTCCAGAGCTCCTTGTGGTGAAGACCCACTCTTTATGTTCCTTGGCATCATCCGGCCAATGCCTTCCCTCCCGCCCCCATCCTATCAGTCACAGAGGCCCCTCGAGTGTACCTGATGGGTGCGTTCCATCTCCTTCTCTCCACCACCCTCACAACCAACACCCTGAGTCAAGCCGCCACCCCGTCAGCTGGGCCCACCGCACAGCCTCCTACAACTAGTCTCCCTCACCCACTCGCTCCTCCAGAGCATTTTTCACACAGAGCCTAACTGAGCTTCTGAAAACACCAAGCTGCGTCACTCACACAATCCTTTTACGGCCTCCCAATCCTCTTAATGTCCCCAAGCCCTAACACATGCTGCAGCGGTCCTGCCCACATCCCCAGTGTCATCTGGGAGCCCCCTTCCCCCCCCTTATTCTCCATCCTCCCTGGCCTCCCTGTCATTCTTCACACCCGCGGCAAACCTGCCCCCCGCACGGCCTTCACCCCGCTGCTCTCCCTCTCCCTCTGCTCAAGCTGCGGTCTCTGCCGGAAACAGCCTGTCCGCCCTCGCCTCCCTCTCACTGAGCCAAACGCCCCCTGAGGCCCAGCTGAAGCATCTCATACTCAGCTAAGCCTTCACAAGCCTCCTTGGCCAGGTTCGGTCCCCTCTTCCTCCTCGTATGCTATTCATCACACTGTGCTTCTCCTTCATAGCACAGACTGTGATTGCAATTCGTTTTTTTATGTAATTATCGGTTCAATATGAATCTGCACCAGCAAACGGAAGGCAGGGCTGGGGCCGGGTCTTTTCCAGGTGCTGGCAGAGCAAACGCTCAGATAGCTGAGTGAATGAAGAGCTACCGCTTTGGGCGCCTACAATGTGCTAGAAACTTACATGGGTTGTTCCCACTTTGCACAGCAACCCAATGAGGTATGGGCACTAGTCTTATTATTTGCGTTCCCATTCTACCGATTAGGATTATAGAAACGTATTCGAGGGGCCACGGGTGGTAAGTGCTGCCTTAATCTCAGGCTGGTCTCCTCTCAAAGCCACTACACCACGCTTCCCTCAGCACCTGACACAAGGTAGGAGCTCAACCAAGAGGGACAGATGGAGTACCCACTATGTCATCTCTTTGGTCCTCACAGTCACCCTTGAGGCCTACAAAGAAGAATTACAATTGCCCTCTTCCAAATGAGGGAAGAAAATGGAGTCTAGGGGTTCAAAAGGTCACCAGCGGTAGATGGCCATGCTGGGCTAGTCCTAGGTCTCCTGGCTTCTAACTAGAGTGATTTTCTCCCAGCATAATCACAGCTAGGCACGGATGGGTGAAATTATGCAGGGAAGCCATGCAGAAAAGAGGTAACATAGCAGGCCTGAGACTGCCATCCTTAGAAAGTTCTGCTTCCAAGGATGGCCCTTGGTTAACCTCTTGGAGGGTGGATTTGTGGCAGGTTCTCCTAACTGATTCAGGTGGTGCACTGTGCCCAAACTGTTTTTGCAAACAATGTGATTATTGTTGAGCACCTGTTTTTCTTCGGGAGGTCTGGAATTTTGGTATAAGTTAGGCAGAGGATGCCTACAGGACAAGTCCTCAATAAAAACCCTGGACACTGAGTCTCTAATGAGCTTTCCTGGTAGACAACATTTCACACATTGTCACAATTCATTGCTGGAGGAATTACGTGACCCTCTGTGACGTCTCTGGTGGGGAGGACTCTTGGAGCTTGCGCCTGGCTTCCTCCGGACTTCGCCCTGTGTGCCTTTTTCCTTTGCTGATTTTGCTTTATATCCTTCCACTGTAACAAATCGTAGCTGTATGACTATATGCTGAATCCTGTGAGTCCTCAGAGAATATCATGGAACCTGGTTATGGTCTTGGGGAAGCATTCCTAACAAGAGATGAAGTTGAGTTTTCTTTGAAAAGGGTGAGGGGCATGAATTAGTCAATTAAAACAGGAGGCATTCAAGGCAGAAGAAATGATGTGAAGAAAGTTGGAAACAGACAAGTCAGACGGTTTGACAGAGCCAAGCAGAGCTGACATTGAAAGAATCAAGCATCACGCCTGCAGGTGGAAGAGATGGGTGCTAGGGAAGTCACACTTGTTCGAACGATCCAGCATCAGTGAAGTGAACCACTTGAAGTCACACATATGGAATTAGTGCCAAGGAAGGATTAAAGAATTTAGTGTCTGGCTGTCCACAGCTAACATCCACAGCATCGGACATTTCTCAGAAAGGTCTCCAGAAGTGCCACCGAGCAGTTGAAGCAACATCCCAAATTATTGGCTTTTCAAATAAACAACCTCAATGTGAGGAAATCAGTCTGCTCCAGAATAATCTACTTCCCATCCATGAAGGGCAGATATTCACTCCTTCCTTTGTCCCTTTGAAATGCCTCTGCCCACAGTCCAATATCCCTCCCATCCCTCCGGTCCACTTCTCCTCACTCCTCAGGAGGGATTCCTGGAATAACCCCACCCAACTGTCGAATCACTTCTTTTATTGTGCAACTCCTTAGCATGGAAGCCTTCACTTTATGTGAACTTATTTGCCTTTAACCCAGGGAAGCATCGTCAATTTTCCTAGGTTGTATCATAGCTATCTGCCCAGCCTCTTCCTCAGAATCTTAATGTCATGAAGGCAGAAGAGGGACTTTCATGACTGTTTGGCTTCACCCCACCCGCTTGCCTCCACCCTCCAGCATCGAGGGCCCCTCTACCAGAGGGCTCAGCACGCAGCCTGGCTATTCCAAGCTACCTGCATCCCACCTCCGCCCGGTAGGGGGGCACAGAAAGGGCTCTGGCTGGCAGCTTTGCACCCAGCCAGCTTCACTCCACATCCTGCTCTGGTGGCATAGCTGGATCCCACTAAAGGAATGGCTCTGCTCCTGGTAATCAGGCCAGTGCCTGTATTTTGCTTTCCAAATCCTTCCTATCTCTTCTGCTGGGTGCCTGATTCACCTCCCTACCCAGCACTCTTTTCCCTCCAAAGCGGCAGCTGCTCTGCCCACAGATTATTCTAAAGACTGGAATCCTGCCCCTGAAACCTACTCCCTGGGGCTGGGCCTCCCTTATCTGCTGCTGTCTGCCCTCTGCCTGCCAAGGGCTTGTCCCAGCTTCTCCCCGCCATGCCCTGCCCCGTCCCAGCTCACCTGCCCCCCCACCCCGCCCCCAAGACTGAGGTCTGCCTGGTGTAGAGATTGCAAAGTGACAGCACCAGGCTAGTATAAATGATGGTCTGCCCCGGCACTTGGCAGTTCTTTTGTTTGTCTGTTTTTAATTTAAATTTGAATGCCTTTAGGCTAGACACACATTTTGCGCCTCCCCAGAGACCCCACAACTCCCTACTGCTAGCACACACATGGAAGAAGAAAACCAGCTTTACTGAGTACCCACCAGACACCAGGTTCTGGGTACGTATTGGCCCATTAATCCTTCCACTAACCTCAAGTGAGCGACATTACTATCTCTGTGGAAGCACTGAGGTTCCTGGAAGTTGGGCAACTTGCCCAGATCATACAACTACAACCAGCAAGCCATAAATTCAGATTCGGACCCAGACCTCCCAGCTTCTGAAAAGTCCACACTATTTCCACTATGCATTACGGCGGCCCCTCTGCAGCTGGCAGGAGGGGAAACAGGAGGAGGGCAGGGCAGCACGTGAATGCACAATTAAGGTAGTCCAGGAAAGAGGTCGCCTGGATGGGAACTCAAGTAGCAGCCATGGTGCCCAGAACCGGCTGGAGGAGACAGGCCAGATGTTATGGTGGGAGAACCGTGGTGTCTGCACGGGTTAGGGAGAACTCAGAGCTTCCTTCTCTTCAGATGACTTGGGTCAGGTGTCTAAGGGGCTCCTGAAACATCATGGTGAAGGTTTTGTGTGTCACAAATCAAATTGGCCGGGAAGAGAGCTGGGGGAGAGACAGAATCCTTTCCTTAAGGGTGTTGGTTTAAGCCTTGGGAGGTCAGGAGGGCTCTAGGGAGAGGAGCGCTGGGGATAGAGGGCCAGCCTGAGGACAAAGCCTGGGCTTCATACCAGCACTTGCAGGGCAGGAGGAGGATGAGAAGCTTGAGGTCAAGGAAGGGAGCGTCAGTGGGGACAGTGGGGCACCCTCCAAGGAGATGGGCAACAGCTGCAGAGCAGGCTGGCGACTGAGGATTACCAGGCCCCAGAAACCCTCGCACAATCTGAGCAGCAGGGCAGGTGCATGGCACTGAGTGAGGAATACAGCGTAAGTGCAAGTGCTCACTGCTCTTTCCAGAAGCTTCTCAGTGAAAGGGAGAGAAGAGGGGATGCAGAAACATGGGGTTTTCCTGTTTAACAGAGGCCGAGCTAGTGGGGTAGACGAAGGAGTCAGTGGTCAGGGAACAACGGAGGTAACCTGTCAGAGGGAGGAAAGTGCTGAATCAGGGGTGTAAGGTGGAGAAGGTGTTCTCCCGTGGGTCAGGAGAGTAACTTTTCCCTGAGAGAAAACAGACCACGGGGGAAATCCCAGGGATGTTCTGAACTAGTGAGCAGAGAAGCCTGTGGAGCGCGTGTCCAGCCATGAGGCACGGGGAGCTGCTGAAAGTGAGATGGGTCCCCCTTCCCTGCTCACACCCCCCGGGGAGGGGCGCTCCCCGGGGCTCCGTGATTCAACGCGGGGCCCACAGACCCTGCAGGTACATGCAGACGTCCCCTGCCCTCGCTGCCACCTGATCTTAGCATGCACCACCACCTGCCTCCTGATAACAATATGCAGACTCATCACTGTCGCTGCAAATGGATTTTGAATTTTTCTGTCAGGACTGATGAGTATTTTCACTTTTATTTCCTCTCTGGTCCTCTAGCCCACTTCCTCACAAGACAGGGCCTGCCGGGGGCCATATGGATCCACTGCGTCTGACCTTCCAAATAAAGCTTTTCTCTGGGCCAAGCAACAAACTCAGTGGAGCCTAACCCTGGCCTCAGCCGTGGCAGGAACCCTCCAACCCTGGGGGATCACTTCTGCCCCTGTGACCTGTTCTTTCCCCCAACACACACACACACAGACACCCACACAGCCCTGCTTCGGTGATGACTCCTGCCCCAGAGGAGCCTCAGTAAAAGCCACCATCTGGGCAGAAAAAGCTCTTGAGAGACTGGGTCTGCCACTGCTCCCCCCTTCCCTCGGTCAATTAGCTCTAGAAGACCCCGGATCAGTGCTGAAGGTGTCAGGCAGCCTTTAATGAATGCCTTTCTGGTTCCCTCCTGCTCCTCCAACCCAGAATCCTGACTTCCTCTAGCTGAAGTAACTGAAGAGCACGGGACGTAGAGCCCAAAGACTTGGGCTGGGGTCCTGGAAGGTCCCTACATTCTGTGAGATCTTTCCAGTCACTTCTGAGCCCCAGCTTGCAGCCAGATAAGTGGAAGGAACAGCACCTGCCTCTCCCAGGGAGGGAGGGAGAGGTTAACCAGGTAAGAAAGGCTATTTTCAAATTGCCCAGCGCTCTTCTGATTTCTGGGATCTAAGCAAGTCCCGCCGGCAGCTCAGCCTCTCTAGAGCCCCGCCCGGCACCTGTCCCCCAGCCATCAGCCCCTAGCAGTCTCCGAGCCCAAGGGAGACACATCTCAAATGAATTCGACACAGACATCTGTTTAGGCCTACTCTATGCCAGACTCCAGGATACCAACAAGAATAGACACAGGTCTTGCCCCCAGCTCACTCAACTGGGCAGAGCTAACAGCGGGTGTCGGTTCGCGCGCTGGCCAGGGCAGAGTCTCCAGAACCTGCTCCGTGTCGGTGGGAAGAGACCAGACATGCGTCATCAGAGTCCAGGCTGAGGAGGAAGTGGGCAGACTGAGCTTCCAGGGTGGGGGCCTGGAAGCAGACACCTGGCCCAGCACCGGCGCCTAAAGGGTTACTGTAGGCAGTGCTTCGCCCTCACCATCTGGGAGATGTGGACAATAATCCTGCTTTGGCCTGACTCCCTAGGATCTCATGGAGGACAGAATGAGAACAGCAATGAGAAAATGCTTCAAAAAGTAAAGAGTTTTATAAACATGGACTTATTTTTCTTCAGGGTCCTCCGCAGTGAAGCTGAGATAATCACAGAAGGTCTGTTTGTCTAAAATGCTGGTGAGCCCTTCCCATGGGTAGCCTAACGGGACTGACTCAGAGGCACCCAGCTCCCTCGCTCTGCACATCATACCCCACTGAAATATCCCACTTACTGCACTTGGTACTGTCGTGGATGGGGCCTCCTCTCCTTTCTCTATTCTTCCCACTGCCCTGCCACCCAGGGCCAATGGGTACTCAGGTGATGGCTTGCTGACAGATGGACACACTGCCCATCCTACTCCCATTGCCTCAGACCTCAGCCCAGAGGACCAAAGAAAATCACCTCCTCCATCACCGCCCCTCCAGCAGGATATCCAGAGGCTAGCTCGGATAGGAGCCTTTCTTCTGCTTCTGTCTAGGACCGGGGGAGGGAGATTCCAGGATCTGAGTGCCTACCCATTCCACAGAGTTCAAAACAAAACAATAACAAAACCAAGAAAGAGTCTACAGGGGCTGGATATTTTCTGCTTCCACCCCACACCCATCTGTCCTGCGGCAATGTCTGTCCTGTGCAAACTGGAGTAGAACTGGGGGGAGGAGTGTTCAGATGATGCGGTTTTCACAACGGTCAGCAGTGCTAACACCCTTTCATGGCCCATGTGAGAAGGGCAGAGCGGCCAGCGGCACTCTGGATTTGGGAGGTCCTCCCCGGCTTTTCCCGGCCTAAAACTCCCTCACACGAACTGAACCAGTTCTATTCCCATAAGTACTTCAGTGTCTTTGCATTTTGTCTTCCAGAGCCCTTTTAAAATGCAAATGCCCCTGAAGGAAGAAACCGTATTCCACTGGCCCCAGCCACACAGCACTTGTGCCCAATAAATATTTACAGAATTAAATTGGTTACTAGATGCCTGTCCTCACAGCACACGGGTGGGAGCCCAGGGCTGAGAAGGGTGGGGCTGCAGGGACAGCCTGGGCAGGGAGCCACGCCTCCTTCCACCCTTCACCGCTCGCCCAGAGCAGCCCCTCCAGCCACAGCGAGATAACTTGAGTTAGGAGAAAGTAAATCTGAAATAGCCAAATATGGAAACTGTGCAGGAGGGGGCAGAACGAGCCGAGAAAGCCGGCAGCGGCGGAGCGGCGCAGCGGAGTGAACCACAAGAGCGTGGCCCCAGGATTCACTGAAAAGTCTCAGAACCGCCAAACCCCTGCAGGGCAGGACCAAGGGGGAGGCAATCTGGCCTGGAAGACCCAGATCCCACCAATTCTCTGCGTGTCCCTGCGCAACTCACTCCACCTCCCTGAACCTTGGTTTCCTCCAAGACCCCTCTGGGCTCAGCTTAGGGTGTGTGTGCACGCAGTGTTGTGCTTGTCTCGTGTTGTGTAGTGTTTCTAAATGAGCACGGTCAATCGAACAGTTTGTGGAGGTTTCCATTCATCCCAATATTCCAGTTTCATTCCGGAGGGCTCTGGTCGGAGAAGTCCTGCAGAAGTGGCGGGGGTGCCTAAGGGTTCGGAGGGAGAGCCTAGGGTTTGCAGTGTGTGTGTGTGTACCACGCTCGCCCGAACTCCCCCACCCCCTTCTGCTTCCCCCAACCTGAACCTGGTCCCTCCAATCTACAGCCGCGCTCTGGACCAGCTCCCCAGCTCCGGACCCCCAGTTGCGTCCACATCGCACGCTTCCCCTGCTAAGAAAACCCGCTCCGAGCCAGGGAGCCCAGCTGTCTCCTGCACCGCACCCCCACACCGCACCCCCTCGCCCGCAGCAGCGGCCACCTGCCGGGCGGGCTGCCCCGGCCCCGGCCCGGCCGCCTCGCGCCCAGCCTTCCCCCCCGCCGCGCCCTCCCCGCACTGGTTGGAGCGCTGGTAGCGGGACTCGCTGAACGCGAGCGGGGCGGGAGGGGCGGGTGGCCAGGCCCGGGGCCCCAGCAGTCCGGCGCCGGGCGCGGGGAGGAGGCTGAGGGGCTCGTGCCGCCGCGCCGCTTTCGGTTTCAAAGCAAACGGGACGGGCCGAAAAGCGCTCCTCGGTCCCCTCACTCCAGCCCTACAGCTGCGGGGCTGGTCGCTGCTGCCACCGCCGGGGCGGCGACTTGCCGGGACTCACGTGTGGCTCCGCGCGTGTTGTCCGCCGGCGCTGGTCCGCAGGCGCGCGGCTACTCCAGGCAGGGGCCGGCGGCGAGGCGGGGGCGAAGCTCTCAGCCCCCGAGCCCTGCGAACCGAGCCGGGCTGGGGGAAGAAGGAGGGCGGGCCCGGGACCCGGGAGGGGCGGGGCCTGGGGCGGGGCCCGCGAGCGGTCTGGGCGAGGGGCGCAGGCCCGGGGGAAGGGCGGAGGCGCGGGAAGGTGCTCGGTAGGACGCTGAGAGAACAGTTACCGAGCCATTAGAAGTCTAACCCACCCTCACTAGAATCACAAGTACTTACAAATAAAAAGCTTCTCAGATTTTCCTCAAGTGCCTTTGAACTGTATACATCTTACCCCTCAACTTGGCACAACCAAGCTCAGCCTACCCTTCTTCATGCTTTGACCCCCAATCAGTCCTTCTTGATCTTCCTTAGCAGTAGCGCAAATTTGCCAGCCCTCCTCCTTGCTGCTGGTCTAGCAATCCCTTAGAGGTGTCGAGGTTGCCCTTGAAGCAAGGGCTTCCCAAACATCTCTTTGGATTTTCTAAATAACCTTGCGAAGTAGGCCTGGTCCTCCTCATTTTACCTACGAGCTATTTGAGGTCCAGAGAAGTGACCTGAAGTGAAGTGCCAGAAGCTGCGCTCTAGCTACAGCTTGAACCCGCCTCTCCCGACTCCTAAACACAGGACTCTTTCTTACAATACCTCTCTCCATGAGCATCTGCTCTGAATGATATTTGTAGTCTATATCAACCTCCTCTGTGGGGGCACCTGGGTGGCTCGGTAGGTTAAGCGTCTGCCTTCGGCTCAGGTCATGATCCCAGGGTCCTGGGATCGAGCCCCACATCGGGCTCCCTGCTCAGTGGGGAGCCTGCTTCTCCCTCTGCCTGCCGCTCCCCCTGCTTGTGTTCTCTCTCTTTCTCTGACAAATAAATAAATAAAATCTCTTTAAAAAATAGATTTATATATATAAATCTCCTCTGTGAAGGTTGATGGAGCATGAAGAGCATGGCTTTGGAATGAAATAGACCAGAACTCCAATTCTAGCTTCCTCACTTTCAGTTAGGCAAATTTGGGCCTAATTTGACTGCCTTGAGTTTTAATTACTCATCAGTAAAAGGGGAGAATTAGTGAAATGCACAACCCAGATACGCATAGGAGCCAGGCGGGAAACAGACATACATACTCGGGGTTCCTGACACTGTCACTGACTGTGATTCAATGGTCTCTCCCCCCTTCTCCTCCCCATCAACTGAATAAAGCAAACAATTTGTCCCTAGAATCAGATCAGAGTTTTAAATATAATGAAATCAGATTCTGGGATAGATAGTGAATCTTTGTGGGAAGTGGGGGCTGCATGACTTCAGGGCTAGGAATCTAAGTCGGGAGGTAGAGGAATTTTCGACAGGTACTAGTTGGAACTAAAGGACATGTTCCCAGCTCCTCATGTTGATTGCAGAATCCTGGGCAAGGTGTCTGGGAGAATAGAGAAGACAGACCCTAGGAATAAACCAGTCTGATGGAAGAGATACGATTCCTTTCCTTGAGAATCTTGAAGATGGATGGGAAGGACAGGATGTAAACGTACATATAAAACCAGTATTAAGTACTTGCTGATGATAGCTAACATTTATTGTCTTATCCTATGCCAGGTACTGTGCTCAGTGTTTTATTCATATTAACCCATTTAATCATCAGCCCTATTGTATAGATGAGAAAACTTGTCTCTTGAACAATTTGCCCCAAATTGCAAAATTCTTAGTTTGGGAAAGATGGGATTTCAACCTGGGGAGTCTGCTTCTGGCACTATTAGCCATCACACCACCGTGCCTCTCAAAGAAATGGTTGGTGTAAATTCAAACAAAACAAGAAGGAGACAAATTTTAGCAATTTTAGTGTTCTGAAAATATTTGCAATGTTATGAACAGAACCCAGTCTTCAAACTAAATTCATCTATAAAAATAAGGGCAAGACTTGAGTATACACTAAATTTTTACACAAAAGAAAAGGGCTCAATTTTTTATCTGTCTCTTATAAACACCCTAAGTTTATCCTCAAACTTCAAAAAGACATGGCTTTCAGCTGTTTCATTTGCTGGATAAATTAATAGGGTAAGAGATTGCAGCCCTGGCGGTCAATGGAAAGATTGTGCTGATGCAGCGGGAAGGGCGCCACCTACTGGAAAAGTAGATGGATGTATTACCTTCCTCATGCTGCCCTTCTGTGACAAGACTGATCAATATAGGCAGTTAGAGCACAGTAAAAGGTCATATCTTCCATCACCTAGAAGTCAGTGAGCTCAAACAAAAAGCAAAAATATTCTTCTTGGGCCTTAGATTGCACTAACTTCCACTGTAAGTCACAGTGGAAAGTCTTTGCCTGTAATGGAACAACACATGGAAAGTATGATATAACAGCAAAACCTCTGGGTGCTGAGCACATAGAATGCTCACTTGCTCACTAAGTATGTCCTGCATTGAGGCAATAAATGAATGAATATCTGTGGGTTTTCTGTATTTAAATTTTTGACCCAGTGACATGTGGTCCTTTTGCTTTCATCAAATAACCTTTAACCCAGCTCTGCCTGTCAGTGGGCTGACCACCACAAGAAGAGAGGCAAAGGAGTGCTGGAGGCAGGGAGCTTTTCCCAGGACAGGTGTAATTAAAAAAAAAAAAAAAAGACTCATTTTTCCAAAGACTCTTTTTCCAAAGGTATATCCATTGTCAGGGAGTACCACGGTTTATTTATCCATTCACATGATCAAGGACAGGTTGGTTGTTTCCAATTATGAATTGGAATTAATTGGCAATTATGAATAAGGCTGCTATCAATCTGTATGCAGGTTTTGGTGGGATATACATCTCCATATAGTCTGTATTTGTTCCAGAGGATCCCTCACTCAATATACACGTTCTGCCCTCTCCTTCTCTGTTCATGGTTTGTGTGATCATCAGCCTTTTTGTTGGAGAAATTAGATTTTTATTGTTTTAAAATTAGGCCTGCTGTCTTCACTGTATGCTTGGCTAAATGCAGATTTTGTCCATTTTGACAGTTCCTTTAATAAGGTTCACACATGCAATTCCCATCAGTGCTTGGAAAAACATTTTAACATGTTAACTCTGCATAGTCACTGTAAGGCATTAAAAATATTTTTAAGGTTATTACTTAGCTTTAGGAACAATGAAGTAAGATCATGGGCTTGATTGGCACAATCTGGTTTTGTGAGACTTTGTAATTGGTCAGTAACAAGGAAACCATTTATTCAGCCTTTCTTTCTTTCTTTCTTTCTTTCTTTCTTTCTTTCTTTCTTTCTTTCTTTCTTTTCTTGAGAATAAAGCCTACTCTATATGAAGAGATTTTATTTATTTTGTTAAAGATTTATTTATTTATTTTAGGAAGAGAGAGAGAGAGCAGGGGGAGGGGCAGAGGGAGAGAAACTCAAGCAGACCCTGCACTGAGCAAGGAGCCCGATCTCAGGACCCTGAGATCACGACCCTGAGATCACAACCTGAGCTGAAACCAAGAGTCGGATGCTTAACTGACTGAGCCACCCAGGTGCCCCTATATGGAGAGATTTTAAACAATGCTCTTACAACCTTGATTAGCCACATCCTCTGTTTCACAGAAAACAGGACAGAAGCATTAAGAAGGAAAGGCATAAGCCAGGAAAGGGCTTATCCTGGGAAAAGCGGACAAAGTTCAAATGTCTTTGACTCCAATATCGTAGTCTATGACCTTGCCCCTCTATCCTGAGAAACCACATACAATTCTCAGCAGGCACAACGAGGGCCTCTCATTATGGTTCACAAGCCCACGGCTGCTGCATCCATTGCCCACACTTTGGTTACATATTTTTTCCCTCTTTTAAACATATTTACTGTTATACTTTCAATACCACAAAATTCACCCAATCAATGAATTTTAGTAAATTCAGTTATGCAACCATAACCACAATAAAATTTTAGAACAAAACCATCACCCCATGTGTTGTTTTATAGTCCATCCCTACTCCTAGTCCTGGACTCGGGCAAAAGCAGATCTGCTTTCTGTTTCTATAGTTTTGCATTTTCTGAAAAATTTATATAAATAACTACACAGTATTTTGTGTCAATTGGCATAATGTTTTGAGGTTCATTCAATTTGTTGCATATATCAATAGTTTCTCCCTTTTTATTGCTGATTAGTATGCCATTGTATGGATACTCCCCATTTTGTTTATCTATTCACCAGCTGATAGACACTGGATTATTTCCAGTATTGGGTTATTATGAATAATGCTGCCATGAACATTAAAATACAAGTTTTATATGGACATACATTTTCATTTCTCTTTAGGTAGGTACTTAGGAGTAAAATACCTGAGTCGTGTTGTACGTGAACGTTTAATCTGTTGGAAATTGCCAGTTTCCAAAATGGCTGTATCACTGCATAATATTACATTTCTACAAGCCATATGAGAGGTTTCCAGTTTCTCCACAACCCTGGCAACGGTTGGTATTGCCAGTCTTTTTATTAGTAGCCATTCTAGTGGGTGTTACAGGTGCCTCGTTGTGGCTTTACTTTGCGTTTCCCTTATGACTAATGATGTGACATCTTTCCTGTAGTCCTTTGTCATTTGTCATTTGCATGACTTCTCTATCCAAATGTCTATCCAAATTTTCTACCCATTCTAATTGTTTTCTGTTGTTTTTGTCCTGTTATTATTGACTTGTAAGAATTCTTATTACTGGATTCTTAAGAGTTCATTATACGTTCTGGATACAAATCTTTTATCAGATAATATATCTGTAAATGTTTTTCCCTTGTCAATAACTTGCCTTTATTTTCTTAGTTGCATCTTTTGAAAAGATGTTTTTATATTTTGAAGAAATCCAAATTATCAATTTTTTTTCTGTTATTTATCATTCTTTTGATGATGTATTTTATTCTAGGAATTTATAGTTTCAGTTCTGACACCTAGGCCTATGATCCATTTCTAGTTCATTTTTGTGCACAGTGTGAAATAAGAATGAAGGTTTTTTTTTGTTCTGGGGGGGTTCTTTTTGGCATACAGATATCCTACCCTTTCTGCCACTGAACTAGCACATTCATTGAAAGTCAATTAACCATTTATGTGTGAGTGTACATCTGGACTCTATTCTGTTCCACTGATCTATATGTCCATCTTTACACCCTTTATAACAATCAGTTAGTGCAAATCCCCAGTTGTTGTTTTTTTAAGATTTTATTTATTTATTTGAGAGAGGGAGAGAGAGCATGAGTGGGGGGGAAGGGCAGAGGGAGAGAGAGAGGGAGAGAGATCTCCAGCAGACTCCCCCCTGAGCAGGGAGCCTGATGCGGGTCTTGATCCTAGGACCCCGGGATCATGACCTGAGCAGAAGGCAGACGCTTAACCCACTAAGCCACCCAGGTGCCCCTGGTTTTGTTCTTTTTCAAAATTGTTTTGGTTAGTCTAAGTTTCAGGTTGGCATTTGTTTTCGTAAATAAAGTTTTATTGACGTGCAGCCATGTCTGTTAATTTATATATTTTCTATAGCTGTTTTGAACTACATGGGTAGAGATGAATAGTTACAACAGGTGTGGACTGTAAAGCCTAAAATATTCACTGTCTGGCCATTCATAGAAAAGTTTGCTAACCCCTGGTCTAGGTCCTTAGCATTACTATGTAAATTTTGGAAATAGCCTGTCAGTTTGTACAAAACAAGCTGCTAAGATTTTGATAGAGATTGGGTTGAATCTATAAATGAATTTGAAGAGAATTACCATCTTAACAATATTAAGTCTTCCAATCCATAAACATGGTATATCCCTCCATTTATTTAAAAGGCCTTCTTTAATCTGCCTCAGCAATATTTTATAGATTTCAGTGAACTGGTCTTTCACATTTTTATTAAATTTATTACTATTTTATTCTTTTTGATAGTATTATGAATAAAATTGTTTTCTTAATTCCATTTTCAGATAATTCATTGCTACTATATATTCAATTGATTTTAGATTGATCTTATATCATGTGACCTTCTTAAACTCACTTATTATTCCAGCAGGTTTTTGGAGGTTCATTAGTATTTTTTACATGCAAGATCATGTCATCCACAAATAAAGACAATTTTTGTTCTTCCTTTCCTATCTGTAAGCCTTTATTTTTCTCACCTTTTTGCTTTGCTAGAATGTCCAGTAAAATGTTGAAGTTGTGAGAACAGATACCCTTCCCTTGGTTCCAATCCTTGGAAAAAGCATTCAGTTCAGTATGACATTATTTATGGACTTCCTATGGATGCCCTTTGTCAGGTTGAGGAAGTTCTCTTATATTTCTAGTTTTCTGAGAGGTTTTTTTTATACTGAATGGGTGTAGATTTTGTCAAATGTCTTTTCAGTCATGTCTACTGATGACTCTCTTTTCCTTTTATTTTATTAATGTGATATACCACAATGGTTCTCAGCAGAGGGTGATTTTGCTCCCTGGGGAACATTTGGTAATGGCTGGAGACATTTATGATTGTCAAACTGGGGTTGGGGGAGAGGATGCTACTGGCACCTGGTGGATAGAGGCTGAGGATTCTGCTATGAATCGTACAATGCATAACAAAGAATTATCTAGCCCAAAATGTCAATAGTGCCGACGCTGAGAAACCCTGCACTATTGACAGAAAGAAATCAACTATTCTGTCAACTATTTTTTTTTTTAAATTTGAGAGAGAGAGAGAGCACAAGATGGGGGAGGGTCAGAGGGAGAAGCAGACTCCCTGCTGAGCAGGGAGCCTGATGTGGGACTCGATCCCAGGACTCCGGGACCACGACCCAAGCCGAAGGTAGTCGCTTAACCAACTGAGCCACCCAGGCGCCCTATCCTGTCAACTATTGACAGAAAGAAATCAACCTTAACTGATTTCTGACTGTTAAACCAAACTTGCATTCCTGGGATGAACACCACTCGGTTATGTTGTACAATT
The DNA here is from genome assembly GCF_004348235.1 of Phoca vitulina. NCBI lineage: Eukaryota > Metazoa > Chordata > Mammalia > Carnivora > Phocidae > Phoca > Phoca vitulina. The sequence continues at coordinate 3,137,512 of NW_022589774.1, read as the reverse complement.
CTTTTTTGGTTGCTGCTAGTATCTTCCTAAGGATTTTTGCTTCTCTGTTCACTGGAGATATTAGTCTGAAGTTTTCTTATCTTCCTTTGGCTTTGAATCAGAGTAGTAATGCTCTTATGGACTGAGTAGGAAAGTGTTCTTTCTTCCTGTATTTTCTGAGTTTGTGTAGGTTTGGTATTATTTATTTAAGGATTTGATAGAATTCACCAGTAAAGCTATCTGGGACAAGACTTCTCTGTGTGTGAAGATTTTAAGTTACAAATTCAGTTTCTTGATTCAGATTTTCTATTTCTATTTGAGACAGTTTTGGTAAGAATTTGTCCATTTCATAAACAACTCCCAATTTGTTGGCATAAAGTACTCAATAATATTCCTTTACAAATTCTTTTCATTTCTGTAGGTTACACAATGATGACCCCTCTTCCAGTCTAGATTTTGGTAATTTATGCACTTTTTATTCTTGATCTAAAAAATTTTCTAATAAATTTTCAATTTTGTTGATCTTTTTGAGAAGCTACTACTGGTTTCAGAGATTTTTCTCTATTGTTTTCCTGCTATTTATTTTTCAACTATGATCTTTATTTCTTCTCTTCTGCTTGAGTTTACTTTTTTTTGCCCCTAGCTTTTAAAGAAGAAAGCTTACATGATTTAAATCTAATATATTTAAAGCTAGAAATTTCCTTCTAGGCACAACTTTACAGCATCCAATAGATTTTTATATACTGTGTTCTTATTTTCAGTTCAAGATATTTTCTAATTTGTTGTAATTTATTTTCCGACCCATAGCTTATTTAGAAATTTTTATTATTAGAAATTATTAGAAATAATTAGAAATAATTTCCAAATATTTGGGGATTTTGCTGATTTATGTTGCCGATTTCTAATTCCATTGTATTCAGAGGACATAGCTCCAGACGATTTGAATCCTTTTCCACTTATTAAAACTTGTTTATGGCACAGAATATGGTCTATCTTGGAAACATTTCATGTGTATTCTGTTGTTGGATGGAATGATCTATGAATTTCAGTTAGAGGTAAAGGTGATTGATAGTGTTGTTCAAGTCTTCTATATTCTTACTCATTTTTGGTTTTCATGTTCTATCAATTTTTGAGACATGGGTATTGAAATCACAGACTTTAATGGTGGATTTGCCTACTTGCAGCTCTCATGGGGATCCTCTTGATGATTTGGCACCTTTATCATTATTAAATGACCATCTGTGTCTTTGATAATGTTTTTTGCTTTGAAATCTTTGACATTTATCTAGTCACTCCAATTTTCTTTTGTTAAGATAGTATACACCTATTGTATTGGTTTTCTACTGCTGCATAATGAGTACCACCCCCAAATTTAGCAGCTCAAAACAACACTTATTCAGTTTCTGTAGTAAGAAATCAGGGCACAGCTTGGCTGAGTTCTCTGCTTCACGGTCTCTCATCGGCTGCAATGCAACCAGAGAATGTGATATAGTCTACTAACAGGACCGAAATCACAATCTTTTAACCTAACCACAGAAGTGACGTCATCACCCTTGCCATATCCTACTGGTCAGAAAGGAATCACTACACCCAGCCCACACACAAGGGCATGAATACCAGGAAGCAGGAATCTTTGGGGTGCTGCTATCTCTGCCTCTAACCTGAGGTTATTATGGGGCACTTCTGAGAATGTTTCCCTGTGCTTTTGCTTTCGTGGAATTGAGAGGTTCCTCAATTGTTAGGTTTTGTCGTAAACCTGTTTCCTGCTGGTGGCACCTGCCCTGGCTTTCCTGCACCGTTAGGGGCTATTTCGATTTTTGTTGTTGTCATGTCAGTAAGATTTTGGAAGGGAAGAAAAATAAACTGAGGCTCATGATATGAAGTTAACTTGTTGAATGGGGTTGGAAAAGAGTCACCATAGTACAAGGACTCCTTTGCATATATAAGCGAAGCGACAAGCCCCTCAATGACTGTTCTCAAACTCTGTTTTGGAAAAGCAACAACATACGAACAAAACGGTCTTAGGAATAAAGGCCTCTTGAAGCCAAACCCTACCAATCATGAAAGCTGTTCTGGGAAGTACGCTACATGGCTCAAGAGGTAACTTTTGTTGTGATATTATTCAAGATCTCCTTAGTTATGGTAACTGTACCCTGTATGTTTAAATACAATTAAACAATACAGAATAAAAATGTAACCTTTCTTAAAATAATCCAGAGAAAAAAGACATTATATAAAGCATTCTGGGAGGTTAACCTTTATGCCATTTACATTGAGAAGACTGCTCCTAGATCTCTCTAGTTCACATTCCCAGCCTCTTTTCCTTAAAAGACTCTGCTCACCCAAATTCCAGTTTTAGGATTCTAAAGTTTAAGTTACCACATTGTAAATACCCATTCCCTTATCAATAAACCATAATCTAGCCACACGGCCTTTTAGATACAAACTCACACATCCAGGAACACTCCTTTTAATATTTTACTCCCAAACTCCATTGCTACTAAAATTTATTGCTGCAGAACATTCCTTCATTAAGGTAAAATTATGATACAGATTTAAGCTGGGAGGGGTTGTTTGTGATCTACTTTGTCCTAAGAAAAGGCAGGTTATGTACCCCCATTAATGCTGTCAGAACATGAGGTCGTTTCTTATAGACATTTTATATCACCTGGTTTCTCAAACTTGATTATTGGATTGTTTTCACTTACTCTGTTATCTTCTTATGAATATCTATAATGAATGCCTAGGTTAAAAAACACAAACATGTTAATTTCTTTTTCTTGTGTTTTCCTATAGTTAGAATGTATTCATCATTTATTTTGGGGAAGCACAAAGAGAAAGACAGATCCTGCCTTGAGTTCTAAGTCAGATTATTAGTTGTTTTGAGGAGACTCGATACCCTAGTGTTAAGTGACCAGCCACAATTAATGTGTCTGAGTAGTCTACTTTTGATAGCAGGAAGAACATTAAAATAGTACAACATATTTACTAACTAAACTCAGTACTTTAACAAAAAACTTGGCAATATTCTTAATAATGTTTAAAATTATGACTGTCACTTTGTTTATTCCCTATATCTAGTCCTAAAAAGAATGTTGGCCTATATTAAGACAGAATTTTACATTCTTTCTTTATTCTACAATGCATTTTACTCAATTGTAGGATTATTGATTAAGGAAAAGTTCTGATCAAAACTTACCTTTTACCTCCATCCATATTACACTGGAATTAAAGAATATAGAAAAAATATTTTTTCATTAATATTACCAGGCGTATCAACAGTGTGATTTATTTTTAGTTATGTAATGAAAAAAATAGTTGGGTGTAGATTTTTCAAAAATGATAACCTTGACATTATGAAATGGTCATTAAAATATTTCTAGATTTTGTTTTATAAAAATCAATATTTAGAATTTCACAGTGAAGAGGTCCTAAATTCTTCATACAACATGAAATTATATAAAAATAGAAGACATAGACATCTTTAACTCTTTAATCCTTTGATTAAGCAGCAAGCATATCACTCTTCCAGGCCAAACACTGCTTAAACAAAAAAGAAAATTAATGACGTGCAAAATATTTACAAAATATGCAAAGCACACAATAAGACATCTCACTATATACATGTGTCATATTACTAATGAAGCTCAGATTTTTCTGTGTGCTCTAGTGTACGTAAATCAAATCACAGCACATCCCTCAGATACAGCATCTTGGCCCACGGCTGGGATAGAACAGATTTTTAAACGAATCATAATATACTTAACAGCTGGACAGATGCTGGCGCTGACCAACTTGACTGACATGTCCCACACACTGTATACTGAAGGTCTACTGACAAGAGACAAGACAATAAAAGCCGTATAGTATGCACATATGCAAGACAATCTAAGTACTTTAAAAAAATGCTTTAGATATTTTCTTTTAAGATATATAACTGCCCACCCTCAACCCCCGTGGCTTTTAAAGTAAAAATAAGTATAAATTCTTGGATATTAAGAATTTTAAATCAGATTTTTATCTAGTTACAATCCAGGGGCAGGAACTATTTAAGATGATCCAATGAGAAAGACAAGACACACCCTGGAAAAAGTTTGTGCCAGAACTTAAGGTCCTTATGAAGAGAAGTGGTCTAAACTTCCAAATTAAAACTAATCAATGAATTTAAATCTAATAGCTCCTTAAGGCTTTAGAGCCAGTGGTAGGGACTATTTTTCCAATATTGGGAATACAGGATTTCTCAAAACATAAATCAAGGGCCTTAGATGTTGACTATTTCGTGAAGTAGTTCTAGATATGATGAGAATATAAATGTGCAAACATTTAGCCTTAAGTTCCACTAGTATAGTTATCTAAGTGATCTGTCCCTTTGCACAAGTCATGATTCCAATATGAAATCACCGTATCAAAAATATTAGTAACACATTGTTGAAATACTACTACTTGTAAAATATTCTTTGTAGGTGCTTAATGATTTATGTGTTCAATTAAGACTTGAAATGTTTTTGCTTCTTTATAAAAAGGGGGTCTCAGCATTTTAAGTTAACAGCACAATTGTGACAATATACTGATACATCTTTAGATAACACAGAACAAATTCTTAAATTTATTTTATGAAATAATGTTGATTTAACCCTAAACCAAACCCACAAGCACTGGTCGGCTGCAAGGAATACACAAATGTATCCAAATAGTACAATAGAGATTTATCAAGAAAACATCCTTTATATTAAATGCAGACCATATTAATAAGTGTGAGGGCAATTTTAAGTCAGAACCTAAACACATAAAGGGTATTGTAAATAAATGCTTCCATAACCACTATCTCCACATAACTGACAAAATATAATTCTCTTCTAAAGTCCCCAAATATAGGCAACTACTAGTTAAAAGCAGATAGCATTTAGAAACATTTTTTAAAAAAATCAAAATTAACTCCATTTTCAAGGAACTTAAAGACACTGTACTTCAACAAATTCTCATTTGTATGTAAAATTATTATTCCGATCCTCTTATTACTGGTAGGTGACAGGTCAATGACCTTTAAGCAAGGACTTTGCATTAGGACCCTAAAGCGTATGTTAAAGGGTTAGTAGGTTCAGTACATTCTTTGTGGTTTCATATAATTGCTTTGCAATTGATTCAATTGCTTTCTTTTAAAGGAATATATTAAAATTCCTTTAGAAAAAAAAGCAAGATTTTTTGAAAAAAGGGATATGCACTATAATTCTTAAATATGCATTAAATGAACATATGTCAAAATCTGAAATGCAGGCTATTTATTCTTGCACTCCTAACATAGGAAAATGTTGTTAAAAATTAAATTAAGGAAGAAAGAAAAAAAGTCAAACATCCTTAAAAACTTAAGGAGTTTTCACAATTCCTAAGTCAGTATTTCTGTACTAAGAGCCTTGACTACGAAGAGGCAGAAATATAAAGAATCTCAATAAAATAAATACAGTAAAAACAAAACAAAAAAAACATTGGTATATAGAATACTTAATCTTTTTTTTTTCCTTTTATGAGATGTCGCTGAACGTATACTCTAGAAAGGAGGCTAACTGTAGGCTTTTTGTCGTGTAACATTTAGTTCGATTGCACGAACCAAAAAATCTCCTAGACATCCACTTATGCTAGCCCACTGCCACAGAACTAGTTCGCAGCCTCAGCATCTAGGAGGGACTGTTCTCTCCTCTTTTGCATCAGTCTGAGGAGCACTGGTATAATGATGGGGTGAAGAGTTACTGTAGCTCTGTCCAATTTAATTTTAGTGCAGTGAGGACTGTGAATCTGTCTGAATTCCGATAAGTGATGGTGGCTGTTGACCACCAACCGTGGACAACACTGGTCTTGGGTTTAGACGGGGCGGCATAGAATTAGCAGGGCGAATGAGAGGTGGTGGAGGCTGATTTAAAGTTGGCCGGGGCTGGATGAACCGAGCCTGCTGCTGGAGTGGAGGAGGCTGCCGGTGAAGAGCAGGGGCAGCAGGCAGTGTTGGACGAAGAAGTGGTGGAGGCTGGTTCAGAGTGGCAATGGGGGCTGTTGGTGTTGGAGTGGATGATGGGGCAGGAGGTGATGGACCCAGAGTCCGAGGAGCCTGTGGGGTCTGTGCCTAGAGGTGAGGAAACAAAAATACATGTATGAGATGAGAGTTCCTAATGAACTGAATACAATATAGTTTGGGATGTCACAGGAAAAACAAATCAAAACAAAACAAAAACGTAACACCAGTGTTTTTTGGAAGCACAAGCTTCTTTTATTTTAAACAAAACAAAAAACCAAAAACCGAAAAAGCAACGAAGCTACCAAACAGGCATCTTTATTAGTAAACAGCTTAACACTGGAAATAAAAATAAGACTATGAAAGAACAATACACTCTCCATTCTTCTAGGACAGAACTTAGCATGTCATTAGGACTTGAGAGTCACGAGAGAGGCACCACTGAGTAAGTGTATTGTCAACCTTTCATGCTCATTTAGCTAGTCCTCTGACAAATTAACCTTATAGAACACCACACAAAATGATGATTCCTCAACTCATATTAGCTCAAATTCCATACACAAACACACCTCCTCTTCTTCATCAGTGCTCTTCCCTGATGGCACATTAGAAGCACTTTTTGTCTCCTCCCCTAAAGTAGAAGCATCACCATTAGAAGCCTGGGTTCCTTGTTCTGCTTCCCACTCCTGCAATACCTCCTCTAAGTTAAACCGACGCCTGTAGTTTACAAAGAAGTTCTTCACTTGGCCAACAGTCTTGTTGCCAATTACATCTGCAATAGCTTGAAAATCTTTACCATATTTGCGGACACCTGGAAGGCAAAGTAAATAATACACCTGTGAAGGATCAATAAGGAGAGCTGTGTGTACTATACATCATGCACACACAAAAGATACCAGCAATGAAAATCCTTTCTCATAAACTCTGCTCATTTCTCAATTCTGAGATAGAGACTAAGATATCAGGGTCACAGATGAAAACTATCAATTATGTCATTTCAGCGAGCCAGCCACTTGCCTTCAACTGAACAATCAGAAACTTACCATTTTTTACATACTCAGTTATTTTCTCCAATCCTCTCTTGAACTCTCAAATATAGTCCATTTATTGTAAAGCATTGAATTCTTTGTTCCATCCTCAATTCCACATTCATTTATTTCCCTAGTAGCCAGTCACCTAAATTTGAGCAACACCGTTTGTAAACAAAACTGGATGGGAATGAGCCATCTCTTTTATCCCCTCAATGGACTGAGTGAGTAGTCTTAGAGTTCCCCCATTAAGAAAAGCATCATAATTTTGGTCTTAATACCAGCTTCAAGAGGATTACTTGCCTAATCTCACCAGGGTACCAATGAATAGAAATAAGAATTGAAACATAAAAAAGTGAATCATCACAATATGTGATGGGCAAAAAAAGGGAAGCTATATTTCAGAGTTAGTTGGATTTCAACTCATCTAATAGTTCCAAAGACTGTGTATGTGGAGGATTCCAACTATACTTTATAGCCTAAAGAATGAGGTTACAGTAGTGACTATGTGTAGAGTACTTGTGCTTATCATCACTACCTTAAATTTAAGAACATTCAGTTATTTGAGAACCTAACTTTTTGTAATGGAAATTTTATTATAATGAAAGATAGTATTTGATTTATGAACTTGAGATAGTCATTTATACTACAGAATTTGGAATGATTTTATATAATCAGATGGATAATAAACTGCCCTTACGGGAATTCTAAAAGGACGTTCACTGACTCATCATTTAACTCAAAATAAAAGGTGTCAAAAATTTTGATTTTATAATTTCATAACTACTGTTTAAAATACCAGAAAACAGTCACTCATTAATTACAAAGACGAGAAAGGAGAAAAAAATGATACTTATGATATTAAAATCTATAATGTAACCTAAGCCATCAGAATCATGGGAATTTAAATAAATTCAACATGTATATAATCATAGATGAGAGAATAATATAAGGATATGTTAACACCTCAGGAGAAATGCTATATTCATTCTTACAGATACCTATTGGTATGATCTACCCAATTACCTTAAAGCACCACCACGATACGACAAAATTCTTGTTTTTAATTTCTGCCTTTATTTTATATGGAGAACTTGGGAATGAGTATCTCTTGCTTATATTCAACTAGCCAGGCTTGACTCTAGGGGGAGTGCCTTTATCTTAAAGAGCATTTTGGGCAGGAAGTTTGACATTATTAAGCTATAATGATTTTTAATACAGAGTTTGGGGTCTGTAAACTGTGCTAATTTGCTCTGTTCTCAAAGGGAAAGACATATGCATGACAATAAATTATGACACTTAACATTATTTACAGTATTTAGCAACATAAGTTCTCTTTAAATCCATGAGCTGATTTCCAGTTCAAACTCTGTAACTGAGTAAAAATTGTAAGGGTGACTAGGTTCCACTGAGGGTTTATTTGGCAATAAAAATCCAAGTTTATTTAATATTAGGAATTATTGCTACATACTCAAGTACTTCTCTACTACTTATACTTCGGAAAATAACGACTCATTTGAGATTGATGCACTGAAAAATAACTCCTAATTAGATATCAGACACAGAGTTCTAGCAATACAGTAATTTTTACAAGGGATATTTAATTTACATTCCAGAAATGACTAAATCTACTGAATACATGAGTTTGGAAATGAAAACTTTAAATAAATCTAAGATCAGCTCTTCTGTATCGTAGCAAGAAGTCACATTAAGACTATCTGACTCCAAGTATGAAGATATTACAATACTCAGAACACCTATTTAGCAAAATATATTCCAAAACCTACCAGTAAGTTGTCCCCATGTCTGATTCCATTTTATAACTGTCTCCTGTTTTTTGATCTTCCATTTTATTTTCTCTTGCTCCAGGGACTTTACCTTGTCACCAACATTGTTGCAGTTCCAGAATTACAGACCCCCAAACCAAAACTACTTCTTATAGGAGCCTTAGTTTTCCCAGACACTCTGGATGTCAAGGACTTTTTCCAAGTCGCCTAGGTTCTGAGTCACCCAGGTATGTTTATCATTAACTCATGTATGCCATATAAACTACTCTGTAAAATCTTAAGGCTCAGACCATACTGCAGACTTTTGTAATCTGGCTGAGGATCCCACTCGTGTCCTGAGAACAAGTGGGCCTTCGGGGATGTTAATGTGCTCAGCCTGCAGGATGGCTGGGCAGGGTCTGGAACTGGTAGTGCTCCTTGGCAGTCCTTTCTGGACAACAGCAGTCTCATCTGTTTGCCCCAGTGTGTTGTGACAAATTTCATAATTTTTTCTGTATGCCACAATGTGAGAAAAGTTGGGAAGTACTGTCCTAGGAAATATAATGCTCAGTACACAGGAAGTGCTCAGGAAATTGAGATTTTTCTTCCTCAAACCACAAGAGTTGCATATAGCTAACTTCTTTATCACCTTCACACTTCCCATGATGCTGGTTCAACAGCATATTTTCGTTAGAAGGTGGAATTCTTATGTCTATACTGTGGCTGATAACTAGGTAAAATCTAGTGAAACACCAACTGCAGACTTACTGGAACAGCTCCTTCAGAAGAATCCCCAGCTAGGCTTCTGGAGGAAAACTTAGCAGGGGTAGCAATGCAGAGCAACTAACTTTAACAACCCAGGACATCAGAGCTACTTTACTTCCAATTTGTACGTGGAAGAAGGGTGGTCCATTCTTTTTTCACAATCTATAATAAGTAAGGTCATCTGATTGCTTTATCAGCAAGGGAATCAAACACAGTGATTAAATCTCTGTATCTTCCTGAAGACGTAAAAGGGTTAGGTCCATCTGAACCATGGTTTTAAATTAAACTTCTCACCTTGGGGCAAAAGGTCAGTTTTTAAAGGTTAGTAGAATGAAACTTTAGAAAATCCTGGAAGAGGTAAATTGTAAATTTCCCAGGAAGAGGAAAAAAGTGTTTTCAGTCAAATTTTGAAAGTTACAAACAACTTGCCTTCCTATGCTGGTAGATGATACCTTATAATCTTTAACATACACTTTTGAAGTTTTGTTTGGGAATTAACATAAAAAAATAACTACCATCACATTTTATAAAAGCCCACATTTTCCAAACAGTATTCTTCATTCTGCCCAACAACAACAAAAAAATACATTTGTATTTTTTAAAATTGGGCTATTCAGGAGCATTTGTAGTGTGGTGTTTTCCAACTCTAGACATGAAACTATAGACTTTTTTTTTTTTCTCCTCCTCCCGAGATAGAAGGGATATCATGAGTCTGCTTTTGGTATATTTAAAAAGTTATTTTTAAAATCTGATTTTGGGCTACCCCACCCCCCCAAAAAAGTCAAAACATTACAGTGGCAAGCTGCTTCTAGGCAGTAAAATTTGGGGGGATATTGTTTCCTGCTTCTTATAACAATATTTCTTAAAGTGAGCATGTACTTAGTATAACCAGGAAATCTATTTTTGAATTAAGAACATAGTGACATCTAGAAACTCTAGGGATGTGGTTCTTTCCTATCAGTAAGAGATTAACTTTAAACTCAAACCATTTGGGAACATGCATTTCTTTCCGCCTCCTGTAAATCTCTTCAAGAATTCATATTAAAGTAAAAAAAAAAAAAAAGATATCAACAGCAATGGGACAGTGAATGGTGCATCTAGGTGAGGGCTAGAAGTCAAAATCATATATTCTCTTTCTAATATCTAGCCTTTCTCTTCTGAGTCTTGTGTTCCCATCATCTTTGTTATAAGTTAAGTTCCATCACGAAGATGCTGGAAATTTTGAATCATGAATTATCTGAAGTGAGTGCATCAGAGGGCTGACAATTATGCTTTTGGGTGTCCATTCTTATGCTAACTGTTTTAATAGCAGAAACTCTCTAAAGGAAATGAGTGTCTTTTAAATGGAAAAATATGAATCTCCTGATCTCCATTTACTTTTGATCATTCATGTACTGGGTTACAATCCCTATATTTTAATCAAGTGCCGAATCTCTTTCTCCCTCCCTTAGGAACCATTCTAGCTTTTTTCTTAATGTATGAGATAAAATTTTAAGGCTTGCAACCTAAAAACGAATTTTTCTCGGCTTGCAACCTAAAAACGAATGAAATGTATAAACTACAGGAAGAGAAGGTAACATTTAACTGTAAAAGCATAACTGACTTGAACGTAGTTCTGTCATTTCCTGTTTTATAAGAGAAGGCAGACAATATGAAAAAAAAGACAACTTAAACTAAAAATTAAAGCTGATATCTTGATAAAACTGGAAAAGTTTCTTGTTGTTTACCGTAAAATAGCACTAATATTTTAGTTGGGGAGTGTATTATTTTTTAGCACTAATGATTTTGAAATAAATTCATTTAAGAGAAGGCCTAAAATAAATACTGTATACCAGGCTTCTGCCCCTCTACACTTTGAAGAGTCAATGTTTTGTACTATCATTTAAATGTATTATTATTTTTTGAAAACGGCTAATAATTGTTCCATTTTACATGAAAAACAATATACCCAGGATCTAATTCTTGCTAAGTAAGAAATGTTTGTCACATATGAATATCAAGTTTGATTTTAGGATAATTTCTAAAAGCACTACAAATTAGAAAAAATATTTATACATGTATGACACAAACTATAAACAGGGATATTTCCATTTACACAAATTGTGAAGACTATAATTAATCTCCTGTTAACTAATCTGTTCCAATAGAAAACTCGGATACTTAAGGCTGGCACAGATTACTGAAAGTATAGAAATATCATTCTTAACAAGTACTTTTTAGAGAGAGGTTTAAATTAGCCACATTTATAACATCCTACCTGGGGACTCTTGAAGAATGTTAATGAAGTTATAACATAGCTAGAACTAAAATTTAGAACTAAAATTAACATAATAAAGTGATAGATTACACAAGTATAAACATTCTTGTTTGGTCTGAACATGATTTCCCCCCTTCCAAATAAGGGAGAAAGAAGGAAAAATAGTTCATTATTTATTTAAATAGTTATTATTTAAGTGATAGTAGTATTAAGTAGATGGGGAAAAAAATGGGAAATATATATTTAAGCCCTAGGAAATGATCCTAATATACATATGTGGTTTTAAAGGAGTTATAATAAAAAAGTTTATTTAACAGTATAAGTCTCACTAATGACACTAGAGTTTATAGTTCTCTCTTCAGGTCAGTCTAATAGTCAACTATGAGCAAGATTTAAAAAGGCATTTAACAAATGAGTGTTAAATCAGAATATATATACAAAATGTCTTAAAAAGAAAGTGCTTCTAAACTAAAATGTTAATATCAAAACTTATATGATATACTATTTTGTAAAACTGAAACAGTCATAATAATATCATATAAAGGTTTATCACAAATAAAGATTAAAGAGAAGAAAAACAAAACAACTGCCTGCTAAGATAGGTCTTTCTGGACAGCAAACTACATGTTCAAATAAAAACTGCAGTTATGTACCTTAACCACACTGAGATTCAGGTACATATGATATTACTATAAGATTATACTGTTTATAAGACACACTTCTGAGCATTATATAAACATGTGGGCTCATTAGCAAAAATGGCACTTTTTAGTTTTCCCTAAAATAACTATTTTGGACACAAACAGCTATATATTGTTTTATTTTAAGTAATGAACCCCCCCTCCCAGAAGAAAAAAACAAAAAAACCCTAAAAAACTCGAAGTGAAACAAAAATTCCACATACAGAGTTAAAGACATTAACATATCAAGAAAGTGCTTTCAAAATCCTAAGAACATGCATATTTTTGTACAAATTGCTGCATTAGTATAATTAAGAATTACTTTTTAAATGTGTGTAAGAATACTGAATATATCTCAGCAGAGAGGAAATGTTTGATTATATCCATAAATATTATTTTAATATTTATAAACTGAGATAATGTCTATATATATAGCTCAAACTATACATGTAAATCTTGCCATTGTCCCTTCCTTTGAATGCAGCTCAGCATAATATTCAACCCAGGCATAAGATTCCCCGGTAGTGCTGCAGAACAATATCAAAACCTGAATGCTCTAGAAACATTAGCCCAGATTTTCCTAAGCGAGTCTCTCCAGAAAAATCCTTTCACTGGGATAATTTTCATATTAGAGTACAGGATTAATATACTAATCTTGAAACAACTGAAATACTGGAAATCAGGGTTAAATTCTACAGGTTACACACACACACACACACACACACACACACACACACGGACGGACAGACAGAAACACAGGCTACACACACACACACACACACACACACACACACTAGGATAGAGAGAAACACAGGCTACACACACACAAACACACACACAGAAACACAGGCCACACACACACACACACACACACACACACTAGGATGGACAGAAACACAGGCTACACACACACACACACACACACACTAGGATGGACAGAAATACAAGCTTTACATCAATAAAAGCAATGCTTCCCCAAATAACTATGTTAGAGCTGTAAGTCATAGATCTAAATCAATATGAAACAGCCCCTGAAAATACTAGTTGTTTTTTTGTTTTTGTTTTTGTTTTAGTAATATGGAGCTCGAACTCATGACCCTAAGATCTAGTAGCATGCTCTACCAACTAGGCCAGCCAGGCGCCCCTACTCATTTTTTAATCTAAATTTTAAACAGTTTCTAATTTAAAAATAGCTATTACTCAACATTATAAACTCATTAAACTTTGTTCTGACTCATTCAGAAACTTGGTTCCACAATTACATATGTGCTCAGTGCACATCCAGCACCCTGCCTCCATAGGATCAAGTATTTATTCTGTTTATGAAATGACTGTTTTGTGCTATATAGGCCAAAGAGAAGGCTGACATCATCCTGATGGCCCGTCCTGTGACATTTTCTAATCACACTGGCAGGGTAATTCTTACTCACTCTAGTCCAAACTGCAGAGTCATCTATTAATCAATCTTTAATTACATTATTCTCACATCCAAATGATACCTGCACATCCTTTTTGAGTTAAATATGTTCTCTGTGTTTGAATAATTAGAAATATTTTCCAAAGTATACTTATATGTTTTGCAGGGGTCCAACTCTCTTATAGTAACTAACTTAGATAAAAAAGCTATTAGTACTCAACACAAAGAGAGCTCAGCCAGGAAAAACCAAATTGTAGACCAAACTTATAATTACACAATCAGTCCTGCAGATAGTTTATCTTGAACAGAAAAGAAAAAAAAGAAAACTACACCACTGAATAAAAAAATATACAGTTTGCCCTTCCTTAAGTAATTCAAACATGAGAAAATCCAAGTTTATAACACTACCAATCTGCCCACAGGCATTCATAATACAAAAAGTAAGTGCTCTGCCATATAATTCAACAAAGCATTCTTATAAATAATGCGTTTAAAATGCTATATGTATATTTTTCAATGTATCTCTTAACTTTCTCTTTTATTATTTACATATAATATATAAATACATATGTATTTTTAAAGTCGGGTTTCTAAGCATTCAGTGGCACATCTCTTAAGTTATAATACACTGAAAGTTAAGTAATCATTAATATTTTCAGTAACTAACATTTGTCAAATAGAGAAACACTATTATACAGAGTAATTGGAAAAACCAGAAACATACAATAGTTTATGCTTTTAATGATGAGTTATCAATGACTAATATAGTAAGAATGAACCCAACTGCAGGAAAACTAAAGCAAAGGCACAGAGAGACCATATGACTTGTTCAAGCTTGTCATCACCATCACTGTTAAGGCTGAGAATGTGTTACGTGCTGTACGGGACCCAAAATGCATATAGGCTCAGTAAAGTCACATCCACAAGAACAAAACAGAATTCCTGGTTTTCAGGACTTTGTGGTAAACACAAGAGCCCTCTCTTGATCCATTTCTAAAGGAAGGGAAGGACTATGGTAGTCACCTTTCATGACAAGTTAAATAATTAACAACAATAACTGCTTATCTTTAATATACCTTGCACTGCTAGAAGCTGCTCCTCTGTGGTCCAACGGGCATTAATTTTCTGATTTGACTACAAAATTAAAGAGAAGTTTCCTAATGAGGATATGAAGACAGACATTTTTCCAAAGTGCTTATTTTCGTTTAACTTTTCACCAAATCATAGACATGAGATTACTAAAACTCTGATTTACGAAGATTCTGCTTTTATAAGGATTAAAAAATATATTGAGTTACCTTTTACCCACACAAAAAGATAATGAAAGGGAAATGTACCAATCTGGGAGAATGAACAACATTCACATTTATACTCTAGTCAGAGGCATTAAAACTGAGAAAATCTATTAGTCATCCATTTTCCAACTACAATGTTCCTGTGACACATGGCAAGTGTTAATTTTAGCCTAGTTTTAAACATTTAAGAGACTTTATCTTCCTTAGAGAGGATCTGTGACTTGCTCTAAAATTCTTTCTCTTCACATTTCGATTAAACCTAACCTTACTCCACCAAAACCAGTGTTATAAATTAATACAGAACTGGAGATCAGGCCTAATTCCTAAAATATTTCTTTAAATTTCTGAAGCAGAAAGTGACCCACTATAAGAATAGATTTTTTTCCCCCTAAGGCCTCCCCACGTTTCTCCCAATATTTTTGTTCAAAAAAAATCCTAAATTTAGGACTTTCATTATGGCAAAACTACCATATTAAACACTAAATCAAATTTCATTCGTGTATACCCACTGATTAGTGCAAGGACCATTGGCAGTAGAAGGACGGACAGAGAAATAAGTACACCAGCCTACAGAGGTTTACAGAAGAAACTGCCCAGATAAATTGGCCTGGTGTAATACAGGATAAGCTGGGCAAAACAGAAAGAAAGGCTTCCTCTGAGAACAAGTGTTCAGGTTTTATCTCACTCATGGTCTTAGCGATAAAAATTTCTACAGTACACAGAGGTTCTGGGGAACATCTACTTTCTCACCACAAGTGAAGAGGTATAGAAAGTAAGCATTCAGAAGAAAGAATAAAACAAAAATTCAAAATTAGAAAAAAATTATTAGAGAAGAAAGGAAAAAGTTTTAAAAAAAAGACTGAGTAAAGGAGGAAAAAATCTAGAGCAGAAAGCACTGAACACCAGATGATGAGATTAAGAAGAGAGCAAGGCAAGGCCAGGCAGAGAGTGGATAAGCCTCAAGGTGAGCATACTGGCAATGAAGCAAAAGAACATTAAAAAGGTAAAGAAAGGACGCCTGGGTGGCTCAGTCGTTAAGCATCTGCCTTCGGCTCAGGTCATGATCCAGGGTCCTGGGATCGAGTCCCACATCGGGCTCCTTGCTCAGTGAGGAGCCTGCTTCTTTCTCTCTCTCCCTCTGCTGCTCCCCCTGCTTGTGCTCTCTCTCTCTCTGACAAATAAAGAAAAATCTTAAAAAAAAAAAAAAAGGTAAAGAAAAAGAGGGGGCTATAGGCTATAAAGAAGCAGTAACAAGAGAAGGGTGAACCAAGGTTTAAAAAGTGAAAAAAGGAAAGAAAAAGAAAAAGGAGATAACAGAAGAAAAACTTGAAATTCTAAACATATGTTCCCCAAAAAGAGGATGAACAAGAATGGAATAGGAGCTAATATTTGAGTTAATATCCAGGCAGTCTGATGCCACCTTCACTGTGAAAGGTAGATAAAAGAGGTCCTTGGTACCCAAGGATAATTGGTACTAGAACCTTATTAAAACAGGTCCAAATATTTCAGAATAAATGGTAAAAAATAAAGGGTTGAGTGCAACCTAACCTGAAATATGAAACTAAAACTTATGAAAATTATTTTAATAGTTAATGACTTTGCTTATATACTTTAATTTTATTTTTGGCATATCTTTGCTGACCATACAATGGTGTAATATTCACTGGCTTTGAAATTTACAACATGAGCACAGAGTGGGTCATTTTTGTTTTGAAGACCTCAACAATTTTTTCAAGGGCCTCCCTTAACTCTTTGTTACTCAAATTCTTTTTTGAAGTGCGTCTGAGTCAATACGCTTTTTTCTTCAATTGTTAACTCTGCTAAATACCCATTTGTCAACAATTTTGCAAGAGATTAAAGCCATTCTCTTGTACTTTCATAGACTTCAGGAAGTTTTGCATCTTTTGCAAGGTTTAAAATTTCATTTTGGTTTGTGCTGTATTTGCATTACAAGAAAGTAAGAGAAGGATATTGATGTGATGGATGGGAAAGATAACAGCTAGAGTTAATTAGGGATAGCTCATGAGCAGAGCTTAATTTTATAAGTGCTTAGTTCATTTGTGAATATTCTCTTGTTTGGCAACTTTCGCTTCTCTATGAATCCTTTAGACTAATGAGCATTTGGATACTGAGGATCTCCTACAATACTACAGTGCAAGTTGTTCTGAGGACTAAATTTAGAATAAATGTAAAATATATATAAAGCTATGTTTAGGATATAGGTAAAAAACACCTGGCACAGTGCCTGAGCAAGCAGAAGTTGAAGTTGATCAACTGATGTTTGTTAAACCTGAAAGGCAGAAACTGGAAGAAAAGGTATCATTAATGGAAAGGGAACAAAAAATAAAGAGAAATACCATGCACTATGAAAGCTTATTTCGGCTTATAGACAAATCAGGAGATAGGATAAATTAAAAGTTCACAGTATACTGTGGATTCAAAGATGAGAGGAAAAAGTCACAATGACTAGAACAGGGAAGAAGGCCAGCTGGAGGGGCTAGACACTGAGGTGGGTTAAACAACAGGGTAAGTTTCTGAAAGGCAAAGATCAGGAGAAGACACACCATGTATAGGCAACAAAAGGAGCAACAATTAGGAAGAAGTGATAAATACGCCTGGAAAGTTGGTGATATTTAACTAAACTAGAATATGGTAAGGACCACTTTTGCAAGGGCAGTAAATAATCAAGGTTAATGAGTTCACACTAAATTTAATAAGCAATAGATTTCTGGGGGGAGGGAACAGAGGGAGAGGAGCAGGATTCTAATCAGAATAAAACTTCAAGCCTGGAGAGCTGGGAGAAGGGTGGTGCTGTTAAGGACCTAAGAAGTTATGAAATGCTGATTGGGGAGGTGCAGGAAGGCAAGACTAAGATGATGACTGTAACTTGGGATTCACTGACAATGAGGTCACTCAGGTGGAGCTCAGGATCCACTTGAGGTTAAAACAGATTCATCTATGCAAACACAGCTTTTAAGGGTCTGGAAAATTGTATGAGGGAAAACAATGGAGTCATATCTTACTCAGATGTAAGGTTCTAAAATCTGCCTATGAATTTAAAAAAAAAAAAAGGATTTTTGTTTTAAATTCCAAATTACTATTGAAATGTTCTTACAAAGGTGGTCATGGAAACAGGCACACAATCTCTCAATAAGTCCACATGGCCAGATATTCCTCCAGCACTGAAATGGACCACTAGTTTTTCAGTTAATCCTAGATGAAGCTTTGGTTGAAATTTAGGGTAGTACTGAATGAAAAACATAAATACATTCTTAAATACTAGAATTTCAAGTCAAGGAGACTGCTCACACAGGAGGCCTGTGGAAGCTAAAGCCTTCTTCTTCTTTTTTTTTTTTTTTAGATTTTCATTTATTTATTTGACAGAGAGAGAGAGAGACAGAGACAGAGAGGCAGGATGTGGGAGAAGGAGAAGCAGGCTCCCCGCTGAGCAGAAGGCCCCACGTGCGGCCTGATCCTAGGGCCCGGGATCGACCCGAGCTGAAGGCAGATGCCCAACCGACTTAGCCACCCGGGTGCCCCAAGCTAAAGCCTTCTAAAGAAATAGTGGATTCACAGTTCCAGCCCCTAACTGCTTACTTTGTAGGAGACACTTGATAAATGGGAGTTTAGGCGGGATTGCCAGCTCTCCTCTACTTGCTATTACTAAACATACTCCTTTTTACTTGGCTGAATATCTGTGGTTGAGTTTGTGTCATATGATGCAATTTTAGTATAGTGAAGTGATGAGCTTGCATGATGTTTCCAAAGAGAAGAGAAGTGAATTTTGAGGATAAAAACTTGGAGAATGCTTATATTTACATATAGAAAGGAAAATTACAGCTGAAAAGGGAACATAATAGTTACAAATGATATCACCTCTCAAAAATTAAAGGAAGAGAGAGAGGTTGTCATCTATGTCAAGGCTCAGGAAAAGGCAAGAAAAATGAGTTAGAGCTGAGGAATTTGATCAGCAGCAGCAGTGTTAGCCTTTAAACAGCAGCTTCAGTGGAAATATGCAGGGAGGAGGGTTGAAACTGCATTGAATTAAGAGTCTGTATGACAAAACAGAAGCAGTGGAAGAAAGGGAAGACTGAAGGAGAAACAGGGTCAAAATTTTTTAAATACATAAGATTCCTTCAAGTTATTGATTTTTTTATTCTCTTTTAAACCCAAGAAACTTTGGCAGAGATTTGTTTAACTTCAGAAAGGACAACTAGAATATATCTAGGAATCTAAAATTGTGTAGTAGTTATGGTTAGCTAGGTAGTACCACTGAGAACATTCTTCTACAGCAAACCCCAGTCGGAAATACTGCTGTTTTTAAAATAATAAAATATTAATCTAAACTAAAATAATCCAATATATAATAGTTATAAAACTAATAATAGGAAAGGCCCCAAAGAGCCTTCTAGAACAATCTATGACCTCCTTTGTTAATTCAGCATCTTTACTGCATTCTTTCCCTGCTAAATTAGTTCTCGCATCTTTCCCATTTTTGTCAGTAGTAGATTCATACTATCTTTGAGTTGAAAGAATTAGAAGAGGACACCAAGTTAAACCTTCCATCCAGTGCTGAAAATTCCATCCAACATCCATAATGAAAGAATGTCACCCACCTATGCATGAAAACATCAATAGATGGGGAAATTTCTAGCTTCAAAAAGCACTCCTAGTTTCTTCCTTCCTGGTTTCATTAATCTCCTTGTCCCACCTTCCTACCTCCAACCAAAACAAATCAAAGCATAACCCCACAGACCACCACTCCCCTCAACACTCTTACATACTTTCAAATAGATATATTATTTTCTATTTTGCAATGTTCTTTGGATTTATCACTTGCTGTCCACTCCTACAACTAATACCTGACCATACCCAAAATCCCTTTTACCATTTACTTTATCACTCACATGGCTGGTATTTTAGCAGCTATAAAGTTTTCAATTTAGCCTGTGTAACCAGGATAACCTTCCTAAAATTAAAAATTCCCATTATATCCTTCTTATATTGAAGAAACTACAGGGTCTTCCCATTTGACCTAATTTAAAAGGCAAACTTCTCTTCCTAGCTCTCAGACTTTTATACTCTAGCCCTTGCCCACTGACCTCTATCATAAAGAAGTCCCTGTTGAACTCAATTCTGTTAACATCTCTCTCATACACCACGTTCACTTGTCCTCTGCATCCAACTTTGCCTTCCTACGTAGACAATATGCTTCATGAGAGAAAACTGTTTTACACTTTCACTAAATTCTCAATAGTAATCAGCACCACAATGAGGACATAAGTGCTCAGGGAATGCCTGTTGACTCTTTTTTCCCCTCACAGGATTTATACGTATTTTTTTTTTTTTAAAGATTTTATGTATTTATTTGACAGAGACACAGCGAGAGAGGGATCACAAGCAGGGGGAGAGGGAGAGGGAGAAGCAGGCTTCCCGCCGAGCAGGGAGCCCGATGCGGGGCTCGATGCGGGGCTCGATCCCAGGACCCTGGGACCATGACCTGAGCCGAAGGCAGACACTTAACGACTGAGCCACCCAGGCGCCCCATACGTAAGTATTTTGAATGTACTGTTCCATACCAAGCCACTGTTCATATTATTCCCTTTGCCTGCCCTTTTTTGTATGTGCAAAACTCCTACTCATGCTTCAAACCTCAGCTGAAACATCCCTCATTAGGAAGACTTCCCTGATTATCCTAGCAAGAATGAGTAATTACCACTTGTTTTCTTGTAGCTTTTTACTTATAAATCACACAACTTTAATCAGTGTGTCTTATAACATCTAGACTGTGTTTTTTTTTTTTTAAGGCAGATGGAAAAATCCATCACACATTTCCCACAGTGCCTAAAACAGTGCCTTACATGAAATAAGTGATCAATAAATACTTATGGGAGTGAATAAACTTTCTTCACCAAATTTTTTCCTAAGTGAAAATAACAAATACAATCAAATGAGTAAGTAAAGCATCTTAGTAACTGTTTACTTCCAGCTGAGTTACATCACTTAGTAGCCTATTGTTCTAATGGTTAATGAAATTCTTTTATTACGTATTAGATAGAAATTCTATTATCTAAAGAAAAGGTGATAGATTACATGATTTTTCAAGGTCTTTACAAAGACTGTTAATCTAGTATTTTGAAATAGATCTATTCAGGCTGTTCTTCCCTACAAAGGAACAGAAATAATATGATAAATATAAATATATCCTGAGTATTTTCTAGATAATAAACCCTACATACATTTTTAAGTCATAGGAGTTCAATAAATCAACCTCAAAGTAATATCCAAACTTCACTGTATGACTGGTAGAGTGTTAAGATTTTGGTTGTTTCATTTTGATCATTATTTTTATAAAAATCCAAAAGATGTAATAAATGTCTGATAACTTCTAACCCCCGAACTGCATTTAAATGTGAGAATCAATATATAATTTTGTTATTAAATGAAAACTTTCAAAAGTAAGAGGGAGCAGGATATCAATCTAGGACTCCAACTGGATTCTAAGATTGTGAAACATAGCCAAAATTTCACTATTTACTAGCTGTGACGTTGATCAAGCCAGTTAACCTCTCTGAGGCCCAGATTTTTCATGTAAAATAGTATTTGCTTCATCTACTTCTTGGGATTTATGTGAGCATCAAATGAGATAGCATAAAGTTACAAATGCTATTGCACTTTCATGTCTTACTTTATGTAATGTTAATGAGTGAAGCTATCCTTCCATTTTCTGGAAAATTTGAGGTTAGAATCATTGTTTCCTTGAAAATTTGGTAGACGTTTTCTGTAAAACTGTCTGGGCTTGGTATTTTCTTATGAAAAAAATGTTAACTGTTCCTTCATTTTACTTAATGACTATAAATTTATCAGGTTTTCCTTTTTAAGACAAGTTTGGTAAGATATATTTTCCTATAAATTTCTAAGTTTTATTTAAATTTTTGAATTTATTGACATAAAGTTCTTTATGGTATTCCCCTATTTTTAATATCTGCTATAATTTTTTAAATTTAATTTTTTAAGTTATGAAATTATAGGCATTGAAAGCTTTTGGCTTTTATGCATTTTAATGTATAATTAAATATGAAATTAAAATAATTTTAATATAAGATTTGAAATAATTTTTTTTACAGTAATATAAAGCAGTATGCTTTGTATTACTATCTTTAAATAAACAGAAATGTCACTCAAATGTTTGTCAGTTTACCTGTGGGTTTGGAATGAGATGTTATATTGGTCTATGTAGATTTCATTTTTTCCCATTATCTAACTTTCTTGAAAGAGACTATTCAAAACAAACAAACAAAAAAAAGCAAGAACAATTTTATTCCTAATGATTCTTCCTTTCTGAAAGATTCTAATGAGTGAGACAGAATATGGTGCATTTATTCTGAAGCGCTCCCCCCAACTCTTCTGCCCTCCCCCCCAGACCCTCATGCATATTTCATTTGTAGATATTTCAGGCATCTTGTGATGCGGGGGCGAGGGAGCATCCCATTAGGACCAAATAAGGATTATCTGATTATTAAATACATAGAAAGGCAAGTCCAGGATATGAAGCACAGCATAGGAGTCTTAAAAAAGAGAGAGAGACAAGAGAAAAGATTTATAATAGAAGCTTCTGTGAAAAGACTTGATTGGACTTTACGGGCATTTAAGTACTCCTATAATTATCATAAATATTAAATATATATTAGGTTTCAGAGGAAATAGAAGGAAGACTTGAGAAAATGGTTAATCTACATCTTGCTTTTAGATTTCACATTTTCAGGGATAGGAGTACAAGAATGTTAATTAAGTCCACACACTAAAATCCTAATTAAAAATCTGAGCCAAAAGACAAATACCTTAAAATAAAAAATTGCTAAAATTGCTAAATGAGCTCCTTTTCTTATGTTCTTTTTCTTGTTGTGTTACCAATTCACACAGGTAGGAAAGGGCTTTGAGCAAACACTGCTGCAGACCCAGAAATGTACTGGCTTGCTCATCAATTACCTTCTATTTTCACATGCACTGGGCCTACCTGTATAGCTGTTTTTCCCTACTTACTTTGCTTGATATGAATTGCTAACGGCAGGAAAGAACTGACTTCACTTAAATCGTTAGCCAAGTCTCAAAAGACTATCTAAATGACAAAATAGACACATGACAAATTACCCACGCTATGACATCTTCAAAGTACTAACAACACATGCAACCAAAATAGTAAATACTGGATAGATAATTCAAAGAATAAGATTTCACCATACTTAGTCACATATATTCTTCAATAACATACCTCAGGAGGTTTGAATTCTTCAATTCCACCTTCCATTTTCTGTTTAAGTGCACTGTTCACTTGCTTAGCATTCTGAACCTTCAACAAAATAGCCCAAAGTATGAATCAGATCACATACTTAGGTAAATGTATGAGTACTCAACAAATGAAAAGGATATATACCAAAACCTTCATAAATTTTATTTCAGGAGGACAGACACTTAATTACATTTTATCACACTTGGGGCCATTCAACTAATATCCACATCAATTACTATATATATCCACTAATCAACTAATTATATATATAACTAATATATCTCTAGTAGGCTAATAAACAGTCTACAAATCATAGTATCTGAGTATCTTTTAACAATGTCTAAGACATATGGTATATAGAGGAAAATTCCATCAATATTGCTCATTACCATAATGTTTTGATAAAAATAACAGTTATTCCAATAAGAATAATAATGATGAGATTGGATAATATTAGGTGTTTATTAGGTTAAGCATCATTGTTGGTGCTTCACGTGTAATAAATCACTTAATTCTCACAACTACTTTGTTAAGAGTTCTGCTATAAGCTGACATACGCATTCTCAAAAATCACCCTACTAGGCAAAATCGCACAACAAAAAACCACAGGACTTATGGGGAAACAGAGCTAGGGATCCAACACTGAAACACTTCATCAATGATACATAAAAAAAGATAAGAACCTCATAAAAATGACAGCAGATTTATGCATTTTAAATAATAAAGAAATTTAGAAATGCTACAATAAAGATGGTACTTAACCTTGGAAAAGACCTGAGGTTGCTTACAGAAGTGTCAAATAGTTGCAGCTTGTGAGTTACTGGGAAGTGGTAGAAGGAGGGTTATTTGAAAATCAGATGAAAAATTTTAACACCAGATAGGATATGTGTGGCTCATAACATACAGTGAATTGAGGAAGCTGGTACACATCTGAAGTGTTTGTATATGTACTCAACTAGGTCAGTTTTCCACTGATAAAAATCAAACCTAAGCAAATGCAAAATTCACATTATACTCAAATTGTTCCCTAGTATACCAATCGTGTTGGAACAAATTCATGTTTTCAAAATAAGCATTATAGCAGAACTGACTCTACTTTTACTATAATCATTTTACAGATGAGGAAGGCTGGGCACAGAGAAGTCAAGAAACTTTCCCTACGCTATAGATAGAAGCGGCAGAACCTGAATCCGAACCATGCCAAGTTTTTAACTACTACTCTACTAGCAATATTATTAATCTTTACCTAGAATATTAAGGGTTAGGATTTTTGTTTGTTCATTTGTTTACGTTTTTTTCTCGGTTTGCTTTTTTTTCCAGTATGGACAATCAAATATTTATAAAGTGATTTGTGAAATTTTTTCCTCAGAGATTTTTTTTTTTTAAGATTTTATTTATTTATTTGACAGAGAGAGAGAGACAGCGAGAGAGGGAACACAAGCAGGGGGAGTGGGAGAGGGAGAAGCAGGCTTCCCGCTGAGCAGGGAGCCCAATGCAGGGCTCGATCCCAGGACTCTGGGATCATGACCTGAGCCGAAGGCAGACGCTTAACGACTGAGCCACCCAGGCGCCCGTCCTCAGAGATCTTAACACAGCTAAAATGTAAAAATCTAGGTTGATTCAAATGTAGTTAGTTGGTCAACCATGTTAGATACACAAAGATAAAATGTAAAAATGTAAATTCTCAGTCTTTAAAGATTTCATAGATTAGTGGGGAGATAAATAAATATAAAAGTATGGTAAACACTAAAACACCTAACCTAGACTTGGAGAAAGAGAGAAAAGAAAGCAAGTATTTTGTATTCATGTTAACAGGCATGGGTAATGGGGAAAATAGGGTAAGTTTTCCAAAGGAGATGATACCTAAATTTAGTTTCAAAGGATTAATGAGAATTAAGCAGGTAGGCAAGGTTGGGCAGGAAATGCCTTCCAGGCAGAATAGCATGTAGGAAGACAGGAAAGCAGTTAGGCTGGGACTGAACAGAGAATTTGAATTCTGCCTAAAGACTGAGAAAAAGATTTTATTTGTTTATTTGAGAGAGAGGTGCACGCGTGCATGCATGCAGGGAGGAGCAGAGGAAGAGGGACAAGCAGATTCAGTGCTGAGTGTGGAGCTGACGTGGGCCTCAATCTCATGACCCTGAGATCATGATCTGAGCTGAAATCAAGAGCCAGACGCTTAACTGACTGAGCCACCCAGGCACCTCGACCTAAAGAATTTTTAAGCAAGGGAGCAACGTAGTCATATTTGCCTTTTAGAACAATAATTCCAGTAGTCATCTGGAGAATGGAATGGAATGAAGAAGATGAAAATGAATTTAACAATCCAGATGAGAAACATTGAGGACTTCAATTAAAACAGTAGGGGGAATGAAGTAATCATGGTGGTGGCACACAGACAGATAAAAGCAACAACCTGGAAACAAAAATTAAGATGTGTTTGTAAACACGTGATGGGGAGAATTAGGGAGAAGGAAGAATCAAGGATAACTCTGGCCACTGGCTTAAGTAACCCGAGTATATGTGGTGCTAATCACTATGACAGGGAATGCAAAGGAGGAACAGCTAACTAGGGTAGGGTGTGGGGGAAGTCAGTTTGGACTTCTTCATATGAGACTGTGTTCATATGAGATGTGTCTGGGATATAAAAATAGCAGAATTTGTAAACCCAAGAGTGCAAACCATTACTATGTCACACATCAAATGACAAACCAAGAAAGGAGTTTAAAGCTTTAAAAAAGATCCTTTATAGTAAAAATAGGCTATAAGTGAAGTAGTAGCGTTAAGGATAGAGTATGAATACAGGTAACTGAGTACATTTTATTCCCTCGTTATTTAAAAAAATTTTGAGCAATTTAAAAAATTTTAACCCTATGTTTACCAAAAAAAAAAAAAAAGTCATTCATACATCAAACTGGGTTTTCCTTGGTTTTAATAGATTAAAATGACATCATCCAATCTAACTCATATATTACTTTCAGAGACAATGCAAATGGAAATATTTTTGCCATTCCAGTGGATATTTCTAAAAAAGCAAATGCCTATGGATGTTCCTGCATTTTTAAAAGAAAAAGGAAAGAAACAGACACCACAGTTCTCCAAGGCTGGCTGTATTTCCCACACTGCAGAAAAACCATTAAAAATCGCCTTCAAGAGTTTCAATATGTATTGTAACACAGATTTCACTCCTTCAGTCTGCTCACTGACTTCTTAGACCACTTGGTTAGAAGACCGTTCTCACTGCTGGTTAACTGCTATTGGTACTTGGTAGGCTCTACATTTTAAACTTCTGTAAAGAACCTATATTTCATGTAATTTAATTTTGTGCTG
This sequence comes from Phoca vitulina, assembly GCF_004348235.1. Taxonomy (NCBI): domain Eukaryota; kingdom Metazoa; phylum Chordata; class Mammalia; order Carnivora; family Phocidae; genus Phoca; species Phoca vitulina. Next base: position 3,110,704 of record NW_022589774.1, on the reverse strand, counting down.
AATATTCTTCAAAGGACTTTATAAATAATATAATATTTTAAATGAGTCTCCAATTCACTTGTCTTTCTACCATATTGTTGCTTTCTCCAACTTTATCTACAAATTCCAGGTAGATTCAAGAGGAACCCAAAGACTGGCAATCTTCCTATAAAGCCAATGACCATAAGAAAGAAGCCCTTGAACATGAGAAAGAATCCATAAATTTCAAAGATCATGCCTATCAAAGGCCAACCAACAAGGACTACAAACACACCACCCAGGAAAAACCCTATAGCTTTCATTTTAGGTTTTTGGAAGAAGAATCTGAATGTTCTTTGTAAACCAATTACAAAAGCCAAGCCAGCTACAAAGAAAACATTACCAACAGCCAATAGTGCTTTGTCAAATAAAAGAATCATTCCAAAGGACAAGAAAAACACTCCATATCCTGTTAATCCCATTTCAATTTTCTGGGTGTCCATTAAGAAGATCATGGCTGCAGTGGTGAGGGCAGTGGTGACAGAACCTCAGGGCACCCAGGGCATGAAGCAAAGTCAGGAGAAAAGAAGCTGGGAAGCACACCAGGCAAGAGCCACCACATCTTCTGGAAAGATGCAGTCACCCCTACCCCAGCTTCAAGACCACTTGAAACCTTTTAAAGATATTACAGGCAAAGTGTTTTACAAGTTCTCTAAAAAGAAAGAGTGCTGTGGTTTGGAAGATGGGAGTCGTGCACACATTCATTGTTCAAGTAAAGGCCAAGCATCCAGTCAAAAATATACTACATACATCAGAGAGCCTGGTGTCATAAAAGCCAAAGGAAAGGAATCCCAAGAAGGAAGAAGTGGTTGTCAGTGTCAGATACTACTGAGCAGTAACAGATTCAAGAGGGCATGAGACCTGGCCATTGGTTAATAAATAAACTTAAGATAACTTTTTCCACTGGTAGAACTGGGATGGTGTATGGAGCAGAAATTACACTGGGAAGCATCAGAGAATATGTGATGTTAAGAAAGCAGAGGAAGCTAATATGGTAGATATTTATGCAAGAAGTTTGTTGGAGAAGAAATGAGAAATATAAGAGCAGCTTGGGTGAATAACCAGGGTCAAGAGATAGAGAAATCTGAATGTTTCAGATAGAGAAAAACTATCTTGATCCCACATTATACCGTTGCAAGATTCTTACATTTTATATAAAGTGGCACAATATTAACTCTAAGGATAATATTGTAATACCTAAGCAAGGATGATATGGTAGGCTGAGGATGCATACTATAATCCCTAGAGCAACTAGTAAAATAAAAAATGCAAAGAGATATAGTTGAAAAATATAAATAAGACGATGTTACACCTCTCTTTAAAATCCTTCAGTGGTTTCTTAACTCACAATGAATTTTAAATTTCTTAACATGACCTTCTGATCAATTCCTGTCTACCTCTGCTGTAACGTGCTAAGGGCAAGTAGAAATTAACGAAGAGCTTTAAAGTGAATGATTTTGATCATACCATTATTTTAAGAAGATAACATGGACATGGACAACAATATGTAGCATGAGCTGCAGCGAAAGTGGACAGCAAGGAGAATCCACAGGACAGTTACTGTCAGATAAGAGGTTATAAGAACCTGAACAAAGGTAGTAGTGATGGGATTAAAAAGGAGGGGACTGATTTAAAGAAAATTTCTCAGATAAACTTACACAACTAGGTTACCACTTGGATTTGTATGTGATAATGGCAAGGGATAAATCGAAGAGGATTCTCATGTTTCAACAGACAGGGAACAGAGAAAAACCATCTTTCAGGGGTTAGATGAAGATGCCTAGCAGGTAGCTAGAGATATAGCAATACAGAGCTTGGGAGAAAAGTCAAAGCCTGAGAAGTAGATTCAGAAGTCACTGGCATATAGTGTAAGATTGCTTGATACAGACTTAGAAGAGTTATTAGGTCTAAGGGATAGGGAAAACAACAGAAACCAAGAGAGAGGGGAAGAGATGACCAAGAAAGGCCAGACACCTAAGAACAACCATTAACTGAGTACTTACTATGTGCTAGGCACTGTTGTAAGCACTTGTCATATATTATCCTGTTTAATTCCTCCCAAGCATCATATTATTATCCACATTTCAAGATGAGGAAGCTGAGTTAAGAAGAGTTAACCAGCTACCCCGAGGTTACACAGGAACTAGACGATGTAGCTAAGGTTAAAATTTACGTTCACTGACCCTAGATCCTGACTCTTAACCATGATTAACCTGATTATGATGATGATATATTTATAATACCATGGCAGCTACTACTGGTAATAGTGATGAGGATGAAGAGAGCAGCCATCATTCACTGAGCACTCAAAAAGTGCCAGACACAAGGGGGTGGGAGGGATGGGGTGGCTGGGTGATGGGCATTGGGGAGGGTATGTGCTATGGTGAGTGCTGTGAATTGTGTAAGACTGATGAATCACAGACCTGTACCCCTGAAACAAATAATACATTATATGCTAATTAAAAAAAGAAAGAAAAAAAAAGTGCCAGACACAGCTCAACAATCTGCAATTAACATCTCAACCAACTCCTAACAACCTGCAAGAGAAGTATGATTATTTTATCCTTAATTTCATAGATATAAAGTTGAAGCTCAGAGAAATTCTATTATTTCCCCCTATCACAGAGCTAACCAGTAACAATGCTGGGATTCAAATTTAGAATAGACTGAGGCATCTTTGAATTTGGAAACAAGGTAAATTTTAAAGAGTAGAGCTTATATAAGTGGGTAGCTGAGAAAATCTGTAAAAAACTTAGTTTACTGAGGTTTTAAAAGTGGATAAACTGAATAGATAGAATCATTAACAATATTATTTTTATTTTTACTACCTGACGCTTTAAAGAGATCAGCTCCATGTCCAGCTGCCGCAGGATGGTGTTGGCTGCATTGGGACTACAGGAAACAGCTACCACATCTTCCTGGGTTAAATACATGCCCTTAGGTGGACGGCACTTAGAACGCTGAGAATGATGGCGGTGTTGTAAACTCTGATACTCTCTCCTTCCAAGTCCAATCTTGCTAGTTTGGACAGGTTGCTCAGTATTACCCTGGAAGAATAAAGATAGAATAATAAGTCATTTGGTTTACATGCATGTATAAACCAAAGAAAGTCTATTACTGGAAGTATCTGCTACATTAAGTACACCTAAAAAAAACTTCTAACCAATTACATTATGTACAAGTACACACACACACACACAGACACACATGTAGCACTCATCAACTGGGGGAAAATAAGCACACAACATAATGTATCCTTGATTAATCCACTCAATAAAATGTTTGGTTTCTAGCCCAGATGACTATGAATAAATAAAAAAGTAAGTTGGATTCTAAACTATTCTTGTTTGCTTCAAAATGGAATATATTTTCCCTCAGCAATACAGGGCCTGGAAAAAAAAAAGTTGTAACTTATTAAGTGCAAAGTTTTTTAGGAAAATTAAAAAGGGGCAAATCAGGAATTATGACAAGTGGCAGATAATACTTCATTCTCACTTCAGAGTTGTTGAAAGAGAACTATGCCTCTAAAGATTAAAAAGGACACAGAATTATCTTAATCTTAACATTTCTAAACTCTAAATCTATTTATCTGTGAATAAAATAAAATGTGAATTTGTATTTTGAAAGAGGTTAAGATAGTTCAAATAATGACCACGAACTTGTAAGTAGGATTTCATTATTACTTGCAATATTCTTAAAGTGTGATATAAAAATACAGTGTTATTCTGTGCTTCTGAGACAGGAATTCATTTGAAACGGTGCCCATTAGGTTGAAGGGCAACCTAATTTCAACTGATTAGATTTAATGCTCCAATTCTTTAGAAAAGGAACTCTGAGTAAAAGTCGTAAAACAATCGTATAATGAAGCATAATCCACTTCACTGCTTAACACCTAACGCAAAGCAACCCATGGCAAATTTGATGGTCAAGGAAATCCCTCCCAGTGTAGTACTCCTAAAATTGCTGGACCAAGTATTTTTTTAAAACATCTTTAAAAATTTAATTGAGGTGGCAGGGAAGTAAGAAAATTCCTCAGAGACCAGAAATAATGAGAAAGCAGAAACCTAAGGGTCTAAGTGAGTCTGCTGGAGCTGGCATACGCCTAAGGCCCAGACTCAGTGGGCAATAGCTGTAGGTCACAGCAGACAACGCCAGACCCCTGGGAGGGGACACATCATTGTGCGAAGCAGAAAAAAATGCTCCTGTCCTGTGGAGGAAGAGGATAATTAAAGAGAGACATGCTATCTCATCCTTAGCTGAATGAAAAGGGAAGATACTCAAAAAGTCTTCCCCGAGAATCCCCAATCATAGGCCTACATTAAAGCTGATTTGGGGACTAAATTTATATGAACTGTCTGACCTGAAAAATCCCAAATCGGAAATTTAAAGTGTCTCAGGTTGGTAGGGCCTTCAGACACTTAGCAAAAACAAATGCAAAGTGTCTCTAGAAAAATGCATTTTAAACCCAGGTCTCAAAAATTTTCCACAAGTATGTTCTAAGGAAAATGAGTTCCCAACCACAAACTGCTAAACAAGCCCCATGAGTGAGAGACAGCAGAAGCAAAAAATGGAATTAGATCTGCAAAGACTGCAGATATTAGAATTACTGGATAGGGGCGCCTGGGTGGCTCAGTCGTTAAGCAACTGCCTTCGGCTCAGGTCATGATCCCAGGGTCCTGGGATCGAGCCCCGCATCGGGCTCCCTGCTCCACGGGAAGCCTGATTCTCCCTCTCCCACTCCCCCTGCTTGTGTTCCCTCTCTTGCTGTCTCTCTCTGTGTCTAATAAATAAATAAAGTCTTAAAAAAAAAAAAAGAATTACTGGATAAAGAGAATACAACAAATGTGTTACATGTGCATAAAGAGATAAATGACAGAATTGAAAATATGGAATATTCTTTTAGGAGTCTATCAAAACTGACTAAGCAGATATGCAAAAGAACCAAACAGAACATCTAGAAATTAAAAAATAGTATAAATAAGATTAGAAACTCAGTGGATGGGTTACTTAGCAGATTAGACAGAGCTCAAAAGAACAGTAGTGACTTAGAATGTACATATGATAAAAATTACCACAATGCAGTAGAGAAATATGGAAAGACAAAAAGACAGAAAATGAGTGGTTAAGAGACATGTGAAACTCCATTAGATTTCTAAAAGGATTCCCAAAAGAAAGAATAGAGAGAATGAGGAAGACAATATTCAAAGAGGCAACAAATGAGAATTTCACAGAACTTAAGACATAGGACTCAAGAAGTACGATGAATCCAAAACAAATTAAAAAAAAAAATCCACAGTCAGATACATTAAAGTGAAACACCACTAAAGACAAAGAAGAGACCATGAAAGCAGAGAAAGAGAAAAGACAAATTACCTCCAAAGGAACGATAATTAGCCTGGCAGCAGACTTTTCTGCAGGAATGACAGAAATCAGAAGCAGTAGAATATTATCTTCAAATAGTAACAGTAAACCTAGGAATCTAACCCCAGCAAAACCAGGGTTTCAAGAACAAGGGAGAAACAGACATTTTGGACACACCAAAACTGACTATTTATAAGTAACAGACTCACTAAATTAACTTGTACAAGATATATTTCAGGAAAAGGGGAAACGATTTTGGAAGAAAGATCTAAGATTCAAGAAAGAATGATGAGTAAATTTTAAACATGTACATAGATACAAATAAACAATGACTATGTGTTTGAGAGATTTTAAAAAACAAGATGTAACTAAAATTGAATAAAAATAGCATATAAATCAGGAGGGTAGTGACTGAAGTCAAAGCAGTCTAAGGGCCAATATTAATCAGAAAGTCATTTTTAAAAAACCCAATTATTAGACTTTAAGTTAAATACGCAGGAAAAGTTTCCAGGGTACACAATAAGAAGAGAAGTATAGAAACATCCCAAATTGGCTGAGAATAAAAAAGTGGAACTGGAGATGATGGAGTCTTAATGAAAAAAAAAAAAAAAGAAAGAAAGAAAAGAAAAAAGCAAGCCATGAAGGAGGAGAAAACTAGAAAAAGCAAGTCAAATAAAAGGTAAAAATAAGAAAGAACAAAAATATACATAGATCAGTGATCATGACTGATATAAAGGGACTAAACTCTCCAGATAAATTATAAAATCCTACCAATATGCTCCTCATAAGGACACACACTTAAATTGGGAGGACATAGAAATGTTGAAAGAAAATAATAAAGACATACCAGGCAAATACTTAATAAAAGATGGCAGAGTTATATCCATCAAAATAATTTTTATAGCAGAAGACATACAAAATATGTAAAAATTTTTGAGACCTGGGTTTGAAGTGCATTCTTTTTTTTTTTTTTTTGAAGATTTTATTTATTTATTTGACAGAGAGAGGGGGAGAACAGCGAGAGAGGGAACACAAGCAGGGGGAGTGGGAGAGGGAGAAGCAGGCTCCCCGCCGAGGAGGGAGAAGCAGGCTACCCGAGCAGGGAGCCCAATGCGGGGCTCGATCCCAGAACCCTGGGATCATGACCTGAGCCGATGGCAGACGCTTAACAACTGAGCCACCCAGGAGCCCCTGAAGTGCATTCTTCTAGAGGCACATATTGATAAAAAGCAGCAAAATAAAACAATTCTAGACCTCTACTCTATGCACCTAATAACAATAGCTTTGAAATATAAAGAGTGTCACTTCTCAATTAATTCATCAGATAAGCAGATAACAAAAACTACACTAGCAAGGCAAGCAGTAAGAGAACATAGATTTCAAGCAAAAAACTGACAAGCTACAATTAATAGACACAGAATCCTATAACTAAATGAGTATTATTTTCTTCTCAAACACACATGGAAAAACATTTATGAAAATTCTGTATTCTAGGCTTGGAGGTTTCAAAACATGTCATCAAAATCCTCAACATTCCAGCCATTGAGAAGTGGGATCTATATCCCCTCCCCTTGATTCTGGACCAACTTCAGTAACTCACTTAAAACCCACAGAATGCAACAGAAGTGATGTTGAATAACTTCCAAGGCTAGGCCAGAAGAAGCTGGGTAGTTTCCACTTAGTGCTTTCGAAATAAATGCTTTGGAGAAAACCAACCCATGGTAAGAAGCCAGATTACTCATGGGCCACCAGGCTAGAGAGGAATGCCAGTTGGCAGCTAGCATATCAACTACCAGTCATGTAAGCGAGTTGAAAACCTTCAATTATATTTTGGTTGATACTGAAACATAAAAACCATTCTAAAATTAGGAATAATTTAGAAAATATTTGTTATCATAACTTCTCTTCAACATTTATAGAGGTGAAAAGAAATAAAACTATTATTTTCAGATGACATAAATCTCTTCATAGGAAATGCAAACGTATCTACAAATAAATTACACAAAGGTTGCTTTTCTCCCTATATGTAGATCTCCACTTCTCTTCTACAATGTAGATTCAATGGAATATCTATTAGGGCTTTTCTAGGAATGGATAAGCTTTAAGAGCAAAGGTCCAAGAACAGCCAACTACTTACTCCTTAAAAACACCCCCAAGCAGTGAGAAATACCCTAGCAGCTATCAAGACTTACATAAAGCTATAGCAATTAAGACATTGTGGGACTGACAAGAGGAGAACAGTCATGCATATATAGAAACCTCATTTATGATAAAGCTGACATTGCAGACCAGTTGAAAGAGATGAACTCACTTCCGTATTAGAAAACAAAAATAAAAATGGATTTCTACCTCACAACATGAACAAACCTTAATTACTGACAGAACAAGGACTTAAGTGTAAAAAGCAAAACTTGAAAGCTTAAATTTGAAAATACAAAAGAACACTGAAATTTCAATCTGTACATGCTTCTGATGTAATAGTTGTCCATCAAAAGCATGTGAAGAGTAAAAAAATAAACCACAAACTGCTAAAAGCTGTTGGCAGGCAACACATTTAACTAAGGGATTAGTATCCAGAATGCATAAGGAACTCAGTAAGAAAAAAACTTTTATACATTCTGTCTTTAAGAAAAAGAAAAAAACAACCCCATAGGAAAGGAGGTAAAAAAAAAATAAGCAAACAAAAAAAAATTTTTTAAAAAGACACAATAATAGACAATAAACAGATGGAAAAATATTCAGCTCATTAGTAATCTGATGAAATTGAGAACACAATGATACCATTTCATATTACCAGATTTGTAACATTTTAAAAGTCTGATTATATCAAGTGTTGGCAAGGAAGTAGATAATAAGCACTCTCACGGCCCAACAGAAGTACAACTGACCCTTGAACAATGCAGGGGATGGGGACACTGACCTTGCCTGCAATCAAAACTGTGTGTGTAACTTGTGACTCCTCAAAAACTTAATTACTAACAGCCTACTGTTGATCAGAAGCCTTCCTGACAACACAATTGATCAACACATCTTTTGTATGTTGTATGTATTATATACCATATTCTTACAATAAACTTAGCTAGAAAAAAGAAAATATTATGAAGAAAATCTTACGGAAAAGAAAAGAAATCTACAGTACTGTACTTATTGAACACATCTGCATGAAAGCAGACCCACGCAGTTCAAACCTGTGTTGTTCAAGAGTCAACTTTACTAGGTAACGGCAAAGATGAACATGGTTAAAACCCTAGAGTAATTCCATTCCAAACACTCCTAGGGTCCTAGGGTATTATTTACTCAATAAGTCACTGGTGGCATTTTGGTGGAACAAATCTGTGCTGTGCATTTCAGGAGAGTTGGCATGACTTTCCCACCATATGCCACTGTAATAATGAAAAACCCCTCCATAACTTCTAAATGCCCCCTAAAGGCAATACTAAACCTACTAAACCTGAGAAGCACTATTCCAAAAGAATTCTTATATATGTGTATTCAGGAAATATTGTTATCAGTATTGTGTACAATAATAATAAACATGAAATGATGTCCATTGATAAGAAATGGATAAGTTGTGGCATATGCATACAATGGAACACTGTAATACAGAGATGAAAATGAACTGCAAAAACATGTTGGATAACAACAACAAAATGCGAGTAGCTGAAAGACATATATGATTCCATTTAAATAGAAGTTTGAAGTGGACAAAACGCAATGACGGTTGGTCAGAGATACATACGTATGTGATAAAACTATTAAAAAAAGGAAGTGAATAACTGATACAGTTCAGGATAGGGTTCCCTTTTCAGGATAGAGGTTCTCTGGAGAGAAGGGAGAGGGGTACAATTAAGGAAACATACACACAGGACTTTCGTTTCTTAAGCTCAGGGATGGGAGATGCCGGTTGTTTGTTTTACTCTTCTTTAAACTCTATATACTGTATGATAATATATAGTTCACAATTTTTAAAAGTTTATAAAAAAACCTTCTACATAGTGTGTCAATAACATGCAGAAGCAGGTATGCAGATCTGTGTTAAAGGCAGTAATACAGTATCATTCCTGCCTGTGTCCCTATCGTTTGTGAAAGAGCAGAGGAATGAATGAAGCTGCTGACATACAGTACCTGCCCTGAACCACAACCTGGAAAATTCCTTTTAACATTTTTTTTTCAAGATTTTATTTATTTATTTGGGAGGGGGGGCACAGAGGGAGAAGCAGACTCCCCGCTGAGCAGGGAGCCTGCCTCAGCAACTTGATCCCAGGACCCTGCCTCAGCGGCTTGATCCCAGGACCCTGGGATCATAACCTGAGCTGAAGGCAGACGCTTAACCGACTGAGCCACCCAGGCGCCCTCCTTTTAACATTTTTTAACTTATACTTTCCTTATGCTAATAGTATGAGATCACAGGCAAACAAAAGGCCAAATGCATATGTATCATCTCACATTGTTGGATAGAACAGTATTACACATACATAAGTTCTCTAGATAACTCAAATCCCTAATCTCTTATATTTGTACAGTAAATAAGTTTATAATGTGTATTTGCATTCATTATAATAAATTTGACTGAATGCTTACTTTGTTTCAGGCCCTGTAGATAGATTCTTGCTCTTAAAGAGCTTACCACGAAGTGATAGGCAGGCAAAACAGGGGACCCCCAATGAGTATTTTAATAGATTTAAAGAAAAATAAGGAGGTGGTCAATTCAAGATAAAGCACAGGAGATATTTCATAAAGAAGTTACATATTACAAAGTTATGAGGAATTTCCTAGGCAGATTTGGGAAGAAAGACAATTCCAGAAAAAAAGAACCAACATAACCACAGGACAAAAGCCAGGGAACTAAGACTTTTCAAAAACACTGTTAGTAATTTGAAATATGTGGGGTGGGTTGGGGTGGGGAATGCCTCACTAGAGAGCTCTGTGTTTTATCCTAATCCTACAGACAAAGCCATGGAAGGGTTGCAAGCAGTAAATTTGGTCTCATGTGCTCTCTCTCTCTCTTTCATTCTCTCTCTCAAATAAATAAATAAAATCTTTAGGAAAAAAAAAAGATTGCTTTGGTAACAGGGTTAAAGAACAGACTGGAAGGGGTAGTGTGGAGAGTCAAGAGGCCAGGAGGGAAGACAGAAAATTCCAATAATTCAGAGAAAAGATGAAAACCTAAAAGTAAGGCAGTTGCATAGAACATAAAGGACAAAATTTACAGTTACTTGAGAGAAAAAATTAGGGTGATAGACATAGGGGAGGGTATGTGCTATGGTGAGCCCTGTGAACTGTGGAAGACTGATGAAGCACAGATGTGTACCCCTAAAACAAATAATACATTATATGTTAATAAAAAAACTAAAAAAAAAAAATGATAAAATGAACAGAATTGAGAAAGTATAGAATAGTATAGTATAAAATAATAATAGAGAAAGAAAAAAGTCACTAAAATTGAGACACAAGAGTTAAAAAAGTAGACAAAGGCCACCTGGGTGGCTCGGTCAGTTAAGTGTCTGCCTTTAGCTCAGGTCATGATTCTGGAGTCCTGGGATCAATCCCCAGATCCCCAAATCGGGTTCCCTGCTCAGTGGGGAGTCTGCTTCTCCCACTGCCACTAACCCTGCTCATGTTCTCTCTCTCTCAAATAAATAAAATCTTTAAAAAAATTTTTAAAAATTAAAAAGTAGACAAGAATCACAGAATCGCTTGAAACCAATATTGTATTGTATGCTAACTAAAATTTATCTAAAATCTGAGAAATAAAAATAAAATAGGCCACTGGGGCGGGGTGGGGGAGAATCATAGAATCGGTAAGTCAAAGAAGAGATTTTCAGGAAGAAGGGAGGGGTAACTTGAAATGATATAGAAAGCATAAGCAGAATACAATGAACAATCAGTCACTGGATGTGGCAGTTAGGTAGACCTCCGTTAGCTGTTTCAGTGACGTGAAAAGACAGAAGAAGCCTGACTGAAGCAAAGTCAAAAGAGAAGTAGTAGGAAGGAGCAGAGTTTTTTCTAGACTAGTAGAGAGATAGTTATGCTTTTACACAGAAGACATGAGCATAATTTGGGCTGCAATGAAAAGGTTGAAAATACGGCATTAGAGGGAAAACTGATGGGAAAAGTCGTAGTCATGACATGAAGGGACAGATAGGATCAAACAAGAGAAGGGACCTTTGTTACATTAGAGAGAGGCATTCAGGCAGACTTCATTCAGTAAATGTTCCAGAGTATCATTTCATATTAATAGATCTATAAGATTTCATATTAATAGATCTATAAGATGTTTGAAATTTTAATGTTCTCAGTATAAACATGCTCAGATGAAAAGGGTAGTAGAGTAGCACAGAGGTCAGAGAGAAGGGCTGGAATTTAAGGGAGTTCCTGCTTGATATTTTCTCTGTGAAGTTATCAGCCAAGTTTTTGGGGGGAGTGGAGAGATGGTAGGTGATGTGCAGAAAGGGATGCATGTTCAAAATACTTGCTCAAATAATGAATAAAACAATAGCACCTTTTATTCAAGATTTACTATGTACTGCATGCCGTAAGAAGTGCTTCTGTACATATTATCTCTTTGATTCCCAAACAATCCTATTGTTTTCATTTTACCAAGGGAAAACACTGAGGTTTAGAGGTTAAACACTGAGAGGCATAAGGACTGCACTGAGATCTGAAACCATTTTTTCTAAGTGGCAACAATTTACATGATTGTGTCATTATCTCCTGCTGTGCCTCTCCGACCAAGAATAGCAACAGACCCAGCATTGTGGGTTCATAGGGTTAGGGAAGGTATGGCAAAGGATAGGGAAATGGGGAGTTAAAGATACTGGGAAAAGAGCAATTTAAGTAGTTGATCACTGGGTCTATGGCCGAGGGAAACTAGGCAGACTTGGGAAAAAATGAAGGAATCAAGTAATTTGAGAACATTTAGCAGTAGTAAGAAAATTAGTAAAATAACAAATTGAGGTAAGAGTAGGATCCTTAAAATGTCACTGATCAAGTTTAAGATGATGACAAGGGCCAGAATGGGCCAATGGCACTGAGGAATGGAGGTCATTAAATAGGATGAAGTTACGTTGTCTCCCAATTTGATCTTCACTAATCCACAGCTGTCTATACCTCACAAGCCTTTACCCTTCAATATTTGGTCTATTTTTTACAATTATGTGATTCCTTGCCTGTGTAAATGAGTATGGATATCAATTTAGCCTTTTCCTAGTGATCTGAGGTCATCATTATTATCATCATTTTGAGGAACAGGAGTGCTTTTCTAGTTGGGGATTCTTCCATCTCTTCCTTTGAGGCAGCTTTTATTTTCACTGCTGTCAGTACATGGCTACTACAGATCATCCCCAACTTATGATGGTTCCAGTTACAATTTTTCAACTTTACGATGGTGTGAAAGCCACAGGCATTCGACAGAAACCGTACTCTGAATTTTCTTCTTTTTCCAAGCTAGCGATATGCAGTAAAACGCTCTGTCACGATGCTGGGCGGTGGCACTGAGCCGCAGCTCCCAGTCGGCCACACAAACACGAGAACAACCGATACCCTGACAACCACTGTGTGTATTTACAACCATTCCGTGTTTCACTTTCAGTACAGTATTCAATTACATGAAATATTCAACACTGTATTATAAAATAGGCTCTGTGTTAGATGATTTTGCCCAACTACAGGCTAATGTATGTTCAGAGCACGTTTAAGGTAAGCTAGGCTAAGTGATGATGTTTGCTAAATTAGGTATATTAAATGCATTTCTGACTTATAATATTTTCAGTTTATGATGAGTTTATTGGGATGTAACCCCAACATAAGTTGAGGAAGATCTAATTTCTAATTTGCTACAATATGGAACAAACAAGTGTTTTTAAGAAAAATTGGGTAACAAAACCAGAAAGCTTAATTTTATATTATACTCATACTATATCATCTGAGGGTGGTTTTCTTTCTTTGGATTGAAGACTAGCGATTGTGGCAGGGCTTTTATACTTCTGAGTGGATGAGATAACCTAACAATTATTTAAACTACTGGCTAACTGGGAGTTCTAGATATTACTTTTTTTCCCAAAAAACCTCTAACATTGAAATTTACTACTTCCTATACCATGATATAAAAATGTTTTTCTTTTTTTTTTTTTTAAGATTTTATTTATTTATTCATGAGAGACAGAGAGAGAGAGAGACAGAGGCAGAGGGAGAAGCAGGCTCCCCGCGGAGCAGGGAGCCCGATGCGGGACTTGATCCCAGGACCCTGGGATCATGACCTGAGCCAAAGGCAGACGCTTAACCGACTGAGCCACCCAGGCGTCCCATAAAAATGTTTTTCTTAACATGAAGTACAATTCATTCTTTTTTGCATGGATTTGTAGAACAATTACAGGTACTCTAATGATAATCATTACCTCTTTCTTGGCTTCTTTTTTTGGATCATAATCACTATCATTTCCATCCATTGGGTGTGTTTCTTCCACATCATCATCACTGAGAAGAAACAAAGATTAGTAAACTTAATTCCCTTTTTATTCTATTCCAGGGCTCTTATCAAATTGCAATATACCTTGCTAATAATTTCACTAGACATTCCCCAACAAAACAAGAGGTGTCCTTGGGAAGATGACCTTCTATAATTTAGATTTTTGTAGTGTTTAGAAACATTTATCTTTTTGGGTATACAGAATCAAGTTAGAAAACATGCCTACCTAAAAAACAGAGATGCAATAGGAAAGAAATTTAGAAAGAATATCATTTGGGAAAGAGAACACATATATTAATTTGATATAATACTTATTATTTCATTTCTCCAGTTGGAGGATAAAGACAAACACCAATAAGCAAAATGATTTTATACCACCAGAAAGATATAGCTACAATAATGTGGACTTCAGTTACTCAGGTAATTGTATTCAGGCAATTATGGAAAGAGCATCTTCTAGAGAATATATTTCTTCATGTATTCTAAGGATATATATTGAATATATCAACACTAAAAGGAAGCACTTGCAAGTACAGCTAAACACAGCTCAAATAAACTCAGTTGTAGTGTTTGCTGGCTATGATTAACAGTTAAAGAGTTAAAGAAAGTCCTTAATATTAAGATTTCTGATCACTCAACTCTTCCTGCCAGAGACGAAACATGAATGTAAGGTTAAGAAGTAGTTACAATGTACTGTGATAATTTTTCTACCTTAGGAAATGTAAGCAATCCAATACAGTGTCCCTAAGAGTATAACTATATAAAGGCATCCAACCTACCTGTCACCCTGATTATGTCTATTGGCTAGTTTACGAGCCTGGCGATCCATCAAGCTTGTCCTGGATCGAGTTTTTTTCCAGGAATAGTAATATTTTACAAGGCTAGCAATTGTCTTATCTGGAAGCTTGGAAAAAAAAAATCATGTTAATATCAGCAAGTTTAATTCATCAACTCTGATTAACAGAAATGAATAATATTTCTGATATTATTGTTTGATACTTAAAGGCATAGATGAAAAATATTTTCATGGGTACATTTATGAATTACAGAACTAGAAAGTACGGTTACAGTCATAGTAACCCACCACACCTATGTCACTGACATTTCTGAATGAATATTCCTATTTGTTCTGAGAGGGAAGGGGAGACAAGAAACTCACAAACATGGTAACAATGCACCCAGATGTCCC
Source organism: Phoca vitulina (assembly GCF_004348235.1). Lineage (NCBI taxonomy): Eukaryota > Metazoa > Chordata > Mammalia > Carnivora > Phocidae > Phoca > Phoca vitulina. The sequence continues at coordinate 3,095,669 of NW_022589774.1, read as the reverse complement.
CAGCACAATGTTAGCATTCAGTGTTTGTTTTTCTTAAAGAGTTACTCTTTTCTTCCCACCTCTATAAGTTGAAATTTTAAAACTGATATATAATTAACATACCTGAAAATTCACCAGTTTAAAATGTACAATTCAGTGGTTTCTAGCATATTCACTAAGGTATGCAACCATCACTATTTAATTCCAGACATTTTCATAACTTCAAAAAGAAACATTAGTAGTCATCCCCTGGTCTTCCCTTACCCAGTCTCTGATAACAAGTAATCTACTTTCCATCTCTATGGATTTGTCTATTCTGGACATTTCATATAAATGAGATCATACACTATGTGACCTTTCATGCCTGGCTTTTGTCACTTAGCATCATGTTTTCAAGAAAAGCTATTCAATTTTCGACAATGAATTTTTTGAATCATTTGTCTTAAATCCAGGTTTTAAGATGATAAATAATATAATCAGACTTTAGCTACCAAATAAAGTCTCTAGGTATTAAAATGACTAATCATCATGCACTGATTTGTCATACTGGCAAACAAGGACACATACTCCCAATCAAAAAGGCTCTCTTCAATTATGGAACACACTTAGATATATTTGCAAACATTATCTAATTTTCATCCGTTCAGGTTAAAAAGATTCTAATGCAGCAACTTCTCAGGTTTATATTCTTTTGACACAACACTAAAAATTTAAAAACTAGAAATAGTTTTTCTCCTTAAAAACAACAGTGCCTGTACAATATTGAAATACAGAATTTTTAAAAATTGATTTTCATATCCAAAGGAATATAAAGTAGAAAATACAATCCTAATGTTAAAAAATGAATCATTTAAAAATAAAATTGAAATTATGATTTTCTTCCTAGAACAAGCACATTTAATATACATATATTTAAGTCCTAACAAAACAGAATTACAACGAAATAGCACATAACTGTCATGCAGTAGAGTGGTTATTGAAAATAGGGTACATACAAATGTATAGGTATTTTAAGTATCAAATATTTTTTAAATATTAAAATTAGACTGAAACCTTTTTTATATTTAATAATCAGGAAGTGTTTAATAATTGTATATCTTTCAGGTATGAATTACAGTAAAACCAAAATTACCATACCATTTGCTGAATCCTGTGAAAGCTCTTCCCATGAAAACTAAAGGCTTGTTCAAACAGGACTTTATCTTCCACTGTCCACTCATCCGGAAAGGGAGTGAAATTAGGGAGATCAGCAAGGGACTTCTCAATGTTATGTTTATGCCAGAACAACATGCCAAGTGCCTTTGAAGAGAAATCATTCCCCTTTCGTTTTAATGGACTTATGTTCCATCACACTTAAGAGAGTTAAACACAAATTAGGTTAAAATCTTAAGCCCATGACTTCAACTGAAAATACACTCACAGTTTAGAGCTTTTAATCAGGGATGCCCAGGTAGTAGACCTCATTTATTTATTTCTTTTAAATCAGGGCCTCAGAACAGTGAATGTTCTTACATACCACATTTGCTGCATAATCTAGGAAAAACAGTGAGCTGAGGAGAGTGACTATAATTACTAAAGCAGGTGTGTAGACTCGTATCAAGGCTGACCCACATTTACTCATTTGTTAATGTGTAGAGAAAAACATGCTAAAAGGAAAAATATCCAGTAAATACTTGAATAAAACTATCAATCATAACTACACCAAACTAGAAGTGCTCAGTTGAAACACAGTAGAAAAATATTTAGGTTTTAACATTTTAGGAGTATATACCGTGGGCTGAACAGTTCCAAGGAGTACCTCAATTGCAACCTTAATAATATTTACCACATATATATTTTTAAAGTTCTTTATTATCATAATGCACACAAAGAATTATTATGAGGCATATTAATAACTTCAATGACTTCATTACCAAATCAGAGGAAAGCCCGAAATGGGTAATTTCTAACCCTCCACACTTTCCCTTCTATAGTTAAGTAAGTCATAGGTCTTTATCTTTACTATAAGGTACTGAGTATCAAATTTCACTTTTTAAGAAGAGATACAGCAACTTTTTAAATAGTAAGTTTTAAAATTAATTTCTGTACTTTAGTAATACTCCTTTAAAATGAACATAAAAATGAAGATATGTGCAGTCACATTTTAAAGGATTAACATTTCAAACAAATATTAAACAAAATCAAGAATTAAAAACAAAAGAAACTCTTCAAAAATCACAAAAAAAGTTAACTATGTTTAGATAAACATCTCAATTTCTAGAAATGACTTTGTATTATTTAACCATGGTACTGACTATAAACTTAGCTCTTAATAATCCATATTACAGATAATTCACTTATTTTACTATTAATTTTGATAAAGGTTGATCTAATAATTAGTTGAAAATAGATTTAAGAATCTCTATTTCATTTTTATTTTTTCATGTTCTTCATTCCCTCATTACAAGGGATAATGAATCATATGTCCCATGCAGATCTCCTTTTAAAGTTATCTAATAAAAAAAGCCCCCCCAAAAGTAAATTAAAAAATTAAAAATTAAATTTAAAAAAACAGCCCTTCATAAATTATTTCCTTCAAAACTGAAAAGTCTTAAATATTTCTTTAAATAGAAAGTTTAACTTCTAGGTCTTTCAGATTAAAAGATCACAGAGAATTACCTGTACTCAAAAAAAAAAAAATTCCCTTTTTTGGTAAGCATTTGCCGGAATAATATAAATGCTTTCAGATACTTTTAGAACTCAAAGCAGAGTAAGAAACAGAGGTGTTGAGAGAAAATGTTCAAGCCCTTGAGATGAACAATGTTTATAAAAGCAAAATCCATAATTTTGAAAGGTCAGACTTTGCTAGGACTTTTGTGGTATCTGTAAAATTGGTTGAACTGCACTTTCTTAGGATAGAAACAACTGCACTTTCTTAGGATAGGAGATGTTTTTTGGATTTGGTAAATACTGAGGCAAGCTTTAATATTAAAATGTTTCTCTACATACCTGTTCCACATTGTATCCATGTTTCTCCTTTGCAATTGCAATATATTCATCCACTGCAATGAAACAATGTTATATAATTAATTATTCTTATTTACTTCATGTGCTCAAATCTACTTTTTTTTTAACAAAGCAAAATAAAAATATTATATTCCAGGGAAAAGTCCTTTTCTATGAAATGTTACAAAAAAAGACTTTTACTTCTATGAACAGGATCAGAAGCTTCCTTGATTTAAAATTTTGCTTAGTATGATTTATCTCTAAGATTATACAGCATATACTTATTAAATTCAATGATGTTATATAATTATTTTTGTATATAAAAAGACCAATCTGTATATAGCCAACAGAACCTAGTTACAGTGTAAAATATTAGACAATTTCTTCATTTTTCTGTGGCAGTCTTTACTTGAAGGGACTTAGCTGTTTCAGACCCCATCTCATAGTAAGAGTTGGCCCAAAGCCTTTACCTTCCCACTTCTGACTGCTGTGCAAAGGATGGTTTATCTATGGTTTTGCCAGCTATACGTAATAACGACATGTTTAGATATGCTTCGGTAGCCCTAAATTTTCTTCGGCTCTTCCTGCAAGCTATACAGAAGGTGTCTGAACATTCCATTTTCATTCATCCTCCATATGTAATCAAGCCAACAGAATTACTTAGATAAGCATAGCTTCAATGATGAGGTACTAGCTATTTTAAGGCCTCACTGCTGAGATGTCTGCCATTTCAGACAGCAGGACTGTTTTATGTGAAATCCATATAGTCACTCCTGTTTGATCCTTTTTTAAGTATATATATAAAGTGTGTGTGTGTGTGTGTGTATATGATTTATAAAATTCTCTTTAAGCATATTTGGAGAAGCAGAGGTTAACAATTCTCATCCCAGAACAGCTAGTCTACCAGGGCTTGATTCTCATCCTTGTTGCTAATTTTTTGACTAGAGGCAATTAACTCTTCCTTTCTGTACCTTACTTTCCTCACTCTAAAACAGTACCTTCTTCCTAGGATTAAATGAGCTAATATATATCAAGTGTTTAGAATAACACTTGGCACATTTTAGGTACTTTATATGAGTTTGCTATTATTACTAGTCAATATAAGATAATTTAATATATAAAAATGATATTATAACAATAATGCTATTAGAATAACAGCTATTTTTTATGGATGTTATTATAGTTCCCTAAGACTGTAAACTTTTGCAGAAAATCCAAATATTATAGTTTGTTTAGAACTTAAATACATAGCACTTAAACACAAGACAGGTCTAAATATATGCTTTTTAACTTTAACAAAAATGTCCTACAGTCCTATAAATAGAAGGCTAAACAACATCAGTCAATCTGTGGTTTCCAACCTTGGCTATGCATTAGAATCAGTGGGGGAACCTTTAAAAAGTAAGTTCAGGAGCACCTGGCTGGCTCCGTCAGAAGAGTGCGCAACTCTTGATCTCGGGGTCATGAGTTCAAGCCCCATGTGGGGTACAGAGATTACTTAAAAATAAAATCTTTAAAAATAAATAAATAAAATAAAAAATAAAAAGTCCAGACTCCATCCCTAAAGATTCTGATTGGTTTGAGATAAAGACCAGACATCAGTACTATCTTATTTAATAAGCTCCCCCAAGTGATCCCAATGCACAGCCAGGGTTGAAAACCACTGCCCGAGATCTTCAGTCTAGGATATTCTACATGGACACCACACAATCAGGAGATGTTGGCTTTCTGAATTTTGTTTTCCACCTTGTTAAGAAATGCACCATTGTACAAAACAGTGCTAGGACAGCAAAAGCCAATGATACCCTGATGCTTAGTTTATGAATGAAAACCTTTGCTGTAATGAGAACTGAACCAGAGAAACCTGATAATCTCCTTCAGGTTTCTCAGTATACAGTCCCAGGCCAAATGTGCAATTTTGTGTTTTCTGTTAAGAATGCCTCAAGGGCATGTAATTCCTAGATTACCAGCTAGACCTTTTGCTGGTATTCCAAAACTGTCAAATAGGAAGAATTATTAGGTATGCAGCAAAATACTCAATTTTCAATTTTTAGTTCTCTTATTGCATCAATAAGTATGCTTAGACTTACTATGCACATGATATATAGGACATCATTAATTTTCATGGGACTAAATAAAACATTATGGGACATCTTTAAGATTTAGTAAATATTTTTAATTATTTTACAGCTGCAAGAATAGCTGTGCAGTGATTTTTTTGTTTGTCTGCTTTAACAAATTCAATGATAACTGAATGGAGGGGTGGGGATCTTAGTTTTGTTACCTGCACGTTTCCTATATCTGATGTGCCGCAAAGGATCAGGTCCGCTACATCACATTGAAGTCTAAAGCCACACCATGATTCAAGAAGTGCATGGTCAATGATCCAGAAGGTCTCCGTCCAGAAATGGAGAGCTCAAAGATGACCTGATTGATGGCTGCTGAAGTCAGTTCTTTCCCCTTTCCTCTTTAAAATGGTAATGATAGTGGGCTCTTTGAAGTTTGAAGGCATTTCTTTACAGCTCCATATACTGAGGAAAAGCCTGTGCAGATGTCTACATAGTAACTCCCTCCCCTGCTTGAGGATTTAAGCAGCAATGCCATCAGATCCTAGGTATTTTCAGTCTTCCTGGGCCTGACACAAATTGGAATGATCAACCCACTATCTTTCAAAAGGAAAAACATTCTAATATAACAACCTCCATCAAAACAAAACAAAACAAAACAAAGACAAACTGTTTTCTTATGAGACTCTAAGCGACCCAAAAAATATATAAGTTGCATTTTGAATTGGCTGACAGATCTCTATTGACATAAACGTTCAATTTCAGAAAACTTACATTTGGCATCTGGGATACTGTGATATGGAGACCACACAAGCATTCCTCCATTGTCTTTATCTGTATACTTTGTAGCACCTGGGGAAAAAATTCATTACTTTAAATATGATGGATTTTATGTACATTTAAAATAAGTATAAACAAGGTAAGATTTATTTCTATTTTAGTACAGTACCTGCAAGAGAACAAAGGAACAAAGTACGAAGAAACAGAGAAGGAAAACAGATTTACATTAAAATACTAAGTATTTCATTTATGGAATTGAAGAAAATTTCACAAAGACTGAAGTTAACCCCCTTTAAATTAAAAAGAAAGGCTTTCTTAAGGACACTATATAGCTCTATTTCTTGACAGGAAATAAACCTGATTTAACCTTCTAACATTATTTGGGAGTCATTAAAAATTCTGACTTAAAACTAGAGAATACCTCAGGTGGTAAGTTATTTTTGTTTTGCCTCATCTCTGAAGGGGCCAAGATTACCATCATTTAAAAATACTTGTATCTGTTTTTTATGGTTTTTATTTAATCTTATTCCTTGTGAGTCTGCCAACTATTCCTTTTTAGCGTTAATTTCATTTATTAGCTTACATTTATAAAATTATGTGCTCTGTGTAAGAGGAAAACAAAGTCAAAAAATATAAAAGTTAATAATGCTGTTTCTTGAAGTAATCAGAGTCTACCTCTATTGTAGAAGCACACCACTACTGTTGCTTATTTCTAATCTGTTATGATCTAAAAAGTCAGAAAAATCAAGCTCTATTAAAACTGCATTAAGGATAAAATGAATGAAAGCCTGACACAGCTGTCCCAGTGCCAAGCACATGCCCGTGGGTTCTGTCTTTTAATTACTCAGTGGTCTTTTCTGGTTTCTTTCTAATTCCTAGGTGCATTCAAGTTAATTAAAACTATCAAGAAATGAAGCATTGTTGCCACCTACTTACTTTAAGACTTGTCTACAAATATATCATAATTGACTTTTATGAGGTATTGATAGCTACCACCAACAAATGGCAAGAATTCCAAAATTATTCACATAAAACATTAACAGAATTCTGAGGTTAAGCTGTAATCATTCATAAGGTTGTAAGATATTTGGAATAAAGAACATTCACTTCCAGGGGTAAAGGAACTATCAGTATAATCTCAATCTAAAGAAGTTATCTATCCAGGAATAATCTAATATAGTTCAGTAGTTTTTAATTTTGGAGAATCATTACACATCACTACTGAATATTCAATCAACAAATTACAGAAAATGATATATTGTTAGTGAAAATATGAAGCTAAGATTGTTTAAAAATTTTATGTTTTACTATAAGGAAAAATTAAGGATGGAGAAAAGAGAAATGAGAGAACAGTACCAAAGTATTAGAAAAATCATATTTACAAAATGAATCTAAAAGCAAAACCTACTGCGTTTTGTCGTTATCTTTAATAAAGAGGACAAAACACAGAGAATTTAAGAAAATGCAAAGTAGAAGTACATTATCTAAAATTTATATTCAATGAAAACAGATTCCAAGTTTTTTAAAAACTTCAAAAACGAGATACATATTAAATTTCTAACCACATAAAATACAAACACAAAAGCAAAATTGGCAGCCACTCAAAGGAAATAAAACAGACATATCCAAGTTGGTCAGAAATCTTTATCTACTGCTATTTCTAGTGCATATTCTAAACTTCAATTCTTCAACATGGACTGATTCTTTTTCACAATGGATTATTAACAATAAGATAATTTAAATCCTACTTAACAGAATAAGGAATGCAACAAAGAAAGGTTTCCATTAAGTCTCAAGTCTTAAGAGCATATCATGCTTAATATTTAAACATATTTCCTGCATCTAATTCTTGCATTATAGAAAATCTTAATTAAAATACCTTCACGAAATGTCTCTTCTTACACAGATATGAACTATTTTTTTGTATTTTTCCCCATGAAGCATAACAGTTAAGTTTCCCAAAAAATTCTTAGGACTACAATTAAGGGCTGGATCTGACAAAAACTGACATCCAAGCTGTGGGGACTAACAACTCTTCTAATATGGGGGTGGGGGGGCTAATTGGGAGAGTAATTGTGTCTGGTAGCAGAGAATGCCTAATTAGGCATTTCACAATGTTCCTTTTTTTTTTTTTAAGATCTTATTTATTTGAGAGAGAGACAGTAAGAGAGAACATGAGTGGGAGGCAGGGAGAGGGATAAGCAGATTCCCCAATGAGCAGGGAGCCCCAAGTGGGGCTCAATCCCAGGACCCCACAATCATGACCTGAGCTGAAGGCAGACGCTTAACTGAGCCACCCAGGCACCCCCACAATGTTCTTTTCCTAACCTTGAACTAAACTCCACCATTTTTAATCACGTGTGTGTCAACTAGGCCCAGGAGATGACTGATGTTCACAGGAAATGAGGTATTTTAATATAATGGTTAAGAGTGTAACCATTATAGAGCCAGACTCTAATTTGAATTCAAGCTCTGCCATTTCTCAGCTTTGTCATCTTAGGGAAATTTACCTATGTTGTCCATGCCTCAGTTTAATTCTTTAAAAACACGGATGATGAGGGGTACCTGGGTGGCTCACTCGGTTAAGCAGCTGACTATGGATTTCAGCTCAGGTCATGATCTCAGGGTCCTGGGATCCAGGCTCCACACTGAGCCCCCATGCCAGGCTTCCTACTCAGTGGGAAGTCTGCTTGAGGATTCTCTCCCCCCCTCTCCCTCTGCTTCTCCCCACCCTGGCATATAGTATGTATTACCTAAACATTATTACTACTAATATATGCTCATTGAAAGCAGTTTTTTCTTGTTCCCTTCTATCTCTACTCTGAAAAGACTTCTTGTCACCTTATCAAATAACACAAATGAATAAAACCTCATGGGGCTCTAACACAAACAGTTGATGCCTTCTCTCACCAAACCCTTGAAAATGAGATTGGATGGGGCCCCTGGGCGGCTCAGTCGTTAAGTGTTTGCCTTCGGCTCATGATCCCAGGGTCCTGGGATCGAGCCCCGCACAGAGCTCTCTGATCCACAGGAAGCCTGCTTCTCCCTCTCCCACTCCCCCTGCTTGTGTTCCCTCTCTCACAGTCTCTCTCTGTCAAATAAATAAATAAAATCTTAAAAAAAGAAAAGAAAATGAGATTGGATAGCTGAAATGACTTTTTTGTTTTTCTAACAACTCAGACCTGACCTCTCTCCTATAAAAGGAGAAAGTAACTTGTATTATTAAAAACAATGTACCCCTCAGGATGCTTTGCATCCAATGAAGTTTTATCCTTTCCATTATAAAAGCTGAAGAAAAATATCTAAAGGACATAAACTCAATATTTACTTTGCTTTTATATGTAACAATATTTAGCATTATATCTCAAAACTGTCTGATACTCAGAATAATACTGAAGGGATGCCTGGGTGGCTCAGTCAGTTAAGCATCTGCCTCTGGATCAGGTCATGATGCCAGGGTCCTGGGATCGAGTCCCACATCCAGCTCCTTGCTTAGCAGGGAGCCTGCTTCTCCCTCTGCCTGCCACTCCCCCTGCTTGTGCACACTCTCTCTCTCTGACAAATAAATAAATAAAATCTTTGAAAAAAGGAAAGAAATAATACTGAAAATCAAGCTTGCGTCACCAACAAAATAATCCAGCCTTAGAAATATCCTATCTTCCAAATAGATTAAAAAACAAACCAAAACCTAGATAGCAAGCTACTCTTGGGGAGCCTGGGTGGCTCAGTTGGTTAAGCGGCTGCCTTTGGCTCAGGTCACGATCCTGGGGTCCTGGGATGGAGCCCCACATCCAGCTCCCTGCTCAGCGGAGAGCCTGCTTCTCCCTCTCCCTCTGCCTGCCACTCTGCCTACTTGTGCTCTCTCTCTGTCAAATAAATAAATCTTTAAAAAAAAAAAGCAAGCTACTCTCATTTTAAAAGACTGTATAGTAGCATGACAGTTCTGAAAACAAAATTATTAAACAATTTTTAAAAGTATGAAACACTTAAAAGTTTAAACCTTTTGAAATCTTTTAGATATCTTAACTGCAGTTGGTAAAGTACCTTTATAAGATCAATTGGGGAAAACCAACAACTAAAAAAACAAAAGTATAATTTTGATAAGCTAGGATTTTTACACCAATAGCAAATTTCAAAATAAGTACAAAAATAAAAATCCACTTCTTCTTAGATTTAAGACATTTAGAATAAGGATTCTGATGGAAATCATGGGACAAATGTTCTATATAAAGAACTTAAGTACTGAGACTATTAAGACACACATATGTTTTAAAATTCTCCTATTTATGAACTGGGCTCTCACTTACATATTTAATTCACTACCTTCAAACTGGGATAAATAACGACTTTCCAAGAGGTACATAAGTAAGTTTTATGGGAATCAATTTTCAGAACTTTAGCTTCCCTGTGTGCTCTTTCCCAAGACAATCTGCCTGAGAACTCACCTGCAGTCTAAGCTATATGCTCATTCTACTTATGACCTCCTTCACAAATGCCCTTCTCTCACTTAAAAAAAAAAAGGGGGGGTAGCTCTCTCATCCCATCCTACATCTGACAAGAGTACATCGCTCAAAATTTTGAGACCTCTACAGTGCCAAACAAAGGGTGTCGGCAAGGCTCTCCTTTACTCAAGGCATCATAGCTACTACAATTTCAATCAATTACACATTAATTGTAATAACTCAAACCAGAAGAGACTTAACACTTAGAACCTTATGTTCACAAGAATACATATTACAGTGGTAGAGAAACTGGATAGGTGATCAATAAAGCACATTCAAGCACAAAAATATAAAATTCCGTGGGGGAAAATGCATGGAAATGATTTCAAAGATAAAAGGGAAAAATGTAAACTTTCAGACTGTTCACCTATTCATACTTTTTATAAAATACATACTATCATATTACTCTAGTATTTATATTTAACTGGATGCATTTAAAATAAGGGTATAATGGCTTTATTTCAAAGTGCTAATATTTTCAATACACTGGAGATATGTTTTTCAACTATTTAAACACAGCAGTAAGTGACAGATGTTAAAAATATGCGAGAAAGTATTTTTTTGAAAATTCTTTTATGAATATACAAGCAAAACATTTTGAAGACCGTTGCTTTATAGACAATAATTTTCACCTAATCTTACGATATAGTTAACATTATCTCCCTTTCACAAATGAGAAAATAAAGGCATGGATACATCAGGTAGTTCGTCAAGGTCACTACGCCACATTAGCTAAAAGGCATATGGGAAGAGGTGAGACTCTTAATCACCACACGAAACTGCTCCTCCTTGATATACAAATAGTCAGGAGGCACTAAATAAAAGTTGGTAATTGAAAAATCTGAAGAAAAAAAGGCACCTAAGAAAATAATCAAATCCAGTTAGTAAATTTTTATAAAGGCATTCTTAGCAATGGTGTTAACATAAATTGTTCCTAAACTTATATTCAGTAGTTCCAATTTAAATCACAATTCTCTTATTTTCTAAAATATTCATTTTAGTAAGTCATTCTGTGTTTGATTTCTATCATCACTATTAACTCCTCCAATAAAAATATCCTACACACACACACACACAAACTCTCTTTAATTTTCCTATATTCTGATCATAATCTTGGTACCTAAGGAATTCTTCCTCCAAATAATTTGGTTATGGGTGAATAATCTCCATGAAGGTAGACTGAGTGGTTTATGAGACTAAAGACAAAGGTGTGAAAAAGAGAAAAGGAGAGACAGGAATTGACCGTTTCTCAATTTCTATCATTAATAAATATCTCTTTTCCTTTTACCTTTTCCAAGGAAATACGTTTCTTACCAAATTATATTGAATTGATGTGAAGTAGAAACTTCACACAACAGCACAACACTTAGAATAAAACAGAACAATGGCACTATATTGAAAGGCACAGAGGTTCAATATTTACTTTTAAAAAAGTGTCTAACAACTGATAATCTGCATTTGCTTGACAAGATTTGCTTATGATTATAGGAAAGCCTATCCAGGTTTAAGTGATAACTGGTTTTAGTTGTGTCCTTGGGTTCAGTATTCTCCTGCAGATTATTAAGGAGAAAATTTACAGATGAATTTTTAAAATGTGACATACATTCTTACCCTAATAAAGAATATCAATTATAATCTGAGTAACTTGAAAATGACTTTAAAAAAATGTAATAATTCAGTGATTTTTTTTCCACAAATATTCTGCTTAGGTTCAAAATAATAATAAAAAAAAATGGGGTCATGTGGGTGGTTTAGTGGGTTAAGCGTCTGTCTTCGGCTCAGGTATAGATCCCAGGGTCATGGGATTGAGCCAAGCTCCCTGCTCAGTGGAGAGTCAGCTTCCCCCTCTCCCTCTGCTCCTCCTCCCTACTCGTGCTTTGTCTCTCAAATAAATAAAATCTTTAAAAATAATAATAATAATAAAAATGATGATCAAGTAAACTGGATAATTCAAATAGTGGCCATGTGAAACTACCGAAGTGTTCTGCACTTTTAGTGAATTATTTTTCAAATTTTGAAATTTATTCCAGTATTTAGCATGAAATGAAAACCAAAAAACAAACAAACAAAACAAAAAAACCTTTATAGTGATCTAGACCATGGCATATATAAATTTGTTCCAGCAAGAAGTCTGGTTTTTATTTTTTATTTTTTTTTTTATTTTTAAAGATTTTATTTATTTATTTGACAGAGAGAGAGAGACAGCGAGAGAGGGAACACAAGCAGGGGGAGTGGGAGAGGGAGAAGCAGGCTCTCCGCTGAGCAGGGAGCCCGATATGGGACTCGATCCCAGGACCCTGGGATCATGACCCGAGCCGAAGGCAGACGCTTAACGACTGAGCCACCCAGGCGCCCCAAGAAGTCTGGTTTTTAGACACAAGACCTCCTACTCAACCCGTGTACAGCTGTCTATGAAACATAAACCTACCTAATGAAGCAAAAAAAAGATATGTTTATTAACTTATGAAATAGTTCTGGCTGTTGAATTCTAATTTGTAAATCAGTTTATCATTTCCCAAAAAAGCAGAGTACCAATGAATGCCCCAAATCATAAAGATACGAATGTTTGCAGAATCATTCTTCTTAATTATTAAATTTGATCTTTACTGAGTAACTGCCATATGCCCAATCATGTATTCCGGATAAGAATTCCATGAAGCGGGGCGCCTGGGTGGCTCAGTTGTTGGGCATCTGCCTTCAGATCAGGTGACAATCCCAGTGTCCTGGGATTGAGCCCCACACTGGGCTCCCTGCTCGGAGGGAAGCCTGTTTCTCCCTCTCCCACTCCCCCTGCTTGTGTTCCCTCTCTCGCTGTGTCTGTCAAATAAATAAATAAAATCTTAAAAAAAAAAAAAATTCCGGGTGCCTGGGTGGCTCAGTCAGTTAAGCGTCTGCCTTCGGCTGGGGTCATGATCCCAGGGTCCTGGGATCGAGTCCCGCATCAGGCTCCCTGCTTGGTGGGAGGTCTGCTTCTTTCTCTCCCTCTCCCTGCTGCTCCCCCTGCTTGTGCGTGCTCTCTTTCTCTCTCTCTCTCTGTCAAATAAATAAATAAATAAAATCTTTAAAATAAATAAATAAATAAATTCCATGAAGCATTTTTTATGTCCATTTTACAGCTAGGGAAACTAAGGATCAGAGAAGGTCACTGACTTGCTCAGAGCACAAAATTAAAACAGCTGGGAACTGAATTCAGTCTATCTTAAGCCAAAGCATGCTTTTTCCAAATATCAAGTTAATACCTGAAGCAGCATAGTAATGTGAAAGTGTTATTCACCTACTAGCTACATCAATAAAATTAATTTCACAGAACATTTAAAATTATTTGAAGACCACCAGTACACACACTCGATAGCTTCTGAATAAAATGTATTAGCAGCTATGTCATTTAGAAGGCAACCCACATCTAGTGAGCACTTCTGTCATTGCTTTTACCTACTGAAAAACAGACTGCACTGACAATCCTTGTAACACTCATTATTTTACCCTCCCCCTCGGACAGGATGCCACCTAAAACTCTTTATTTTGCATTGCTGTAATGGGCAGGGGATGAATGATAATACCCATCTATACCCTATAACGAAGTAAAGAAGCTATCCCTCCCTCCCCCCCTCCAAAAAAGTAAGCCCTATTAATATCTAATACAGAATTCAAAAGTCCGACACAATGTTATTAGGAGTGGGCAATGGGCAAAAAACTGACCAACTGTAAGGGAGAAACGGGGGTAAAAAAGAGCTCCTTCAAAGTCTGTCCAAAGCCTGAACTGTAGAGGGTCTGGGGTGGGGAGAAGGAAACACGCTCCACTCCGGGAGGCTCCAGCAAGGGCGCCTCCATATGCGGAACTCTCGCCCAATCCCCGTCCAGGCTGAAATCCCGTGACCGCCAGAGAGCCTGTTTGGAGAAAAGTAGACAGGGAGCCCGCAAGCTGGGTTGGCAGAGGACGCTGGAACCTGGCTGCTCGGGGAGAAAATGTCTCCTTGGCAGCTGCAGCCACTGTCCTGTGGTCTGACTTCCTAGGGCTGGCTGGAGGGCGAGGTGTGCCTCTGGCTTCTCCCCACCCCCTTCCCCCATCCCTTTCTCTCCGCGGCTCCTACACTCCGCAGAGCTGTCGCGACCAATGCTACACCACCTAGCTAAAAAGAAAGAAAAAAGAAAATCCCGTGTGCGCGCGGGTCGGCCAGGGCTCGCCCTCGGCTTCGGCCGATGACAGCAGCCCCGGCATCCGCCGCCCTTGCGGAGCGCGGCCCTCCGCTCCCGGGGGCCGGCGGTATGGCAACTGACATTTGCACGGTTCTTCCACACGCAGCCCGCACACCCTCTCCTCCAGCCCTCGGCCCAGCAGCCGCTCCTTCCCCAGCCTCGGACCCCCGAATCCGCCGAGGGCCGCCTCCCTCTGCTCTCCCCGACCTCGCCCCGGGCTCATGGGGATAGAAAGGCGATGCCACCACCGGGCAAGTGGCCTCCGAAGGAACCATGTTAACCTTGCAATGCACACATCTGCCCACACGCCCTGTGTCACAGCCCCGCCAAGCCTGACAGCCTCCCCTCCAGATGCCTGCCCATCCCAGCCCCGCATCCCCTCCCAACCGCACACCCGGACCCCTACCTCGGCCGCCCCTCTACCCCTTCCACCCTAAACCATTCCCAGAAAAGGGGAGACAGGATTTGCTTAAGCAAATATATCTACCTGGATCAAATTCAGGGATCCGAGCTTGGTATTCAGCTCCGACTCTCATCCCAACATCTGCAAAGCAATGCCAAAAAGAAAAAAAAAAAAAAGAAAAGAGAAGAAAAAAAGAAAAAGAAAAGAAAGAGAAGAAAAAAAGAAAAAGGAAGAGACACTTAATAAAATATAAAAATTGCTGGAGGGAGGAAAGAAGCGGCGGGTGGATGGGAAGATATTAACTCCGGGCACTCCGGGAGATGGCAGCGGATGGGGGCGGGGAGCGGGGGGGGGGGGGGGGGGGGGGGATGGGTGGAGGGCGGGGGGAGGGGGGTCGCGGGGGGTGCTGCTGCACTGCACCGGGAGTTCGAGGCTACCGCAGCGCCCGGGCTCCGAGGGGAGGGAGGGCGGGAGCGCGGCGAGGGGAGGGGGCTGGGGGAGGGGAGGAGGGAGGGGGGCAGGCGGGCTGGCGGGGAGGAGTTCGAGGCTACCACCGTGCTCGTCGTCGCTGCTGCAGCCGCTCTCGGGCTCGGAGTAGTGCAGCCCGCCGTTGGTGGACGAGGCGCCGCCGCCGCCGCCGCCGCCCGCCGGGTTCTTGGCGCTGCCGTTGGCCGATCGGTTCTTCCCCAGTAACTCGGGCCCTTTCTCCATCATGCCGGGCATGGTATAAGAGGGGAGGGGGAAAGGTGAGGGGAAGCGGTAGGCGTCAGGGTGAAGGGGGAGATGGCTTACGAGTGCGGGCGGGAGGGAGAGGAGGAGGAGGAGGAGACGGCGGCGGCAGAGGAGGAGGAGGAGGGTGTTAATATGGAGCCGCCATAACCGCCCCGGTCCGGCAGTAGCGCAGTCGCCTCACAACTACCCGCCCCGGCCCCGCCTCTCTCCCCTCCTCCCGCCGCCCGCCCCGCGCAGTCCCGGGCGCCCCTGTCGGCCGCGCCGCGCTCTTCGCCGCCGCCGGTATCACTCCGCCCCGCAGGGAGGTTCCGGCCGCGGGGTGGGGAGGGGCGGGGGGGGAGGAGGAGGGGTAGAGGGGGAGGGGCGGGGAAGCCCCGCTTGCTGGCAGCCCGGGCAACCCCAACCAAGCTAATAAAATCGCCGCAGAGGCGCGGCCGCCTCTCCGGCTTCCTTCCTAGGGGGCGCTCCGGCGCCCGGGCGGAGGCGAACACGAGGGCGTGGGACTCTTTGCCCTCTCAGGGCGGAAGGAACGCGCCCAGCCTGAGAAAGGGCCGGCGCGAACCGCGGGGCCAAGTCAGGGCAGCGGCCCCCCTCTCTCGGAGGGTTGCGGGTCGGGACGGCCGGGCAGGTCTCGGCGGGAGCGCGGCCCCTTTGAGATCCTGCGGCGGTTCGACTGCTCGCTTTCGCGGCTCCTCCGCCGGCGTCGAGCTGGTGTCGCGCCCTTGCCCGCCGCGGAGCCGGACTGTGTGACCGGGCGCCCTCCGAGTTCCAGGCCCAGAGTAGCAGACGCGGTCATGATTATCTGGACGCTGCGTTTTGTTGAAAACCTTTTCTCCGTTTTCTCTTCTCACCTTTGCTTTATTTTCATCCATTTTTCGCCTTTACTGTTTCATTAGTTAGAAAGTGGGTGTTGTCAGTGGTGAAATAAAATTACGACCGGGGCCTTGTCCAGTGGTGCTTCCTCAGTCCGCGCTGCCCCGTGGTCAGGGCTTGGAGCGGAGCTGTAGGGAGAGCGGAGCCCCCGGTAGAGGTGAGGCAAGAGCTGCATTCTGGCAGGGTTTCCAGCCTGGCAGGCTATGTGCTCTGTAATGCTTTTCGGAATTGCATTAGGCAGAAGGAATAGGGAACTGCTTATTTTCGTTCACCAGATTTGAGGAAGTCTGCTCTGTGCCAGCCTGCCTGGCATTGGGAGCTATTTATGATATTCTTTTTCTTTATTACTTATTGTTTTTGCTCAGCAGTAAGAATTGAGGACTTCCGGTGAACAGCTAGTATGCAAATGAATGCAAAGCAGTATTTATGGTCTATAGGTAAGGTATTCTCCCAAACACTTAAAAATTGTGTATGAATTCTATTATAGGTCAATGCGGAGTGGATCAAAGCAGAAATCACTGAAAGCAGAAACATACCTAAAGCAGGAGTGTCTCAATCAGGAATTGAACCAAAAAAAAAAAAAAAAGCCTGGGAAGTAAATATTTGGCAGGATCCCTGTCTAAAGGGGAAAGTCTCCTGAGCAGGTACAAAACCTATCTTGTTCTGATAGTGGAAGTAGTTTGATCTATCGAAGCTTGATATGATTCCCTTAGCTCATACAACTAAACCTTTTATTCATTTCTTTCTCTCAACAAATACAGTTCTGAATATTATTTTAATTCCTGTATAGTTTTTCTACACCGAGAGAATATCCTGGGCAAATGAAATGAATACCATTTCCTATAACAGATACATTTTTGATTGTGAATTAATACGTTGGTATTTTCATTTTTATACACAAGCCTCTAATGAACGTGATTCAGCATCTCTGGTCCTGTAATGCAAAGGCCAGACCTGGAACTAAGTGCATTCACAAAAAGTAAATGTCACTTTGAGGCCTTTTGGCCAGCATGCTAACTCCCCAACTTTGCAACATTTTCCAGCCTCTTTTCTACTGAAAGGAATTTCTGCATATAGATCAAGGATAAAAACATTGTGAAGATTTGGGGACTTTTGTAACTTTTTTCTAATTATTAGTAAAACTCTTAAGATTCCACACTTTTCTTGAGTACAACAAAGAGGACAGATTAAGGAAGAATGCATTCCACTCTTGGGAGAAGAACCTCAGGGATGGGGGCTTTTCTTTCTGTTTTGTCCCTGAAGAGAAGGAAAACACCTGAAGCTGGCCTGGTTCTGAAGAATAATAAGCCTTAAAATGATTTCCTAACAGGGCGCCTGGGTGGCTCAGTTGGTTAAGCGACTGCCTTCGGCTCAGGTCATGATCCTGGAGTCCCGGGATCAGATCCCACATCGGGCTCCCTGCTCAGCGGGGAGTCTGCTTCTCCCTCTGACCCTCCCCCCCTCATGCTCTCTGTATCTCATTCTCTCTCTCAAATAAATAAATAAAATCTTTAAAAAAAAAAAAATCATTTCCTAACAGTTAATAAGAACAGTATAAAAAAAGGAAAAAACCTAAGAAGAAAATCCTGGGGATGTCTATAAGGGGTTAGAGGAAAAGAATCTGGTCAAGGAAGAAGAAAGCTTTAAGAAAGGGTTAATAAATAATGTCCAGTGGTGCAGAATCATGAGAAGGGTTTAAGAAAAGGCCTCTGGATTTGTTAACTAGAACAATATTTGTTATCTTGTTTGTTTGACTGCTTTTTGACTGTATTAAAATTTTTTTTTACTATTTTCATTATAGTTTAAATTTGGAATCGATGATACATCTCATAGTTCTAAAATCAAAAGATATAAGAGGAAATACTTCACTATTGTACTGGACATTCCAGCAACAAAAAGGCAAGGGAAAAATGTATAAGGATTGTTTTTGTTTTGTTTTTAATTTATTTGAGAGAGAGAGCGTGCGCATGAGTTGGGGAGGGGCAGAGGGAGATAGAGAAGCAGACTCCTCGCTGAGCAGGGAACCTGACTCTGGGCTTAACCCCAAGATCATGACCTGAGCTGAAGGCAGACACTTACCTGGCTGAGCCACCCAGGTGCCCCCCAAAAGTATAAGGATTGGAAAGAAATACATAAATTTGTTATTTGGAAAAAGCATGATAGTCTGTATATAAGATAATCTGTAAACCTTTAGTATTAATAATGAATTTAGCAAGTTGCTGGATACAGTCAGTATATAAAGGTCAATTATGTTTTAAAATACTAGCACTAAACAATTAGAAAATGAATTTTTAAAAGTGGTAACATATGAATGCATCAAAAATATCAAATATCTAGTGTATTAGCTTTCTATGACAGCTGTAACAAATTACCACAAACTCAGTGGCTTAAAACAAACTCCTGTCATACTTCTGGAGACAGAAGTCTGAAATCGAGGTGTGAGCAGGGCTGCACTCCCTCCAGAGGCTTTAGGGAGAATTTGTTCCCTGCCTTTTCCAGTTTCTGGTGTCTGCTAGCATTCCTTGGTTTGAAGCAGCATCTCCCCAATCTCTGTCTCCATCTTCACATTGCCTTCTCTTCTATGTGTGTTATGAATTTTCCTCTTCCTCTATTATATAAAGACACTGATCGCATTAGGATCCATCTGGATGATCTAGGATTATCTCCTTGTCTCAAAAGCCTTAATCACATCTGCAAAGACCCTTCTTCCAAATAGGGTAACATTTATAGGTTCCAGAGATTAGGACCTGATATATTAGGGGCACCACCTAACATACAGCACATAGGAATAAATCTTAATGAAAGGTGTATAAGAACTCTATACTGAAAATTATATTCAAAGAAATTAGAGAAGACCCAAATAACTGGTCAGATACAGTATGCTCATGGATTGGAAGATTCAATATTGTAAAAATGTCAGTCTTCCCCAGTTGATCAGTAGATTTAGTCTGATCCCTATTAGAATCCCAGCAGAGGGGCGCCTGGGTGGCTCAGTCATTAAGCGTCTGCCTTCGGCTCAGGTCATGATCCCAGGGTCCTGGGATCGAGCCCCGCATCGGGCTCCCTGCTCTGCGGGAAGCCTGCTTCTCCCTCTCCCTCTGCCTGCTTGTGTTCCCTCTCTCGCTGTGTCTGTCAAAAAAAAAAAAAAAAAGAATCCCAGCAGATTGTGTGTGTGTCATTTGACAAGCTGAAATTTAAATGGAAATTCAGAAGATCAAGAACAGCCAAGACAGGGTTGCCTGGGTGGCTCAGTCGGTTAAGCATCTGCCTTCGGCTCAGGTCATGATCCCAGGGTCCTGGGATCGAGCCGCAGGTCGGGCTGGCTCCCTGCTCCACGGAAAGCCTGCTTCTCCCTCTCCCACTACCCCTGCTTGTGTTCCCTCTCTGGCTGTGTCTCTCTGTCAAATAAATAAATAAATAAAACCTTAAAAAAAAAAAAAAGAACAGTCAATATAATCTGGAGGAAGAACAAAGTTGGAGGATTTATACTACCAGGTGTTAGAAAATAGACCAATGGAACTGAATAGAACTCATGTGAACATTTTTTTTATGCGAAGGTGACACTGTACTAATGTGGAGAAAACAATGGTTGCTTTAATAAATGTTCCTGGGTCAATTGAATGTCTATGTGGAAAGTAAAAAACCTTGATGCCTACTCATACTAAAAACAAAAGCAAAACAAAACTCAATAGATTATGGACTTAAAAGGTAAAACAATAGTGCTTTTAGAAAAATACCATGGT
Source organism: Phoca vitulina (assembly GCF_004348235.1). Lineage (NCBI taxonomy): Eukaryota > Metazoa > Chordata > Mammalia > Carnivora > Phocidae > Phoca > Phoca vitulina. The sequence continues at coordinate 3,075,409 of NW_022589774.1, read as the reverse complement.
TTATTGTCTTTATAACTTTGGGTAGTCAAATTATTTCTCAAATAGGACATAAAAAGTATGAGGAAAATATTGAGCATTCCAGGTACAGAAAATAGTATGGGGGGTGCTTGGCTGGCTCAGTCAGTAGAGCATGCAACTCTTGATCTCAGGGTTGTGAGTTCAAGCCCCCCATGTTGGGTGTGGAGGTAGCTTAAAAATAAAAAAATCTTAAAAAAAAAAAAAAGAAAGGAAACAGTATGGGAAATGCAAAGAATCTTGAATTGTGTTATGTCAAGGAGCTACAAATAATTTTGTATTCCTGGAGCATGAAGTGAACTCAGAATGGGCCTAGAGAGTTAGGCAAGGACTGAACCACATAAAGGCCTTGATAGTGTTCAAAGGGTTAAGCAATTTATAGATAATGGAAAAGGATCAGAGGGATCTAAGCAAGAGAGTGATTTAGTTCAATTGGTATTTTAGATAAAAATTGAATGTGGCAAATCAGTTAGACTGTTAAATTAGTTAAGAAATTATGAGGTTTAAGTTATGGCAGTGGTAACAAGAATAGAATTGGGGACAGATATAAATAATTAGGTAAAATGAGCAAATTTTGGGGATTGGTTGAATATGCAAAGGAAGAGGGAATGGAGGAGTCTAAGCTGATACCAGGATTTTGGCTTGAATGTCTGGGTGGATTGTGTCAACAACAGAGTTGGTGAATACTGAAGACTTACCAATTTGAGGGACAAGGAGAATGAATTCATTTCCAGATATGTTGGGTTCTCAATAGGGAGATACCAGCATGCAGTTGGATATATAATTAAGATCAAGGGTGCAGAGAGGGATTTGTTACCAGTTGCTTGTAGCTAACTAAGGTCATGAGACCTAAGTAGATCATGCAAGAAGAGGATGTAAAATGAGAAGTATAATGAGCTGAGAATGAAAAGCAGATGGACACAAAAATTGAAAGGCCATACAGAGGAAAAGAAATGCATAAAAGAGGCTGAGCATAAATAGAGAAAGAAATAAGAGAACTAAGGAGAGTGTAACTTCCTGAAACCAGAGGTATAGAGAGATCTAAAGAGAAAGGATCACCAGGACAGCAGAGAAGTCAGTAATTAAAGACAAGGCTCCAGTACGTACAATGCTTCGGCAAGTAAGAGAACATGAATGATCTTGGAAAGACCACTTTTACTGGGATCATGGGCCAAAGAACCAAACTGCAGTGGACTGAGAAGTGAAGAAGTCCTTTAAGGAAATGGGAACAACTAATAATGAACCTACTCCAGAAAAGTACTCATACGGATAATAAAAGGAAAAAAATGGAACTAAGTGTCTTAGAGCAATGTAGCTCTAGAGTTATAGGCAAAAGTATGTATGTAATATTTCAAAAGTTGAAGTACCGAGTGCAATTATTTCTTCCCTATTATCAGATGGATATATACAGCTGGAACTTTATGTTAAGGAAAAGAGAGAACAAAGGTTATCTAGGTCTGTGTATATAGTAGGTGTTTAATAAATGCTTGCTGAATTGAACAAAACCAGCATCCAAACCATGGCAGTATGTATATATCTCCTTTTTAACACACACACATGAATAACTATAGCTGCCTGTACATGCTGAGAGTGTTTCTGAAAGAGTATATAAGAAACTTTACTGCTGGGGAGGGGATGTCCCTGTCTGAGATGGAAGGGGGATTTTATCTCATGTATTCCATTCACAGTTGGTATCTTTTGCCATGTGTATGTATTACTGTTTCAAGGAAATAAATGTTTAAAGAATCAATAGACAAAACACAGATAAGTATAATTTTAAAAATAATGTAAAATTCCACCTACTAGAAGTTGAGAAGTAGAATGGAAGAGGAAAGGTGGAAAGAGGATAGGGGTATTATCCGTTTTACAAAAAAAAGAAAAAATTTAAGCGGGGCAGTAATTGTGGACTACACCTTAATTCACCAGCTACACTAGGCACACAGGAAGGACTTCAACAGATGTTCTATTTTATTCATATCATCCAGGCTTATAATGATTTTCTTTATGACAACAATTTTGCTGAAAAGTTTATTGATTTGCTTTTTGGTTGTTCTTCATTATTATAGTAGAAGTGCCCTTTAACTCCAAAACAGTCAGGTGATGCTGTGCAACATTGAGCCCAGTCTGGTGGGGAGGGCCCAAACATATTCACAACAAGGGGGAGCTCCATGTTTTTGTTTTGTTTGTTTTGTTTTTTTAGAGCCACTGATCCTCAAGGTGGAGTGGGGTTGGGATCATATAATTTTAGAGGTCTGGCAATGCCCTCCCCTCCCCCCATAGCTACCATTTCTGAAAATGGTCTTACAACCTCCATTTAAACAGATACAGAGATAGGAAACTACAACACAAAGATCATTTCATTTTTTAAGATGTTTAAGTCCTAGAAAACCTCTTCTTTCTTTTTCCTTTTTCTCTTTTTCTTTCCTTTTTTTGTTTTTTTGTTTTTTTGTACCCAAAGTTCAACTACATCTAAGAGAAACCCCAAATAACTGTCTTAAACAAAATGAAAATTTACTTTTCATGTAAAAGATATACAGAAGTAGGCAGTCCTGGGCTGAAACGACAACTGCAATGAAAGTGTCATTGATCCAGGCTGCTTTTATCTCAGCTCTCCACCTTCCTAGAGTGTCACTTTTGCCCTTGTAATCCAAGATGGCGGTTAGAATGCCAGTCATCATGACCACACTCCAACTTAGAGGAAAAAAGGCAGAAGGCCACACCCCTTCTCTTTAAGGAGATTTTCTGGAAGTATAGCATGCCATTTGTGTTGATATATCAATGTTCAGAACTTAGTCACATGGCCCATTAACTTGAAAGGAGACTGGGAAAGGTCATAAAAACCAAGGTTCCATTGCTAAGGATGAAGGAGGAAATGAGTACTGAAAGGTAGCTAACAAGCTCTGTCAAACTGGTCATTTAAATATTTGAAAAGACCAGGGGCGCCTGAGTGGCTCAGTCAGTTAAGCGTCTGCCTTTGGCTCAGGTCATGATCCCAGGATCCTGGGATCCAACCCAGCGTTGAACCCCACCCATCGAGCACCCCATGGAGCCCCAGGTCGGGCTCCCTGTTCAGCGGAGAGTCTGCTTTTCCCTCTTCCTCTGCCTGTTGCTCCCCCAGTTTGTGCTCTCTCTCTCTCTCTCAAATAAAAATATAAAATCTTAAAAAAATAATAAAATAAGATAAGCTTTCTTGGCAACAACTGCCCATGTTACTAAATCTGGAGTCATCTCTATTCGGGTCTTTTTTTTTATTTTATTTTTTTTTTATTAACATATATTATTTGTTTCAGGGGTTATTCTCTGAGTCTTTGACATTTGTTATTGTTTAGCCTGTGTCTCCACTTAGACTCCAGTAGGTTTTTTATTTTTTTTTTAACCCCTCCCCTCCTAAGCAAATTAATATAAATGTATTGTCATTTAATTTCACCTGGTTTGTTTTAGCTTATCTGTACTTTTTTTTTTTTTTTAAGATTTTATTTATTTATTTGACAGAGAGAGCAAGAGAGCACAAGCTGGGGGAACAGTAGAGGGTGAGGGAGAAGCAGGCTCCCCGCCAAGCAGGGAGCCTGATGAGGGATTCGATCCCAGGACCCTGGGATCATGACCTGAGCCGAAGGCAGACGCTTAACGACTGAGCCACCCAGGCACCCCGCTTATCTGAACCTTTTGAGAACTTTTTGCATTCCAGCTTTCCTACTTAGCATATAACTTAGCTGTGGGCATTTGCACCTCTGATAAAAAGAATTTTGCTTCAAGAACAGAAACAGTGTCTTAATTTATATTCTCAGCACTTGGTACAATCCCTGTGCATATGAGAGTCTCAGTATTTGTTTAGTGAATGAATTCTGCAGTTAGAAGTAAAGGACATTTTCTTGAAGAGTTGGGTTGTTTGTTTTTTTTTAATTCTGGAATTGTTTATGAAAGGAGACTGAAATCTCCCTGTCTTTTTTTTTTTTTTAAGATTTTATTTATTTTATGACAGAGCACAAGCAGGGGGAGCAGCAGAGGCAGAGGGAGAAGCAAGCTCCCCGCTGAGCAGGGAGCCCAATGCGGGGCTCCATCCCAGGACCCTGGGATCCTGACCTGAGCCGAAGGCAGACACTCAACCAACTGAGCCACCCAGGCACCCTGGGAGAATTATATTTGAACACATATCCTGACTTTTAAAAGGGGGAAGGTGGGGCGCCTGGGTGGCTCAGATGGTTAAGTGTCTGCCTTCGGCTCAGGTCATAATCTCAGGGTCTTGGGATCGAGCCCTGCGTCAGGCTCCCTACTCAGCGGGAAGCCTGCTTCTCTCTCTCCCCCTACTCCTCCTCCCTGCTTGTACTCTCTCACTCTCTCTGTCGAATAAATAAATAAAATCTTTAAACAAATAATAAAAGTGGGAAGGTGATTTAAACAGTTTTGCTAAATTTCTAGATCATACAAATATGATTTTGTGATGATTTAGTTGGCTAAATTTAAAAAAAGGAAAAGACTAGACAGTGACAAGTTTAAAGTTTACATCTTAACTCTGCCCTGATACATAGTATCCTTTCCTAACTCACTTCTTTCCCTCAGTTTTATAAATTACAAAATAGAATTCATAGATCAATTTTTTTAAAGTTGAAAAGGCATTTAAAGCACATATTCATTAAAATCAGTCTAGGATCCAAATTCTGATGTAATCTGAAGATTTGGGGATAAGATTAGATATGCCAACCTCTGAAATGGAAACAAACTAACACTAAATCCATTTGTGGAAATAATCCTAGAAAGTAACTTAAAAATGTATTAGAAAAAATGCTGCTCATGAAATTAAGGGTTCCTAATATATATTCTTGTAGACTAGAGATAGTAATCAAAATATAATGTGTAGAATGATCTATAAATTTGGTATTTAGACATAATGACACACACACACACACCCCAGTCACTGGCATATAGTAAGTATTCAGGTGTTAATTATTATTATTAAATGTATAGATTAGAAATAAAGTCAAAGAAAGAGAAAGAAACCAAAGAGATGGCACCTGGTATCTATACAATGGTCCTTTACTTAGAATAAAATATTCCTAGAGATAACAATACAAAGAAACAGTTTTCCTGAAGAATCTCAATTTACTGGATATATACAGGAGTTTTTAAAAATTAACTGTTACCAATGGTGCTATGTTTTGTCCCCCTTCCCCTCTGGCTACAGGGTCTCTTAGCTACATCTTGATCTAATTTCATTACTTGTTATCAGAATAATGTAATTCTCTTTAGCATGGGCCAAATTTGTGGCTCGTGGGGCTTGTAGTTGGTATAGGACCCTTATTGCTATTAAGTCTCTCTGTCTCTCACTGTCTCTGACTGTCTCTTGCATACACTCATGCACACCTCTCATTTCTCATCTCTCTGCTATATTTTCTCAGGGTTTACCTTCATTCTCTAATACTGCAAGAAGCCACTCCTAGACATGAACTTCCTTTAAGCCTCATTAAATAACAAGGAATGAAGGAGAAACATAGTGCTTTACTAGACTGGTGGCTTTTTAAACCTTTTGTAACCCAGTGCAATACACATATATTGTCAACCCAATACAGACATACATAAATGTGTATTAGTCAGCTATTTCTGCGTAATAACAACCAGAACATCTCAGGGGCATACAACACTAAGCATTTATTTTCACTTACTGGTGTGTGTTGCTTAGGGTCAGCGGATCTATGCTGGATTCAGCTGGGTTTCATGACTGATCTTGGCAGGGCTAGCTCGTGTCTGGATCGGTTGGTGGTTAGCTGACATAGGCTTTTCTTACTCAGGGGAGGGTCAGCCTTTTTGTTCTACTAGATTTTCAACTGACTGGACAAGGCCTACCCACATTAGAGAGAGCAATCTGCTTAACTCACCTAAGGATTTAAATGTTAATGTCATCCAAAAACACCTTCAAAGAAACACTCAAAATAATATTTAACCAGGGGCGCCTGGGTGGCTCAGTCATCAAGCATCTGCCTTTGGCTCAGGTCATGATCCCAGGGTCCTGGGATGGAGCCCCACATCGGGCTCCCTGCTCTGCGGGAAGCCTGCTTCTCCCTCTCCCACTCCCCCTGCTTGTGTTCCCTCTCTAGCTGTCTCTCTCTCTGTGTCAAATAAATAAATAAAATCTTTTTAAAAAATAGTAATATTTGACCAAATATCTAAACACCCTATGGATCCGTCAAGTTGATACATAAAATTAATGGTCACAGTCTCTTTATGCTTTGCTTTCCTAGAATAGTGATTATCCCCAATCTACCTCTCCAATTACTCCTTCCCCACGTCCCCCAACCCCTGGAAAAATGCATCGTAACATTCTTGTTTCTGGAAGATAGGCCATATTTATCTTGTAGTTTTGTGAACTCCCAGTCCACCACTGAATACCCTCTTTGGGGTTTAATACCTCACTGTAAATAATACTGTTTTACACAAAAATCTTAAAGTAATTGTACTTTTTTTCTACAAACACACAAAGTTATTTCAAATCCCTGTGGAAAAGAATGGAATATAAATATACATACATTGTTTTTATCAACCAAATGTTTTACATATTTAACTACTTTTCTTATAAAGTGAAGGCTGTCTTTTAAGGTCTTAAGTTGTTGGGTTTTCAGACTAACTCAGTCTTATCTTTTTCTTTTTCTTCCCATTTTATTAATAAACCAAAAAAGTCTTCCCTAATTCTTAAGTTTTTTCTATTTTTCACAATTTCTTAGTTTGAAGGAGCAAAGAAGTCGCAGACTATATCTGATGAATCCAGAGGCTTTAAAATTCATTCCATCATTATTCCACAAACATTTACCCATCATAATTTTGAGATATTTGAAACACAAAGATGCATAATGCATAGTCCATAGCTTTAAGGGGCTCATAACCATATGAGAGAGAAAGAGACTTATCAAACACAATCCTGGAGTGCAGAGGCTCTCTTGGTCTAGTGACAGGCCCCTTATTTCTCCATTTTATAGGTGGAGAAAATAGATGCAAAAATCTATAACCAGTTGGGCAAATTGTAGTGAGTTGGTAACCCAGTAAGAGAGAAAACACTGAGGTGACACCAACTGTTATAAATCTGTACCTGGGTCTGAGCCTGGCTCAAGAGAATCAAGCCACTGGGCAAACTGCCATCCTAGCAACTGACTGGCACCAGCTCAGTATGACTCGCCATACCTCCCAACAATCCTTTTTTTTTTTTTTAAAGATTTTATTTATTTGAGAGAGTGAGAGAGAGCATGAGCAGAGGCAGAGGGAGAGGGAAAAGCAGACCCCCCCCCCTGCTGAGCAGGGACCCAACCCTCCCCCCGCCCATCATGAGGCTCCATCCTAGGACCCTGGGATCATGACCTGAGCCAAAGACAGATGCTTAACTGACTGAGCCACCCAGGTGCCCCACAATCCTGTCTTTTGAAGTCAGCTCATTTTCTCATTCTCAAAAAGGGCTATTTCAGATATTCTTTGTTTTCATTTCTCTAACCCTACTAGTCACCTCTCTTTATTTTCATAGATGACCTTTCTTCTGACTTCAACCCCCTCCCCCAACCATAAGCCATTAAAAACTCTGCCGCCAAATTGTAGTCCAAGCCTCTACCTCCCCTTCCCTTCCAGAGATCACTGTAGAGATCATAGGGAAGTTCAGTCTCACATTTCCCTAAAGAAATGCCCACTTAGTTCTCTTCTGGGCATCTAGTCAGCTTTATGGCACTGTTCTTTGTACTGCTGGTCACTGAGAGGAAATCTGGGACATGGTATCCTTTAGGGAAGACATGGGCCTGGGGTAGACTACCACTCCAGTTTACCCAGGATCACCAGTTAAACTATGCAAATACACATAAATCTCTTCACTGGTGCTTTGGGCCAATTTTAAAAGTGGAATTACAGTGTGGGAGAGAAAAAGCTAAAACTCAGCACTGAATGGGCTTCTCTCTGAATCCAAAGGTGACTTGGTTCTCACAAATAAAATACAGCAAAAATGATGGGCTGTCATTTCCAAGATTAGGTTAGAAAGGGCTGTGACTTCCATCTTGCTCACACTTTCTCTCTGGTTCTCACTTGTTCATTCTTTTTTTTTTTTTTTTTTTTTAAAGATTTTATTTATTTATTTGAGAGAGAGAGAATGAGAGACAGAGAGCACGAGAGGGAAGAGGGCAGAGGGAGAAGCAGACCCCCTGCTGAGCAGGGAGCCCGATGTGGGACTCGATCCCAGGACTCCAGGATCATGACCTGAGCCGAAGGCAGTCGCTTAACCAACTGAGCCACCCAGGCGCCCTCACTTGTTCATTCTGATGAGGGCAGCTGCCATGTTGTGAGAGATACCCTACAAAAAAGCCCACGTGGCAAGGAACTGAGGGAGGCCTTGAGGCAACAGTCTGCAGAGAACTGAGGCCTTCAGTGAAATAGACCACAAGAAGCTAACTCCTGCGGACAACCAGATGAGTGAGCTTGGAAACACATTCTTCCTTCAGCTGATCTTTGAGATAAATACAGACAGTCCCCAACTTACGATGGTTTTACTTACGATTTTTTCACTTTACAATGGTAAAGAAGCAATACACACACATTCAGTAGAAACTATACTTCGAATTTTTAATTTTAATCTTTTCCAGGGCTAGCAATCTGCAGGACCATGCTTTTTCATGATACTGGGCAGTGGCAGTAAACTGAAGCTCCCAGTCAGCCAGGCGATCACAAGGGTAGACAACCAATACACTTACAACCATTCTTACCCACACAACCATGCTGTTTTTCACTTTCAGTACAGTACTCGATAAATTACATGATATGTTCAACACTTTATTATAAAATAGGCTTTGTGCTGGATGATGTTGCCCAACTCTAGGCTAATGTAAGTGTTTTGAACACATTTTAAGGTAGGCTAAGCTATGATGTTTCGTAGGTTGGTTGTATTAAATGCATGTTTGACATAATGGTATTTTTAATTTACAGTGGGTTTATTGGGATGTGATCCCACTATAGTCAAGGAAGATCTGTACAGCCCAGCATCTTGATGGTTGCCTTGTGAGAGACCCTGACCAAGAGGACTCAACTAAGCCATGCTGTGGTTCCTGACCCACGTGAAATGTGAGTATATTATATATAATATAATTATTATTATATATAAAAATATATATATTATATATAATATAATAATTATATTAATAATATATTTTCTAAAACAAACATTAATTCTCTGGGACAGTAAATCTAAAGCCATAAAGAAAAAGAGCATATTTTCTGATTACATTTCTGATTTGAAACGGCTGCCTTCCACAACCCACTACCTTTGGAATCAACTATTTTATTTTATTTTATTTTAAGATTTTATTTATTTATATGTCAGAGAGAGTGAGAGAGTGAGAGAGAGAGAGAGAGAGAGAGCAAGAGAGAGAGCACACAAGCAGGGGGAGCTGCCGGCAGAGGGAGAAGCAGGCTCCCCTCTGAGCAAGAAGCTCCATGTGGGACTTGATCCTAGGACCTTGGGATTATGACCTGAGCTGAACGCAGATGCTTAACCTACTGAGCCACCCAGGCGTCCCTCAACTAGTGTTTTAAATTATAGAGTATTTAATTCCTTTTATACTTTCTCTTTCAGCCTTCAAATATAATAAAGGAGCTATAAGAATTCCTACCATAGTTAGGTCAAGACCACAGAAATGATGGTTTTAAGTGTTTTCCTTCAAGAAAAAGGAGATTCCATCCTGATTTTATGGTTGCATGACCATCTCTATCTTTAAAGCATTTATTCAGCAAACATTAATTGAGAACCTCCTACTATGTGAACCAAGTCTTCGGCCTCAGGTTGGGGCTACAAGGATTAATCAGACTTGGTCTTTAGTGAGGGAGTCTAACAAATCCACAATGTCATTAAATACAGTAGGATAAGTTTCAGTCGCTTTGGAAATACAGAGTGGGGATTCTGTAAGATTTTTTTGCAGGACATGATTTCTGATTTGAGACCTGAATAAGTGGTAGATGGCCTGATGGAGTAAATGGAAGGGAGTCTGTGGTAAGAGAGGAACAGTATGTGCAAAGCCTTGGAGTCTTAATCATTGGGTTATTCTATTTCACTTTTTCTGTATTTTTAATGTCTCCCTTTACATTTGGCATCTTCTTCGTGGCCTTTAAACATCTTAATATTTCTTAGATTCAAAAACAATGAAAATGAGTATATCAGAGTAGGACCCTAAGTTCATCTTATTCCATAGGTAAAAACTAGATAACACTCACACCAGCAAATAACCCAGAAAATAACCTGAAAACAGGCAGAATAAACTCGACAACTAAATATAGAGAAGCGGCCACATTGAAAGGGGAAAGAAGGGCGGAGACACAGTTAAAAGCTAAATGGACCTGCAGGACTGTCTGTGGGAGGGAGGGACACCATGGTCTTGGAGAGGGGAGAGAAGCAGACCCTTACACAGATGAGCCTGTATAGGAAGATGAATCCCCATAACATTTGGCTTTGAAAACCAGAGGGTCCTAATATTGTGAGTTCCTACAACCAGCAGGACTTAAAACCTGAAATTTTAAAAATCAATGGGATTGGTTTTGGGAGAACCAGAAGGTCAAAAGGAAACTGAGTCCCCATCTTTAAAAAGACAACACAATGGAGGGATGGGGTAACTGGGTGATGGCCATTGGGGAGGGTATGTGTTGTAATGAGCACTGGGTATTATATGAGACTGATGAATCACAGACCTGTACCCCTGAAACAAATAATACATTATAAGTTAATTAATTGAATTTAAATAAAATAAAAAAGAGATAATACAAAAAAACAGCCAACAGAGATACAGCATAGAAGAAGCAGTTTGAAAACTGCCTGGGGCACACAGGAGGGAGAACAGTTTACTCATCTTAGAGCATGTCCCAAAGGGACAGAGTTCTTGGAAGACTTCTCCAGGAATAAAGGAGCTGGCAGGCGCCATTTCCCTCCCTTGCCCCCCAGCATAAACACATGGCCACCTGCAGGAACCCTGCTGGTGCTGATACTACCTAACTTGCTAACACTGCCCCCTCATCCCCCGTTCCCCTCTGTGCTCTGTTTTGGTGGATCCACTCTCTTCAGTCAAGACTGCCTCAGTCCCAGAGCTGCAGGACCACTTCTGCAGAGGACCAGTGGCCCAAACCTTGCTAACACCACTTCCCTCCCCAACACTCCCCTTCCCCACATGTTGCAGATCCGCTCCCTCCAATATGCTTTTCGCTGGAGCCCATCCTGGGTGGTGCCACAGGCCTGGCAGTGTGCAAGCCGCTCCTTTAGTGCCCAGCACCACTCCAAAGTGACTCCTGCCCTGGAGAGAGGAGACGATAACCACACATACCAGTCAGACGTAGACACCAGAAGTGGGCTGAAGGCAGACAACTGGTATGACAGCAGGCTTTGCACACCAATGAAAGCTTTTCAGGGGACAACACGGGGAAAGTGCCCTGCAGTTTGGTGCTACTGCATCTTTGGCAAACACCTGGTCTGACTCAACTCAAACCTAAGGCAGCCCCAGACTGGCCCACTAACACCACAGGGACCAAACACTGCCTACAACAGGTAGAGAGCCACTGCAGACGACTGGATTGAAGGAAAAAGTGGCTCAGCCATAACAGTAGGGCACATGCAACACACGGAGGAGACACCCCTGAAGCACTAGATTCCAGTGAACAGGGCACATTGCACTGCAGGGCACCACAGGACTTCTTCTTCATAAGACCACTGCTTTCAAGAGCAGGAGACCTAGCTGACTGTCTCAACACAGAGAAGCAGACAGAGAGTTAGACACAATGAGGAGACAAGGAATATGTCCCAAATGAAAGAACAGGACAAAAATCACAGCAGAAGACCTAAGCAAAATGGAGATAAGGAATATGCCTGATGCAGAATTTAAAATTATGATCATAAAGATACTCACTGGACTTGAGGGAAGAGTGGAGGACATCAGCAAGACTCTTAACAAAGAAAAAAAGAACTAATCAGAGGTGAAGAACACAATAAATGAAATTTAAAAATACACTAGATGGAAGAAATTGTAGACTAGAGGAAGCAGAAGAACAGATCAGAGACCTGGAGGGCAGAGTAATGGAAAGTAATCAAGATGAGCAGGTGAGAAAAAAATTATGCAAATGGGAATAGACTTAAGGAATTCAGCAACACCATCAAGTGTAATAACATTCACATTATAGGGATCCCAGAAGGAGAAGAGAGAGAAAAGAGGACACAAAATTTATTTAAAGAAATAATAGCTGAAAACTTCCTGAATTTGGGGAAGGAAACAAATCCAGACCCAGGAGGCACAGAGATTCCCCAACAAAATCAACTGAGCTACACAGTGTCCCTCTACCAAACATTTATGTTATTTTTTTTTAAGATTTTATTTATTTATTTGACAGAGACACAGCGAGAGAGGGAACACAAGCAGAGGGAGTGGGAGAGGGAGAAGCAGGCTTTTCGCTGAGCAGAGAGCCTGACGCGGGGTTTGATCCCAGGACCCTGGGATCATGACCTGAGCCGAAGGCAGACGCCTAACGACTGAGCCACCCAGGCGCCCCCCTCTACCAAACATTTAAAAAAGAGTTAATACTTACTCTTGTCAAACTATTCCAAAAAATAGAAGAGGACTTCCAAATTCATTCTATGAGACCAGCATTACCCCGATACCCAAACCAGGTAAAGACATTACAAAAAAAAAAAGAGAGAGAGAGAGAGAGAATTACAGGCCAATATCTCTGATGAACATAGATGCAAAAATCCTCAACAAAATATTAGCAAAACAAATCCAACAATACATTTAAAAAATGATCCACCAAGATCAAGTGGGATTTATCTCTGGAATGTAAGTGTGGTTCAATAGTTGAAAACAATCAAAATGATACATCACATCAATAAGAGAAGGATAAAAACCATATGATCATTTCAATAGATGCAGAAAAAGCATTTGACAAAGTACAACACCGATTCATGATAAAAACCCTCAACAATGTAGGTTTAAAGGGAACATACCTCAACAGAATAAAGGCCATATGTGAAAAACTGACAGCTAACATTATACCCAATGGTGAAAAACTGAGAGCTTTTCACCTAAAGTCAGGAAAAAGACAAGAATGTCCACTCTCACCACTTTTATTCAACATAGTACTGGAAGTTCTAGGCACAGCAATCAGACAAGAAAAGGTAATAAAAAGCATCCAAATTGATAAGGAAGAAGTAAAACTTTCATTATTTGCAGATGACCTGATATTATATATAGAAAATCCTAAAAACTCCACCAAAAACCTACTAGAACTGATAAATGAATTCAGTAAGGTCACAGGATACAAAATCTGTTCCATTTATATACACTAATAATGAAGCAGCAGAAAGAGAGATTAAGAAAACAATCCCGGGGGCGCCTGAGTGGTTCAGTCGGTTAAGCATCTGCCTTTGGCTCAGGTCATGATCCTAGGGTCCTGGGATCAAGCCCCACGTCGGGCTTCCTGCTCAGTGGGGAGCCTGCTTCTCACTCTCCCTCTGTCTGCCACTCTCTCTCTCTGTCAAATAAATAAATAAAATCTAAAAAAAAGAAAGAAAAGAAAAGAAAACAATCCCATTTACAATTGCACCAAAAATAATAAAATACCTAGGAATAAACTTAACCAAGAAGATGAAAGTGAAGATAATCCATGCTCATGGATTGGAAGAACAAATATTGTTAAAATGTTCATCCTACCCAAAGTAATCTGCACATTTAATGCAATCCCTTTCAAAATACCAATAGCATTTTTCACAGAACTAGAACAAACAATCCTAAAATTTGTATGGAACCACAAAAGACTCCAAATAGCCAAAGCAATCTTGAAAAAGAAAAGCAAAACTGGAGGTATCACAATTCCAGATTTCAAGTTATACTACAAAGGTGTAGTAACCAAAACAGTATGGTATCAGTACAAAAATAGACACATAGATCAATAGAATAGGATAGAAAGCCCAGAAACAAACCCACAATTAATATGGTCAATTAATCTTTGACAAAGGAGCCAAGAATATGCAATGGAAAAATACAGTCTCTTCAACAAATGGTGTTGGGAAAACTGGACAGCTACATGCAAAAGAATGAAACTGGACCACTTTTTTATAACATCCACAGACAAAAAAAAAAAACCTCAAAATGGATTAAGGACCTAAATGCAAGAGCTAAAACTATAAAAATCCTAGAAAAGAGCACAGACAATAATTTCTCTGACATCAGCCGTAGTAACATTTTTCTAGATATATCTCCCGAGGCAAGGGAAACAAAAGCAAAAATAAACTATTGAGATTACATAAAAATAGAAACCTCTGCACAGCAAGGGAAACAATCAACAAAACTAAAAGACAACCTACTAAATGGGAAAAGGTATTTCCAAATGACATATCCAATAAAAGGTTAGTATTCAAAATATATAAAGAACTTATATAACTCAACACACCAAATCAAATAATCCAATTAAAAAATGGACAGAAGACATGAACAGACATTTCTCCAAAGAAGACATACAGGTGGCCAACAGACACATGAAAAGATGCTCAGTATCACTCATCATCAGGGAAATGCAAATCAAAACTACAGTGAGATGCTAAGCAAAATAAGTCAATCAGAGAAAGATAATTATCATATGATCTCACTGATATGTGGAATTTAAGAAATAAGGCAGAGGATCATAGTGGAAGAGAGGAAAAAATGAAACAAGACGAAACCAGAGAGGGAGACAAACCATAAGAGACTCTAATCTTAGGAAACAAACTGAGGGTTGCTGGAGGGGAGGGGGGTTGAGGGATAGGGTAACTAGGTGATGGACATTGGGGAGGGTATGTGTTGTAATGAGCACTAGGTGTTATATAAGACTGATGAATCACAAACCTGTACCCCTGAAACAAATAATACATTATATGTTAATTAATTGAATTTAAATTTAAGAAAAAGAATATACTTTGATGTATGTGGAGATTGGGGGAAAAAAACTACAATGAGATATTACCTCACACCTCTCAAAATGGCTAAAATCTAAAACTAAAATCTAAATCTAAATCTAATTTAATCTAAAATCTATTTTCTAAAGAAATAACAAGTGTTTGTGAGGATGTGTAGAAAAAGGAAACCTCGTGCGCTGTTAGTGGGAATGCAAACTGGTGCAGCCACTGTAGAAATTGTACAGAGCTTCCTCAAAAAATTAAAGATAGAACTACCCTATGACCAGTAATCACACTACTGGGTATTTGCTCAAAGAATACGAAAACACTAATTCGAAAGGATATATGCACTCCTATGTTTATTGCAGCATTATTTACAAATTATGGAAGCAGCTCAAGTATCCATGGATAGATGAATAGATAAAGATGTGGCACGTATATACAATGGAATATTATTCATTCATAAAAAAGAATGAAATCTTGCCATTTGCAACAACATGGGAACTAGAAAGTATAATGCTTAGGGAGCTAAGTCAGTCAGAGAAAGACAAATACTATATGATATCATTCATATGTAGAATTTAAGAAACAAAGAAAGGGGAAAAAAGAAGAGAAAGAGACAAATCAAGAAACAGGCTCTTAACTATAGAGAACAAACTGATGGTTACCAGAGGGGAGAGCAGTGGGGGGATGGGTGAAATAGGTGATGGGGATTAAGAAAAGCCCTTGCTGTGATGAGCATTGGATGATGAATGGAAATGTTGAATCACTATATTATACACCTGAAACTAATATAACATGGCATGTTAACTAACTGGAATTAAAATAAAAATTTTAAAAATTAAAAAACTTATTTTTATTATGTTCTTCTTATCTAACCTATTTGGTGAACAGCTTAGTCATGATCAAATTAGATAATGCATATGGAAGCAATATGGAAGCTGTCAAATGCTACACAGAAGAATCTATCTAAGAGCTATAGTTAAAGACATGAAATTTCTTCTCTTCCCCAAAGGGATAATGTTAAATCCTTAATGGGATTGCATTTCCAACCACACAAATTCTTGAGAATTTTTTTGGAAAATCTCCTAAATACAGTCAGAAATAGACCCCACACCGATCCTTTACATCTAACGTGTCCTTATACCAAGCCAGAACAGAGTTCCCAGGCCTGCGTCATGCTGCCCTAGGTTTGATTTGGATTTCTAGTTTTTAGAGAAGTGGAGTATTCTTTGCTGATTGGCATTTTCCTCACTGTAGCATTAAGCTCAATCATGCAAACTTTGTATGTAGCTTTTCTTTGAAAGCACCCAAAAAATAGCTTCAAAATTATTTTAAATAATAGAGAATATTTAGCCCTTCCCTCCCACCACCAAGAAAAATATGGCAAGTTTTAAGTTTAGGATAGGCTACATTTTCTCATTTATATCCAAATGTGAATGACTGCTTTACTACTCACCAGCAAAAATTCTTTCCAGTTCTCAAAAACCCACTATCCACAAACTTCTAAGTAGCTTATTCATAGTTGGAACTTAAAAAGGTTATGTTATACTTACTTAGTTTCTTCAAAATTCCTTTTCTACGCTATATAAGATGCTACTAAACTTTTAGCAACAATAAATTTTATTTTTTCTTATAGGAAGCTAGGCAAAACTACCAACGGAGTATTAAAACCCACAAAATTGTTATTGTTGAGAACAATCTCTTGAAAGACATTAAGCCACATTCCACATTTGTACAAAGTCCCCCAAGTATGGCACAGTCCTATAATCAATGTTATACGAGTAAATTTATTTTAAAATCTTGGTGGATTTGAAGCATATATAATAATAATACATTTTAAATGAGGTCAGAAGAAGATTTTTGGAAGTTTTCCCCCAAATTTTTTTAAGGGTAACCTTCTTGGCCAATATCAGAATTTGTGAGGCTGATAATTTGTCTTAAAATAATATTTTATAAAAAAATTTTAGGCTCTTTAGAAAGAGAAATTGCTTTGAAATGCTAATTACCCCCACCCCTCCTTCGTTTCTATTGCATTTGTCATCTTATTATCTTAAGACATGTTGGTAAGAGGCTGATATGGAAGGGCTTTGAAACAAGAAGAAAGTCTTTCCAGCCTTGAATTAAGGTAATTTTAAGTATCAAATCTACAGACATCCAGGGGGTTGTTCAAGAACAAAGCTTCATGTGTTGCCTGTTCTTATGCATTTTAATGTACTGTACACTAAGACTCAAGAAAAAAAAAGGTTTAATGAGCTTCTGACTTTTGATTGAAACTCTTTTGCAAAGTCTTTCACAAAAACATTTTATAACCCAGTGAGTTAAGTAAGGATTTTTTAATTTTATTATTATTATTTTTTTAGTTTTTTAGAAGAATGAGCCAGGCTTTGAAAATCATTCTTCTAGAAACCTAAAGCTTTGCTGATTGCTTCCAGGTTTTGATATATTTCTGTGGTTAACAGGATACCACAGTAGGGGGCATCAAAGAGATGGTAAGTTTGCACCTAGAAAATAATTCTCTTTTTGTATTGAAATTGAATTTGCCTTTATAGGTAGGATAAATTTACATTTCAAATAGCAAAGGAAATTCTGCAAAGGACTCCTACAACATTCAGACCCAAGTTTTCTATAGTCTACCACCTTCAGTAACTTCTTTGCCAATTATCCTGGATCTGCAAGGAAATTCTTATAAGGGCATTTTAAGCACCATGAGGAATGCATGATTAACTTTTATAGAAAAGCAATCTAGAATATAAGAATTATAGGTTATATGTCCAAAATGCCTTTTTTCTGAAGAGCAGGGACTGTGGGGTTATCAAGATGAATAGAAACCTAGTAAACAGAAATGGGAGATACTGGGAGTGACAGGAATTCAAGCTGAGTGAGGTGTGCCCAAAGCCAAGGGTGCTACTTGGTGGCCTGGATGGGGGTGGGGAGATGCCTTTTCACCCCACCCAGGTGAGCCAGGTGCCTCTCATCCTCAAAGAGGCTGTCAGGATTAAATTCACCTTGTCACTCATCCCTGTTTTCATTAATCAACACTTAAGTTTCCTGTCCTTGACCCAGTCTTAAACTTCACTTCCTACCTCTTTCCAAATCATTTCACTGAATTTCTAGGAACTTCTAGTCCACAGATTAAACAAGCCCTCCAATTATTTGAAACTATGACTGAGAACTCACCTCCAAATCTTGCCTTAACTGAAACCTGACTCTCTGCTGGAGATACCCTCCTCCGTGGGCATTTCCAATAGTGGCTATTCTTACACCCAGCTATAGAGGAAGACATCTTATCAATGGGACCACCTCCTTCTAGCAAATATTTAAATGTCGCCTCTTCCCTTTCTGATTCTCTTAGCATGCATAGACTGACCCTGCTCAGCACTATCTTTGAGGTTCAGCTAGCCTACCAGAGGATGTGTTCCCTCCTTCCTCCTCTTCTCCCTCCCTCTCCTCCCCCTACCCTTCCTCCTCCTCTTTCTCCTCCTTCTTGTCTTGTTCTCCTCCTCCTCCTTCTTCTTCTTCTTTCTCTGTTTCTTCTTTTGGCTGCCAAGAGGCATGTAGTTCTTGGTGAATACATTTAATTGGTAAAGTTTTAGTAAGTTTAAATGATAAGTTTAATAGGAAAAGTTCATATTTTGATCTTCACATCACCTTTCATTTTTGACAACATAAAAAAGTTTTTTATATTAAACTGTGAGTATATAGGAGAAAGGAACCATTTGTTAAAATGTTTCTTTTTGTATGTTAATCAACTACCTTATGGATTTTTCTTTTTTTGGTTTATATATTATTTGCCTACTGTTATTTAATTATTTTCTTAAGTACTATTCAGTGAAGCCATGTACAATTATTGGTGGATTTAGGCTGTCTTTTCCAAGTTTTGCTCCCTAAATCAGACTCTTTAACCCCTTTGAGTTGCCACACTACCATGCTGATGTGACAATTACTTAAAGAAGCATTCTCAGGTCCTTGGAGGGGTTCTGATCAATGCTTTCTCTGAAATCTGGTAAAAGTATTTTATTTCCTTTTGCAACAAAGACATGTAATGTTGTTTATAATAAGTTTGGAAAGATTACTTGAATGGAGGCTGCCTATTCTCACAATTCCATAGGGAAAGGTCCTGAAGCAATCAACATTCTTCTAGTGCCATGTTCTAGACTTTTCTTTTTTTTTTTTAAAGATTATATTTATTATTTATTTAACAGAGAGAAAGCGAGATAGCAAGAAAGAGCACAAGCAGGAGGAGCGGCGGGCAGAGGGAGAGGAAGAGGCAGGCTCCCCGCTGAGCAAGGAGCCTGACACAGGGCTCGATCTCAGGACTCTGGGATCATGACCTGAGCCGAAGGCAGACGCTTAACCAACTGAGCCACCCAGGCAGTCCTTTAGACCTTTTCTTTTCCATCCTTATGTAACAATCCTACTCTCTTTGGAATTGATACTATCTGACTATCCTCATTGCTAGTCTCTTCACATCTTGAGGTTATTACCCTCATTCTTGAAGATTTTGGCTCCTGTCTTCTCTTCTTAACACTTGCTCTCATCCTAGATGCTCTATCCAACACAAAAGCCTCAAAGTTCTTTGGTAGCTTTGACCCCATTAACCCATCCCTCCAATTTATTTTGGCAAATTACTTGCCACTTGGAATGATTTCACATTTATCACAGTTGTGGGAAGGAAGGAAAGTGCAGTAGACTGAAATTTTGGTGGGCCCTAATGAACCATGCTAGTATTTATGACCTGTATACCTTCTTGTCTTGACTCTGAGCTGGCTGTATGCCCTGCATGGAACAGTTACATCAGTTCCAGTCCTGAAGCTTAAGAAGTTCTGAGAGCTCTCTTGGAGAAGCCATCTGCCCTGCTATAAGTAGCTCAAACTAACCTTTTGGAGAGGCCTTATAGAGGATAATTAAGGCCCTGGGAAACAGCCCCAGCTCAGCTAATACCCAGCATCATGTGAGCAGTGCTATTTTGGACCTTTTAGCACCCCAGCACCCCAGGAGATACCTGTGAAGTAAAATAACCACCTAGTCAATCCATACCTTGTGAGAAATAATAATTTGTTATGATTTTAAGCCTCTAAGTTTTGTGGGTAGTTTGTTATGAAGCAGTAGATAATGGAAACACAAAGTATTTTCTCTCCCCACATTCCCAACCTGGTCCATAGAGGAGGAACATATATGACCTCTCTTCTACTCCCTTAGGTGTAATTCCCAAGAGTAGCTAATATAATTGTGAAGAATTTGCCCATAGCCGGTTGAATAGTGTCCCTCCCCAAAATTTGTGTCCATCCAAAACCCTCAGAATTTAGACATAAGGTAATTAGTTAAGGATCTTAAGAAGAAATCATCTTGGATTTAGGGTAGGCTCTAAATCTAATGACTGATATTTTTATATGAGAAAGGTGAGGGAGATTTGGACGCACAGAGACACAAAGGAGACAATGTGAAGATGGAGACGGAGATTGGAATAATGGGTCTACAAGCCAAGGACTGCTAGGAGCCAACAGAAGTTGGAAGAAGCAAGGGAGTTTCCCACCTAGAAATGTTGGCATCTTGATTTTGGATTTCTATCTTTCAGTGCTGTGAGAGAATAGATTTCTGTTGTTTTAAGCCACCCAGTTTGTGGTAATTTGTTACTGTATGAATGACTGTACAGTATGACTACGAAATGAATATGTTGTCATTCACTGTTGAATGAAATCATTGCATTGAAAGGAAATGGGTGACCACAATTCTTGAATCCATCTGTACCTGGATGGGTGCAGCAGGCCTGAGTCCTTAATCCATGCATCTGATTAGAAAAGTGGACTTAGAGTCTCTTCTGCAAACCCTGTCATATCTCTGACTCTCAGGAACTTTTTCCTTCCCAATGCTACTTCATATGGAGAAGTGTATCTACATGTTCTTTGCCAATCCAGGATCCTCCTATCTCTTTTGGTATAAGGTAGTTCAGTTCAACTGTAGTGTTTCCAATTAGCACCAAAGACAGTAACTAACTTACTTTTAAAAAAATGTTAGTGCTGCCAAGGGACATAATTATAGACAAGGGACATATGTTAAGGGACATAATTTAGGAGTTTGGAGGGCAGTTTGCACAGGATAAATCCAATATAATATTTGTATTCACCCCACACTATGCAACTTGCTTTGGAATGAACTATGAGCTGAAGTAATATGTATCCCTTCAGTAGTAGAAGCTTTGAGAACTACATGTGATTCATCATAATATCTTTTTCCTGCTTTTGCATCATAGAATCATGTGTCAGGATGACCTCCATCAGTATTGGTCCTTGAATGTCTATAATGAGTTAATTTCCCTTAGTGCTCTATAGTAAATATGTAGTGTGAATAAGAAGTAATGTTTATTTTTTTAAATTACTGAGATTTTCAGGTTGTTTGTTACCTCAGCATAACCTGGCCTATCCTGTCTATTTCAATACCAATATCAGTAAATTCAGTGAGCATCTAAAATTATACTCTTCCTTTTTTGTTCTAACACCTTCAGAATTCATTTTCACACTTACTCTCCAGATTTCTGCATAGCATAAGATAGCAAAATCTTATAATTATTAGGAACTGTTATCCTTCTCTTGTTGTTTTAAAGTTGCAGTTAGCTCTCAGATAGAGATGCCAGATACTGCCTGATGCAAACTCAGCATCATCCCTGCCCTTCCAAACATTCCCCTGTATTACAGTGGCCAGAAGTCTGGAAACTACATTTCCTAGACTCCCTTGTCATGTGGGCTTTGGTTTTGATTCTTCCAATAAGAGTTATTCCTGCTAGATTTTGGAAGGTGGAAGACAGCAGAAATCATTATTGCTCAATCTTGGCAGGCAGGCATATGATCTTCAGCGACATCAGGTGTGAGATTTTCCAGTGGTTTCTAGGCTTTCTACTGAGCACCATCTGTTTTGGTGGAACAGGCTGTTGAGATCATTGATGGCAGTTTCCTGTGATTCCCGAAACTTTCTGATTTCCAAAACTAACTGATGACGTTCCCTGTCCCTCGCCCTCTTCAGCACTTCCAAAAGTTTTATAAACTTCTAATCCTTTTTTACTAAATATTTTCCTGCCTGAAAAGCAGTGGTTTCAGTTTTACTGACCATAGACTTACAGACTATGGTCTGACTCTAGTTATTATTTAGGCATAGACACCGATCAATCAGAGCAGATCCTAAACTAATTAAAATAGATTCCAGTTACAAACAACCAGTACAGCTTCACTGGTGGTACCAGCTGAATATCAGCTCTGGTTAAGGAACTGGAGAGATGTGTATATGAGAGAGGCCTGAAGTACATTGCTCTCCCTTCGGACAAATCTTCACAGTTTAAAGTAACAGCTTCATCTGATAGGTAAGAGGTAGCTGCATTTCTAGTGTGGTATAATCAATATATATGATCTTTGTCCTGAGTTTCCAGCACAGAATTCCTAAAGAGCCTTGGAATTTCCTGAGTGATAGGATTGTCTTTTGTCATGCATCAGAAGTCCTTTTGAGCAAACTTGAGTTTATGCTAATGAGACAACTTAAGGTGGGGCCCCCAGATGGAGCTGGTCACCAGAAAGACCGAGTGACTAGAGTATTGGAACTTTCAGACCCACCCACTGACCTCCATTAAGGGGAGGGGAAGGGCAGCTACAGATAAAGCTCTGTAAAAACTCTTAACAGTAAGAGTTGATGAACTTCTGGGTTAACAAACACGTGGAAATGGGGGAAAGTGGAGAGCCCAACAGCAAGGAAGCTCTACACCCTTCCCACAAACCTTGCTCTATGCATCTCTTCCATCTGGCTGTTCCTGAGTTATATCCTTTTACAATAACTGGTAATTTAGTAAGTACAATGTTTCTCTGAGTTCTTTGAGCCACTCTAGTAAATTAATCAAACCCAAAGTGATGGTTGTGGGAACTTCCAATCTACTGCTGGTTGGTCAGAACCTGGACTTCCAGTTGGCATCTGAAATGGGGGCCATTCTTGTGGGACTCAGCCCTTAATCTGTGGGATCTGATGGTATCTCCAGGTAGACAGTGTCAGAATTGAGTTAAATTTGTGGTATACCAATTCATTAAGAATTAGAGATTGCTTGCTGTTAGAAGGAAAATACAAAACACATTTCAGCTGGTAAGAGATTCAATGGAAGTGGGAATTGAAGGTGTTCCAAATCATTTTATATACTCCATTTCTAATTACTGGATCCCAGTCTTTCTTGATCAGTGTCCTTTCTTGCACACCAGACAGATAATAGCAAGACTGTAGGGTTTTTTTTTTAATTTTTTTATTGTTATGTTAATCACCATACATTACATCATTAGTTTTAGATATAGTGTTCCATGATTCATTGTTTGTGCATAACATCCAGTACTCCATGCAGAACGTGCCCTCCTCAATACCCATCACCAGGCTAACCCATCCTCCCACCCCCCTCCCCTCTAGAACCCTCAGTTTGTTTTTCAGAGTCCATCGTCTCTCATGGTTCGTCTACCCCTCCGATTTCCCCCCCTTCATTCTTCCCCTCCTGCTACATTCTTCTTCTTTTTTTTTTTTCTTTCTTAACATATATTGCATTATTTGTTTCAGAGGTACAGATCTGAGATTCAACAGTCTTGCACAAATCACAGCGCTTACCAGAGCACATACCCTCCCCAGTGTCCATCACCCAGTCACCCCATCCCTCCCACCCCACCCCCCACTCCAGCAACCCTCAGTTTGTTTCCTGAGATTAAGAATTCCTCATATCAGTGAGGTCATATGATACATGTCTTTCTCTGATTGACTTATTTCGCTCAGCATAATACCCTCCAGTTCCATCCACGTGGTTGCAAATGGCAAGATCTCATTCCTTTTGATGGCTGCATAATATTCCATTGTATATATATATACCACATCTTCTTTATCCGTTCATCTGTTGATGGACATCTTGGCTCTTTCCACAGTTTGGCTATTGTGGACATTGCTGCTATAAACATCGGGGTGCACGTACCCTTTCGGATCCCTACTTTTGTATCTTTGGGGTAAATACCCAGTAGTGCAATTGCTGGATCATATGGTAGCTCTATTTTCAACTTTTTGAGGAACCTCCATACTGTTTTCCAGAGTGGCTGCACCAGCTTGCATTCCCACCAACAGTGTAGGAGGGTTCCCCTTTCTCCGCATCCCCGCCAACATCTGTCATTTCCTGACTTGTTAATTTTAGCCATTCTGACTGGTATGAGGTGGTATCTCATTGAGGTTTTGATTTGGATTTCCCTGATGCCGAGCGATATTGAGCACTTTTTCATGTGTCTGTTGGCCATTTAGATGTCTTCTTTGGAAAAATGTCTGTTCATGTCTTCTGCCCATTTCTTGATTGGATTCTTTGTTCTTTTGGTGTTGAGTTTGATGAGTTCTTTATAGATTTTGGATACTAGCCCGTTATCTGATATGTCATTTGCAAATATCTTCTCCCATTCTAAGACTGTAGGTTTAATGGCCCTATAATTCAGTAAGTTTGGAGGTCAGACTTTGAATTTATTTTCCAGCTATCTCAATGCTGTGGTATTAGAAAAGCAGGTTATGTTAGTAAAATCTAGAAAGTCCACAGGTTTCAGACTGTGACATAAGTAAAAACATTAGGATTCTGAACGTTCTCTTACTTTAAGCTTTCTGGAGACATTAGAAAAGCTACCCCATGTCACAGTCCTTGAATTCCTCATAATTTTCGTGTGTTCTATGGCAATAGCCATTTAGTTGCCAATGCCTTCAAAAAGCACTTTATTTCATGGGGCGCCTGGGTGGCTCAGTCGTTAAGCATCTGCCTTCGGCTCAGGTCATGATCCCAGGGTCCTGGGATCGAGCCCCGCATCGGGCTCCCTGCTCCGCGGGAGGCCTGCTTCTCCCTCTCCCGCTTCCCCTGCTTGTGTTCCCTCTCTCGCTGTGTCTCTCTCTGTCAGATAAATAAAATCTTTAAAAAAAAAAAAGCACTTTATTTCAGATAATCACCACAGATGGTAATTTAATTAGCTCTTTGGAGACTATGTTCCATGGACTATCAGGTCACATCACTTAATACTAACTGAATTTTCTACCCCTTCAGCTTCAATCATACCTTATAACTAACCCGTGTATTACCTCTTCTTTTCCCTGAAGGTCTATTGCCTACAGCCGTGTCTTTTCAATATCTCTGTCATATCCTCAGTTGCAAGTTTCAGAAACTGGAAGTTCTAAGAAAAGGAATATATTGAAAATATGTCAGGTGGTTCACAACATCTCTATATGTGCTAAAGAACCAGGCTAAAGAGATTGGTGCAAGGCATCCCAGACAGCTGCATCCAGGACCACATCTGCCATCACTGACCACTGGGCACTTCAGCTTGTGCCACCACCAAACTTGCAACTTGTGGTCCAAGATGACCCTTCCAGCTCATTTCATCACATACACATTTAGATCAGCAGGAAGGAATACGAGGAAGTAGAGGGATACCCCTTTCCTTTAAGGCAAGTTCTGAAAATTGAACACGTTACTTCTGTTCATATCCCATTCATCAGAATGTCACATGACCATACCCAGCTATAAAAAAAGAACCTGGAAAACTGATTTCCTCTGGGAAACCATATGTCCAGCTAAAGTTTTGAGGTCTTATTACTCCAGAAAGAAGGGAAGAATAGGTAGCAAAGGACAGTTTTCTCTACCAAGGTAACTTTGTGGAAATAAAAGTACTCAAGGAAGTATTCTAGCCAAATGAAATTTGTAGCAGAATAAAATCTCAAGATCAAAAAGACATGAAACATAAGAAATGAAGTCTAGTGTTTAATTCAGTAAAGTATGTGTATAAGTCAAAATGATGCTGGTTATATGGCTAAGAACTACAATGAAAATGTTAAGAAAGGACTCTATTTTATTTTTATTATTATTATTTTTTTGAGAGAGAGAGAGAGCAAGAGCACATGTGCAAGCTCGAGTGGGGTGGGGGGAAGGGGAAGGACAGAGGGAGAGGAAGAGAGACAATCTTAAGCAGGCTCCATGCTCAACACAGAGCCGATGCAGGGCTCAGTCTCACAACCCTGAGATCATGACCTGAGCCAAAAATCAAGAGTTGGATGCTTAAGGAACCGAGCCACCCAGGACCCCCAAAAGGACTCTTTAAATAGAAAAGCCATATCCCTGATTATCTTTTACTTAGGTTTATCTCTTGTTAATATGAATTATATTATTTTTTTAACTTATAAAAATGAACTAAGGGTCTCTTCAGAGAACAGGTGAGAGACATAATTATTGTTGAATTTGGTATTAACAGAGAAATGTAAATACAAATGCTCATAAAAGTTTAAAAGAAACTATTAGAGAGTTCTTTGTTAAACTCAATATTGCCAGGAGGAGAAAAGAAAACAGTGAAAACAGGCAATTCATCAAAATAAAGGAAAGGGCAGGGAGGAAAAAAATAAGAATACATAATAAACATAATGAGTTTATTAAGGAGTCTCAACTTGATGGGACGGTAAAGTGAAATGATTAAGTTTGGAGGCACTGAGATCAGATTTAATGGTTTCACCACTTACCAGCTGTATGACTAAGGCAAATTGCTTACACTCTCTGGGCTTCAGCTTCTTTTCTTTATAAAGGGAACATTGCCTCATGGGGGTTGTTGTGAGGTTTAAACAGAGTTACTATATGTAAAGTGCTTAATACAGTGCCTAGCACTTGGGAAGAGCTCAAAAAAATGTTAGTTATTGTGGTAGACTGTGACATTGGTAGCCTCTAGTTAACCACATTTCCTGGTATTTGAGTCTTTGTACGACCCCCTCCCACACTGACCCTGGGCTTGGCCATGTGACTTGCTTTGGCCAACGGGAAACTTGTAAGCATGATGCATGCAGAGGCTTCCCAGATGCTTTACATTTTGGGCGCCCTCACAGTTGTGATGCTATGATGAAGTTCAGGCTATCCTGCTGGAAAATAAGGTCACATGAACACACCCTGCAGGATGAAATAACACATGGAGGAGAACTGAGGCACCAGGCCAAGCCCCTGCTGAATGCAACAATGTGTGCCCTCATTGGACGTGAGATGGAGTAGAACAGCCCAGTTGACCTATAGAGTCATAAGAAATAATTAATTATTATTATTTTAAACTACTGTCTTGGGGTGGTTTGTTATATAGCAATAGATAACGAAAATAGTTACTATTCTCAAGATGAAAACATTTTTCTTTTTTTCCTAATAATCCCCCAACTGTGTTATGTCAACTGCCCTCCTCCCCTGGGTGAGGAGGGGAGGACCCATGCTGGATGAGACTGCTGTCTTCTATTGCTGTCTTCTGTTGCCACTGCTTCTCTGGTGATGTGAACTGGCTGTGCTTCATGCCTTCTGTTCACAGGTGTCCAAAAGCTGCTTTCCATGGAACATGAGTGATTTCTTCAGGGTGCCCAAAGGAAGAGCCACACACCACACTCCATTGCATATTCCCTGAGAGCAAGATCTGGCTCAGGTTTGACTTATTTTCCTTCCCTCATTTCTGTGAAGTACCCCTTGGGCACCTTCTCCTGGGTTCCCCTAGCCCAGAGATGAGAAAATGTGCAGAACAGATAGCTCAAGCCTACCCATTTCTGGCTGCTTCCCAATGCTTTTATTTTATATTTATTCTTGAAAAATAGTGTGGTTAACTCTATTTCCCCCTAACATCTATTTTTGTTATCAATACCATATATTTTAATTCTACATATATTTTAACCTCAACAAGGTATTTTCATTGTTTAACTAATCAACATTCATTTAGTTGTAACCATATATCTACCCTTTCTTCTTTCTCTATACCTTGTGTTACTGAGCTTAAATCAGGAATCAGTTTCTTTGCCTGAGGAACTGTTTCAGTGTTGCTTTTGGTGTAGGTCTACTGGCATTAAATTCCCCCAAGTTTTTGTATGTCTGAAATTGTCTTTATTTCACCTTCACTTTTGAAAGATATTTTAACTGGATATAACTTTCTGGTTGAATGTTACTCAAATTTGAAAATTTTATTCCATTGTCTTCTGACTTCCATATTTTCTTTTGAGGAGTCAGCTATCAGTTTTTATTTCTACTCCTCTAAAATTATGCATCTCTCCCTTTTCCTCTGATTTAAGATTTATTCCTTTTTCTTTAATTTTTAACAATTTTACTCTGATGTGTCTAGATATTATTTTCCTTATATTTGTTCTACTTGAGGTTTTTCAAGCTTTTTGAATTGATGGCTTATTGTCTTTCACCAATTTTGGAAAATTCTCAGACAATATGTTTTCAAATACAATTTTGCCCATTCTCTTTCTCCTCTCTTTTGGGATTGCATATTTTTAGCGTTTTACCATGCCTTACAAGTCCATTTTATAATTCTCTTTATTTTCCATTCTTTTTAATCTGTGTAATTTCTTCTGACCTATTTTCCAGTTCACTAATCATCTCTTCTGTTGTGTCTAATTTGTTTTTAATCCTACATATTGAGTACTTTATTTCTGAAACTTTATTTTCAATTTCTAGGATTTCTACTTTATTTATTTTGACATGTCTTCAGGTCTCTAACAAAATTCTCCATATTTTCACCTATTTTCTGCATCATTCCCTTGATATTTTGAATATATTGTTATTTTAACTTATAAGATTGACAACTTCAAAAAAGGATTCATCCAGGGGTGCCTGGGTAGCTCAGTCATTAAGCGTCTGCCTTCAGCTCGGGTCATGATCCCAGGGTCTTGGGATCGAGCCCTGCATCAGGCTCCCTGCTCAGCGGGAAGCCTGCTCCTCCTCCTTCCACTCCCCCTGCTTGTGTTCCCTCTCTCGCTGTCTCTCTCTCTGTCAAATAAATAAATAAAAATCTTAAAAAAAAAAAAAAAAGGATTCATCTGAGTATCTATTTCTACCATCTATTTTTATTTTGCTTTTTAAACATTTGGCCCAGTACATTTTTTATTTTATGCTGGACATTGTATATGAAACTTTCAGAGGCACTGGATGATGTTATCTTCCTCCAAAGAGGATTAAATTTTCTTCTTGCCCTCATTTAAGTAGAGACAGAGTGATCATTGATTCCATCAGGCTTTGAGATGGTTGGAGGCAAGGCTTAAAGCTTTGTGAGAGATGATATATTACTCTGTAGCCTTAAACTAGGGTATAGTCATTCAGAAATCTCTACTTGAAAACTGACATATTGTCCAGAATTCCTTGTCCATTTCAGGCTCTGAACTCGTATTTTTGTCTGTTTAGCTACATATGACTGCCTTAATCTCTGTATATCCTTTAAACACCTTAACAATTTGAGGTGTGTGTGTGTTTGTTTTGTTTTGGGTTTGTTTGTTTGTTCTGTTTTTACTGTTACTGTTCTTCCTCCTTACCCCATTCCCTAAAGACTTAGGATTCAGAGAAATTCTTGGAGGCAAAATCCTTGTAGAATGTCATATTCATTTCTCTGTGATTTTCTTCTCTCTGAGATCCTGGCTGCTGTACTTGTCTTGAATCCTAATTTTTGTCTTCCTCTCCTCATGAGATTGTTAAAGCTGTTGACCACTGTTTTATGCTGTGCCCCTATCTCCTAGCTAGGAAATGGAAAATTCCCTGAGAGAAAAACTGGTGGAGAATGTCCATTTTATTCCAGTGTGTTTACCTCTCCTCTAGGATCTTGACTTTCCTGGCCTGGCTACGTAGCTGCTCTTCAGTATCTTCAAATGACTGATTCTTTGTTTTTGCATTTTATCTAGCTTTATAATGTTCTTGGTGTGTGTTAATTAGTAAGAGTTTCTCTTAAAAATCTTAATGTTAGACTTAAAAAGTAAAACTCTAAAGCCTCTACAGCCTTTTAAGGTTAAAAGAACCATGACATTTCCAGTTGCTACTTTTTAGACTCTTTAAGTTGTTAACATCCTCTGGTTACACCAAATAAGAGATGGCTTTCAAAGTTTTTCTTAAAGCATCTCTTCTGTTTTCTTTACTTGTGACATACTCATGTAAGTGTCCATTATGTACCTATTTTTTCCACTGCATGCATCCCAACAGAAGAGTGTTTGAATAGCAGCAACAAAAGCTGCCAAATAGATTAGTTGAGAGGGAGAAATACAACTCTTCCTTAAATAAATAATGTTGAAAGAAATTCTCACTTCGTGCTTATTGAGAATCAGGGTAGTAATATGCATCAGTGCATTTTTGCTTTTGAAGTAAATAACTCCCTCTGCTTCTACTTTCTACAGCCCTCAGGTAGTGCTTATCATAATAGTGATTTTCCAAACTGCAATTGATACATCTCTGCATTTGCCACTAGAAAAAAATTGTACTAATTTTTAACACTTTTTTTGTGTGTGTGTGATTTGGCATCAATATGATTATCCATGATTCACTAACTGAATGCTTGTCTTGTTCTAGGCACTGAGCATGCAGTGGTAAGCAAACAGACACATGGTTATTCTAGTCCATGTTAAAAAATGACATGCCTTAGAGGGATGATGCAGGTAGAACTTAACCACTCTTTTTCCTGAATATTGCCAGGGTGCTGCACTGTCTTCATTCACAGTTGGGCTATCTTCTCCTTCACTGATGCTTCTGAAATTGTGTGGTTTATAGGGCTGAGTGCTTCCACATTGCATGCTGTTATTCTGATTTTGGTGGTGATAATGTTGTCTTCCTTCTTGTTGCATCTACCTTCTGAAGCTGCCAGAATGATGTAACTTTTTTCCTCTTCCTTTCTTTCAGCCACTCCTGCACAGTTGCCAAGGGAAACCAGATAAGTATTAAGTGTAATATTAATTCAAATATTCTCTGTTTGAATAGAGATAAAGTGCATGGCTTTAATGACATCTATTTCAAACTAGCTTCAGGCTTTTGTTGCATTTATTTTAGGTTTTTTATTAGGCTCACAGGTGTTTCAGAGCTGAGGTTCCTGGAAGTCTAAGTACCAGATAAATAGGGTAATGTCTATAAGGAAAAAGTTGAGACAATGTTGTTGGGGAAATGGCGGGGTAGGGGGGGTAAGCTTTTTGACCTATTTGAGATGGTCCTAATTTTAAAAAAAGACTCTAATATGAATGAGTAAGGGATGGCCTATAGGTATTTTTAACTCCTTCTTAGCATCTCCTGCCCCTGGTTCCCAAGTGGTAACTGGTGGGAAAGAAAGGCCACTCCCTGGATAAAGCTGGCTAACTTTATCCTGCGCATTTTTCCTCTTCAATAAGCTGGTCAATCTATGCTCAGCTTCTCAAATTCTTACTATCTTTATCTATATAGTTTTGATTGGCTCTGTCACAGTGTGACCTTTATGACCTAGTTTATTCCCCAAACCAACCATTCTGTTCTCTGCTTTGTGTTGCTGGACGCTGCAAACCAGTTTTTGCTTTACCAGCTGCCGCCTGTAGGCTTTGACAATAGTGATTCTTTACATTGTCAATGACAAGTGATTGCACTGTTTGGTTTCTGTTTGCAGTTTTTCCGTAATACCAGTACCACCCTTACTGTAAACCCAGAGATATAACACCACCTGACCAGTGTCCTTCCTCAAAGGATTAAGTATCAGCTCTGCGGGGCTCCTCCTCCAAGACTCTACATTTTATTAATACCAATGTCTTCATTTTTTGTCTTCCCTCAGCTCTAAGACTTGTACTTGCTTCCTGAGGTTACTATCTTTGTGATACCTTAGCTTCCATGTTTGCCTTTTCAGTTCCCTATACATGACTAACAATTGTTCAGATTAAATTCTCTCTCTCTTTTTTTTAAATATCCTTTTTTTTTTTTTAAGATTTTATTTATTTATTTGTCGGAGAGAGAGAGTGCACAAGCAGGGGGAGTGGCAGGCAGAGGGAGAAGCAGGCTCCCCGCCGAGCAGGGAGCCTGATGCAGGACTCAATTCCAGGACCCTGGGATTATGACCTGAGCAGAAGGCAGACGCTTAACTGACTTAGCCACCCAGGCATCCCTACATTCTCTCTGTTGAAATAATTTGTGTAGTTTTTCTTTTTTGAACTTGACCCTGACTATGCATAAAAAGTACCATAGGTTTATGACGTACTAAAAGTATATGAGGATGGCCAACATTCATATCAATCAGCCCAAAGTTCCTGGACTCCAGGTGAGGAACATATGCTGTAGCAAAGGGGAAATCGGAGGGGGAGACGAACCATGAGAGACGATGGACTCTGAGAAACAAACTGAGGGTTCTAGAGGGGAGGGGGTGGGAGGATGGGTTAGCCTGGTGATGGGTATTAAAGAGGGCAGGTTCTGCATGGAGCACTGGGTGTTATGCACAAACAATGAATCATGGAACACTACATCTAAAACTAATGATGTAATGTATGGTGATTAACATAACAATAAAAAATTAAAAAGAGCCCTTAAAAAAAAAAAAGGCTATTCAGATAGGAACAGGGTGGTGTCTAGTCACTGATTTCTAAAACACAGAAATTTCTAATAAAAAAATCAGCACAATGCAGAAAGCTGATGAAAGCATGGGTAATGAGGTTTGTTACCACTCAATTAAGCTTTCTTTTTGGTTCTCCAAGATAATTGAGTGTTCCCAATGGATGAGGCTTAGGATCTCTGCTGAAGTAATCTGTAGCCTGACATGGTAATTTTTACTTAACACTTGTCATAAGGATTATTAAGTAATTATTTGAGTATTTATTTTTTTTTAATTTTAAAAAAGATTTTATTATTTATGTATTTGAGAGAGAGAGAGCACGAGCAGGGGGAGCGGCAGAGGGAGAGGGAGATCCAGGCTTCCCGCTGAGCAGTCAGCCCAATGGGGTCTCAATCCCGGGACCCTGAGATCATGACCTGAGACAAAGGCAGATGCTTAACCCACTGAGCCACCCAGGCACCCCTAGTTATTTGAGTATTTTTAAAAAATGTTTATTTACCCATTTGGGCTGCTTCTTAAGGACAGGGACTATAACTGTTTTGTTTCTTTCTCTATTTCCAATTTATAACATAGTGCCTGGCAGAAAGGTGCTCAAAAAATTTGTCAAATGAGAAACAGGAAGAAAAAAGATAATTTAAATCTAAAGATCACATGCACAGAATGACAAGATGTCTCTTTTTGGAAGTCACCAACTAATCTAGATGCCCAGGACATCATTTTCCTCTAAAATTCCTTTTATTTTATTGTTGAAGTCTGTCCATCAACCAGGGATAGAATTTAGTTGGTGCATATCAGCTGTTGTCATTCTACTTCCCCTTTCTTTCTTTTTTTTTTTTTTTTAAAGATTTATTTATTTATTTATTAGAGAGAGAGCATGAGAGAGGGGAAGGGCAGAGGGAGAAGCAGACTCCCCACCGAGCAGGGAGCCCGATGTGGGACTCGATCCCGGGACTCCAGGATCATGACCTGAGCCGAAGGCAGTCGCTTAACCAACTGAGCCACCCAGGCGCCCTCTACTTCCCCTTTCTAATAAACTCGCAGTGAAAGAGGACATCAAGAGTTCTGGCTCAGAAAAAATAATAAGCCTGAAAACCTTTCTGCCAAAAACACCTAGAAATGCTGGATAAAAGTTAACAAGCATTATTTTAAATACATTTCTGAGTTGGGTCCTGCTTTTTCCCCAGATTATCTATTCTGATATTCCCTGCCACCCTTTTTTGATGTGTTTAGTCCATTAATATTTAATGTAATGAGAGACATGGTTTGACTTAAGTCTGATTTTTCTTTTTTTTTTCCTGTTTGTCTTCTCTGTTTTTTTGTTTTGTTTTGCTCTTTCCTCACTTTCTACCTCCTTCAGAATTTTTTTATTTATTGGATTTTTAGTGCTAATTTCTAGTTGATTATTCCAGAGGTTATAATATACATCATTAACTTTTCATTATATTTGGATTTAACGTTTCAATTCTCATAATGTATAACTCTTCATTGTATAGGTCCATTTAACCCTCTATCTGCCATCCTTTATGCTTTAGTTATCATATGTATTACATCTACGTTCATTATAATCTCCAAAAGTAATTCTATAATTTTTGCTTTAAACAATTATGTTTATTTTAAATAAAATAGGAGTAACAGTCATATATGTTTATCCAGTATTTACTGTTCCTGATGGCTCTAATTCATTCCTGAAGATCTGAGTTTCTCTTTTGTGTTATATCCCTGTAGTTCGATGAATTCCCTTCAGCATTTCTTATAGTACACTTCTGGTAGTATGAAATCTCCTAGTTTACCTTTATTCAAAAACTTTTTTTAGTTTTCTTTTGTTCTCATAAGTTATATTTGCTAGATACAGCATGCTGAATTGATAGTTTTATTCTTTAAGGACTTGAAAAAAATCATTCACTCTTTTCTGGCCCCCATAGCTTTTGATGAAATGTCCAAAGCCATTGAATAATTTTTCCTTTTATACGTAACATTTCTTCTGGCTGCTTTCACAATTTTCTCTTTACTTTTGGTTCAACAGTATATTAGTTATCTATTGATGTGTAATAAATTATTCTAAAACTTAACAGCTAAAACAATACACATTTATTCTCTTATAGTTTCTATGGGTCAGGAATTCAGAATCTGGACACAGCTTTCTCAGTGCTCTGGTATGGTCTCTTATGGGTTAATCACAGTTTTCTCAGGCTTGATTGTGAAGAATGTGCACATAGCTCATGTGCAAGATTATTGCCAACATTCAGTTTCTTATGGGCTGTTGGCCAGATGTTTCAGTTTTTCAAGAGCTATTGACCAGAGGTTTCTCTCAGTTCCTTGCCATGTGGTCCTCTCCACAGAGCATCTCACAGCATGGTAGTCTGTTTAATAAAAGTAAGCAAGCAAGTATGTCAGCGGGGAGAAAAAGAGAGAGAGTGTACTACCAAGAGGAAAGTCACAATTTTGTCATCTAATCATGGAAGTTATATCCCATACATTTTCTGTATTGTACTCACCAAAAACAAGTCACAAGGTTCAGCCTGCACTCAAGGAAAGGGATTACACAAGGGCATGACTACCATGGGTTTGGAGTTATTTGGAGCCATTCCAGAAACTGTCTCCCAGTTTGACTACCATATGTCCAGAAATGGTTTTCTTTGTATTTATTCTTTTTTTTTTTTTTTAAAGATTTTATTTATTTATTTGAGAGAGAGAATGAGTGGTGTTGGAGGGGCAGAAGGAGGGAGAGAGAGAGAGAACCAGACTCCTTGTTGAGCAGGAAGCCCAATGTAGGGCTTGGTCCCAAGACCCAGAGATTGTGACCTGAGCCCAAGGCAGACACTTAACCATCAGGTGCCCCTATTCTTTTTTTTTAAAGTTGTCTCCATGCCCAAAGTCGGGCTTGAACTCATGAACCTGAGATCAAGAGTCACATACTCTACAGACTGAGCCAGCCAGGTGTCCCTGTATTTATTTTTATTGGGGTTTGCTAAGGTTCTGTAATATATATATATATATATATATTTCATCAAATTTGGGAAGTTTTGTTCCCACCATTTCCTTGCATATTTTTTCTCTCTTCTCTTTTTTTGGGATTCCAGTTGCCCGTATGTCAGCCCTTTTTTTTTTTTTTTTAATTTTATTTTATTATGTTATGTTAGTCACCATACAATACATCACCAGTTTTCGATGCAGTGATCCATGATTCATTGTTTTCATACAACACCCAGTGCTCCATGCAGTACATGCCCTCCTTAATACCCATCACCAGGCTAACCCATCGCTCCACACCCATCCCCTCTAAAACCCTCAGTTTGTTTCTCAGAGTCCATAGTCTCTCATGGTTCATCTCTCCTTCCGATTTCCCTCCCTTCATTTTTCCCTTCCTTCTCCTAATGTCCTCCATGCTATTCCTTATGTTCCACAAACAAGTGAAAGCATATAATAATTGACTTTCTCTGCTTGAATTATTTCACTTAGCATAATCTCCTCCAGTCCCATCCATGTTGATGTAAAACTTGGGTATTCAACCTTTCTGATGGCTGAGTAATATTCCATTGTATATATGGACCACATCTTCTTTATCCATTCATCTGTTGAAGGGCATCTCGGCTCTTTCCA